>NC_069102.1:7797684-8119822 GCF_947172395.1 Bicyclus anynana | reverse complement strand
CCCCTATGCAGTCACAATCCATATGGTTAAATAGTTCTCATCAATATAAAATTAAATCAAGTCCAAACACAAGGTAGCTACTGTGAACCGTCGAGGAGTTCCCTTAACTCTCCTTCATCTTCGTCACCAGACCCCTAATACAGTCACAACCTATCCAGGTGGAAAGTTCTCATCAATACAAAATTATCAAGTCAAAACACAAGGTAGCTACTGTGAACCGTCGGGGAGTTCCCTTATCTATCCTTCGTCTTCATCACCAGACCCTTAATACAGTCACAACCCATCTATGTGGAAAGTTCTCATCAATACAAATTTTCAAGTCCAAACACAAGGTAGCTACTGTGAACCGTTGAGGAGTTCTCTTAACTGTCCTTCGTCTTCATCATCAGACCCTTAATACAGTCACAACCCATCTAGGTGGAAAGTTCTCATCAATACAAATAAATCAAGCCCAAACAAAAGGTACCTGCTGTAAATCGTTGACGAGTTCCATCGTCTGTGTTTTGGCTCCATCATCAGACCAACTCCAGACCTTCATAAAATTGTAGTGGTTTAAAATACCTTATGGAAACACTAACAAACGCACTAGCCGTCCCTACAATTTTCGAAAGTTCCCCTCGATTTCTCCAGGATGCCATCATCAGATCCTGACATGAAAAAAATGGGACCACCCTGGAATCAAACTCTTCAAAAAAAAAAAGAATTTTCAAAATCGGTCCACAAATGACGGAATTATCGCTGGACATACATAAAAAAAAAAAAAAAAAAAACATACATACAGTCGAACGTAGAACCTCCTCCTTTTTGGAAGTCGGTTAAAAATACCTTATACAGAAACATCATCCAGGGTCTGAACCCGTGGCACGTCGATTCTCGTTCTACAATCGCGAACGCTTCGAAAACTAAAAAAATGTGAATGACAGATCCGATCGATAACTTGATCACGTGGACTGTCGATAACAAATGTAATTCTCATACATTTTTTTTAATTATCGAAGCGTTTGCGATGGTAGAAAAAGAATTGACGTGCCACAATATGCCCGCCCCAGTGAGTGTCGCATCGCAAACGCTTCGAAAATTAAAAAAATGTATAGGAATGACATTTGCTATCGACAGGTCACGTGATCAAGATCTGTCATTACCATACATTTTTCTAATTTTCGAAGCGTTTGCGATTGTAGAAAGAGAATTGACGTGCCACATGGCTAAAGGCCCTGATCTCGCCCTACGCCCTTTAACAACAAAAGCGAGCCGAGCCTACTTGAACAATAAATCTTTTTGCACAATACATTTATACCCAAATTGGGACAGGCCAATATATAAAGATCTACGGATTATCACTGACATTGCCATCTTTCTGAAAGCAAACACGTCGAGACATATTTTATTTGCGTTAAGCCGTTATAAATTGCTGCCAAATTGGATTATCAATAAATTCTTCACAAAGTTACGTATCCAATTTATCCAGTGATTTTCTCATTTACATCTTAAAAGAAATCGAAACGATATGACAGATGCCTTAATGCAATAAAGCACTATTAAAAAATATGGCTTTTGGATATTTTGCGTACAAATTCATTTCAAATCATGTTTTTTTTATCTAACTGTAATGAATTTATAAAGTCAGCTTACACAATCACATACATAAAAGACATAATAGACATACATAAAAGAGTTTTTTTTTATTATTTACAAGTTAGCCCTTGAATACAATCTCACCTGATGGTAAGTGATGATGCAGTGTAAGATGGAAGCGGGCTAACTTGTTAGGATCAGGATGAAGATCCATACCCCTTTCGATTTCTACAACTAAAAAGCGAAAAATAAAATCGTATTATGTTCTACGTACTGATCAGTTTAAAGGCGGTGCTTAACCGGTGTCGTATTAATTTAAGCGTTTTAAGAGCTACATGAAAGAACACAATCTGAAAAACCTTTATCTTTATGATATTCTGTCATGGCTTCAATTAAAACATCACCGGGTTAGCATCGATTTTATTTTTCGCTTTTTAGTTTAGTCGGTACGTTTTATGTTTTTGAAGTCGGTTGAATTTTTTTTATTTATTTTTATTTTTTATTTTTTTTATCTTATTTTATCATTCTAAAGAGTATGACAAGTCTACGACAATTTACCTACCTACTTAGTCCTAATTTACGGATTCAATAGTAACCGATAGATCATACGGCGAATACTTATTTGTAAACAGTTTACAATTGTAAATGACTGCTATCTATTACAGAATGCTCCCTGGCAACCTTCGGCTCTGGGACCGGCGTACAGCGGATTCCATTCGTCTATTTGCCGCTCAAGGGTCAAATCATACATCCATCACGGGAAATCACCTTCCACAGTGAGTGAGCTCAATTTATTTCAATAATATCTACGTAACTGTTCATTTCTAGGCAATCTATCCCAAACACTATTTACGTGTAGGTATAATCGAATGAATTAATCGAATAAGGCGGCCTGGATTACGCTCAAGAGTCGTTATCAACCCATATTTGGCTCACTGCTGAGCTCGAGTCTCCTCTCAGAATGAGGGGGGTTAGGCCTTAGTCCACCACGCTGGCCCAATGTGGATTGGCAGACTTCACATACGCAGAGAATTGAGAAAATTCTCTGGTATGCAGGTTTCCTCACGATGTTTTCCTTCACCGTTTGAGACCGGTGATGTTTAATTTCTTGAAATGCACACAACTGAAAAATTGGAGGTGCATGCCCCCGGACCGGATTGGAACCCACACCCTCCAGAATCGGAGGTAGAGGTCATATCCATGGCTATCACGCTCAAGAGTGCAGTCCACGATATATCTAACTGGAAAAAAAATCGTTTCGGCCATTAATATGCACCGCCAGGTGTTGAAGGACTTGAAGAAGAAGAAAAATCAATCGAATAATACTTTGGCTTTGGTTGATATGTTTAAACAGTTTTTGTGTGAATCTGAAGGAGCGTGATCAAAGCAGAAATGTTTACAAATTATTATTGGTTAGTTTGAGCTACGCAGCGGTTTTTAGTAAACTGGTTTCGATGTCACACGCATGTAGTAACGGATCCCCCTATAGCACTCAATCTTTGCTATGCTGCTATGCATATGTTTTTGCTATGCTGCTATGCATATGTTTTTGCTATGCTGCTATGCATATGATTCTGCTATGCTGACGTTTCTTTAGTTTACACACAAAAACGCAATTTTTGTATCGTCACTTTAATACATGCAAAGTTAAACATACTTACTGAAATTGAAGAACTAAGTTTCGTTAAAATGTTACAGACGTGAAGACCCCAATTTGTGCTGTGTCTGGAGCCCAGTATCTGACACGAAAGGGATTTTTGGATCTCCGAAATACGATTGATGCTGATGTACCATTTAGTTTGTTTCGAGATGAAGGCAGAACTTTTCTACAGGTAATTATCTAAGGGATATCATATTTAAAGACGTATGATAACTAAGAATCGGCAATGGGCGGGGCACATAGTTTCAAAAGCCGATGGACGTTGGGGTGAGATGACCACCTCGCAACGGAAAACGTAGTGTTGGACCTTTAAGGAACATTTAGGGAGTCGCTGGATGCAAGTTGCTCAAGACCGTATTATTTGGAAGCCTTCACATGAAGCCTATGTCCAACAGTGGACATCGACTGATAAAGTCAAAAGTCAAAGTCAAAGTTCATTTATTTAAATTAGGCTTAGTTTACAAGCACTTTCGAAACGTCAGGTAATATTACTGGTAATAATAATTGGCCTAAAACATAAAATTAAAGTTAGTTAAGTTAGATAAAGATAATGATGATTAAACATAAAATTAAAGTTAGTTAAGTTAGATAAAGATGCTATGAAAATCATTTCTTTTTCAAATAATGATTTAGTTTAGTTATGTTGCAGAGGTCTACATTATAATAAGATAATATTGGGATGTTTTTAAGACGATTATTCAAAATAATTCTTCCTGTTACTTTTCAGTGGAGCGGTGAAGACGAAGTACGCAAGCGAATGTCAGGACGTGTGATGGTCGTACGGCTGCTGTGTCGAGACATCTCTGCCACACCAATATCGCCCTTAGATCTGAGGGGAGTGTTCACACCATGTGTCGCATTTAGAGTGCAGGGAACACCACCGAGACATGCCACAAGTACGTTAACCAAAGTCATTTTCACCATCATCCTCATCAACAATTTAATTGACCACTGCAGAACCTAGCCTCTCTCCTTTTAAGGTGTGATTTGGATCTTAATTCCACCACGCTGCTCCAATGCAACTTGGCAGACATGGAAATAATGTTTGAATCTGTAGGCTTTACGTACTCACTGAGGCACGGAGACAATAACTTCCTCAACTCCTACTAAGATATTTTTGTGGAATAGAACACTCAATATTTCATAAATAAACCAAACCCATGATCCAAAGAAGTACCTACAGGCTCACCATCGAATGATTTGAGGCAGTTAAAGACACTATTATTACATAGTAAATGTCAGTAAAAGAAAATTGGACTAACACAACCGTTGCATTAGCCATAAGATTAGTTTCACTAACTTGTTTTCATGTGTTGTTACAGATATCACTGAAGTTCAATTCGCATCTAACGCGCAAACTTCTGAAACATCTAGCGCATCCGGACTGACTGTCACAGAGTACATCGCAATCGGAATAAGTTCCTTACTACTCGGTCTTATATACGTCGCTTCTGTTTTTCTCTACTTACACATCAAAAAACGTCGAAAAGCTTCTGCGGAAGACAACACTTTAAGAAAACTTAAAGTGCTAAGAAAAAAGGATGGAACCGCTATTACAGAACATGATATCATAAGGATAAATAATGAAAGGGTTCAGTCGTTGGCTAATGCTTTGGGTCAAGATGATGGAGTGGTCAAGAAAAACCCATTGTTGAACGTTGTACGACAATTCCATGATAATAAAAGCTTCACGAGTGACCTTTCTGATTGTGAAGACTTTGCAGATAACACTAGCCGCGGTGAAGAAAACGTATGTATTTATTTTAATATATTATATTTGTAGAGCTCTATTTTGAATACTTGAGACTAAATTAATTTTTATTTTCAGAATGAAACCACTTCGGTAATTATACATAAGCATATCAATGAAATGAGACATCAAGGCGACGGTTTAGAATTAAATCATCGAGATGAATCGAGTATAGAACGTCTACCAGACGAACATGTGTCCATAGTAGAGACAATAGACGATCGTGAGATCGCTAGACCAGTGGGAACAACGCGGCGCAAGCTTTACTTCAACCCAGCTTATTTTGAACCACATTTAATGGCAGTAAGTATAGTTTTAACACGGGAATTAGGTAGTATAATGGTAGTTAGGACTGACCACTCGTCTGGCCTCGTCAGACGTCCTTTCTAGAAATATATGTATTTTTTTTTATAAATATATTTATTTGTGTTCTACCGTATTGTTTCATAATTAACTGATATTTCTTTAACGAATCTGGAATCTGTAGAAATATTTCATTGAAATTTAATTGAAAACTTTATCTTCCAGGACCCTCCTGCTGCAGCAATTGAATTTCTTTCGAAAATTCGGGAAGTTATAGCAATCGCAAAACAAAAAATGGCAATAAAACGTTTTCATCCAATATTGAATCATATACCAGAAGAAGAAACTTATCCATCTAATGTAAGCGTTGACCTTTATCACAGTATGGGCAGTCAACGGAGTGGAAGCATGGTTAGTCTTAAAAGGGAGAATAGTAGAAAAAGATCCACCAATTGTTTAGGTTGTCCTGGATGCAAAACAAATAATACTGATAATGATGTGCCAACATTTATGAAATACAACATTGCCACATGCTCTAGCTGCCTTGGAGAAAAAGGAGACAAACAACATAGTATCAGAAAATGGTTAGAAAATATTCCAAGTGGAAAGCAACAAGTGTTTTATAATGATAATCAAACTCAAAATTTAGCAATTTCATTATTATCTTTGCCTAACAATGAAAAACAATGCCAGATACAAAAACAAAATAGTTTTAGTGCAACTCATACTGCAAAAGTAACAGATGAATTCGCGATCTCTAAAAGAAATGCCTCTCGTTCAGTTAGATCAGAACCATCTGTTCGAAATTACAATTTACCTTTACCAGAATTTAATGACACTGAACCTGAAAAAACCCATTGCCAGACAGTGTCACGAATGGACGATATAACGCCCATTGATTTTAATGGATATATTTCTGGAAGTTTAAGACAGAAACTAGATGGTACTATAAGAAACGGAAATACCTTATTGAAAAATAATAACGCACTACCCGATATGGTTAACGAAGCTATTGCTCTTGATCATTTCTCTAGGTCATCATATAATTTAAGCAGTTCAGACGAAGAACGTTGTCTTAAAAATTCAACGCCAGATGAGGCTAAGACTCCGTACATCAAAAATAACTCAGATGTAGCTTCAGGACATGAATATGAAACGGATAGTCTTGAAAGAACATCAAATAAAAAGGGAAAAAGTATTGATTATCCTGATGTCCCTTCATCCCAAGCTAGTCCAAGTTTAAGCAATGCCTTGCCATTAGAAGAAGAACTTACCATGAGAAATGCTGTCTATAAAACAAACTCTAGCGGTGTTAGCAACACACCATCACCAGAAGATATGTACGTAGATGATAATCATTATGAAATTATAGAAATAAAGAAAACCAAAGTGGAGCCCGTTATTGGCATAGGATCAAAACACAATTCTAGTTACAGTTTGGTGAGTGAAGTGTATGTAAATAACAATTATAATTTTGGCAGTGCACCAACTTCACCAAGTGGCTCTGAATGCTCAATGGGAAGTAGAAAAGGGTTGAAATTGGATAAGCTACAAGAGAGACCTGGCTGTTTGACAATCGAAGTCAAAGATCCCCCTGAAAATTATATAAAAATTCATGAATCCGATGGTTTCGAACCTGATACGTTAGATCGAAAACATCCTAAGCATAAAGAGATTATAGAAAATATCAACTTTAGTCGAAGAGACCTTCTAAAAAACATTGATACGACAGAAAACCGAAAACTTGATCGTATACAGCTTAGAAGCAGTGGAACATATTCAAAAAATAATGGAAAATCAGAAAGTTTGAATAAGTTCAATAGCTTGAGAAATGATCATGAACATCAGCGTAATTTTCTAAACCGCCCTAAGTTATCGCCAAATATATACAGTGGTTCAAAATCATTAGAGAATACAACAGATGATAATTGGGATGATAATGGTGGTTGGACATCTGAAGACAGCCGTATATTAACATTAGAACTTAGGCACTCGAAAAGACAACGGCAATGCACACCGCCTACTATAAAACAAATTAAAAACTTAGCTCGACCTGATATTCTACCACCTTTACCGCCAATTGAAGACGACGCTATTTATGAAAAGCCAAGAGTTCCACCTAGGAGAGTTCAATGCGATAATACTGTAGAAGACCATAGTTCTTCTAACGTGTCTCCACGTAACTCAATTCGCGAATCCTTAAATAGCCCACCAGTTATCGCAGCACAATCCACTCATCCACAGAAATTGGGATACGAAGACATTAATATCGCAAATTCAAGTCAAAGTGATATCAAATCCGATGACTGTCGAAACTCTACAAGAACGAAAAGTTGTTGTAGCAGCGGAATAAACACTAATACTTTCGTGAGAAGTCAGAAAGGAGACAATTTTCACAGGACGAAATTCAGACGGAAAAGGGGTACCAATATAGAAGATTCTGGTTATCTCAGTAGTGACTCGACCAGTTCTAAACAATTTCAAAAGAAAATAGTAATTGCGAAAGTAGCTAGTTGTACTGAAAGTGAAGATACAGGGGACGAAGCAAGGAGTGAATCTGGTGCTGAAAGTATAGAAACACATTCGGTGTACTTCGGTAATTGTCACAAACTACATCAAAATAATGAAATCATAAAAAACACTGTCAAAGTGCCAAAGGATAGTAGAAGAAAAGTTAAAATAAAAAGTGAAAATCATAGCCAGTAAAATTTGTGAAATAATGAACGCAGTGCAATAATAGTGTAACCAATAATTATATAATTTTAGTTAGATAAAATATTTAATATAATACATAAAATACCTCTGACAAATTATATTTTAAATTAAATAATATAAATCTAGGTAGTTTAATTGTAAATTATCAAAGATAGGCCGGACGTGCAATGCAATAATAGAATAGTTAGATGTAAAACAGAATATTTTATTAATTGATGTATATTTGGTTGGATAAAAATCTCAAATCCTTTTTACAATATTTCCCTTATAAAGAATAGAAAGAATTATTTAGGAGTAATTCAATAAGTAAAACGTTTTTAGAGATATTTGTACAACCGTATCAACATCATCGTACTAGTAATTAATATCTTCATGACAATTTCTGTTACCTAAATATTTTCCCTATAAGGGATTTCTTTTTATTTCATTAGTTTTATCTAAATTATATTATTGTATAAAATATTTTGTTGTTAAACTTAAGTTATTGTATAGAATATTTTGTTGTATAACGTAAGTTTACTGTATGTTTTGTATATATTGAGCAGAGTCTGGCGGCAAAATTTGGCTTCCTAGTACCTGACAAATATAGATTGCTCCGGAGGGGTTTTGAGTTTACGGCACATTGCCGCTACTACCGCATACTAATTTTGGGGTAAACCGCACAACTCAGTCCGTCTGAACACTACAGTGGGAACGGCAGTATTACGACTGAGGGAGTTGAGTGAGCCGTGAATGAATTGCCTCGTTTGTTCAGTGGTTAGCCTATGTGACTTCGGATCACTCAGGTTCTTGTAAGAAATTTTCATTAAAAATTCTCAGCCCAGAGTATGATAATTAGTGGTGTAAAAGCCGACATCATCACTTCATTATATTATCGGTAACAAATGATCGTTAGAGTAAAACTTTAGAACCAATCCGCATTGGGCTAGCGTAGGTGAATGCTTCATATCATCTCCTACATGGAGGGAGGCCTGGCTCCTTAGTGAGCAGTCAAAGTAGGCTGATAATGGTGATGGATCGAGTAAAGAGCGGGCATTCTTCGTTTCATTCAAATTCGCGTGTCCAATCTCACTCACACTCAGGCCAAAACGCCCGTCCAGAACGGCCCTCTAAACTGAGGTCCGAATCTCAGAGGAGACGCCCTTAAAGAGATAGTCGTTCCGCCCATCTATTCTGCTTCTGCCTTCAGGCTCTATCAGGCGATGCTTCTACGCTCGCTTACGGTGACGCCGCTGAGGTTTCGCTAAAGCACTTACACAATCAAAAATAAAAACTCACTCGCTCTCCTGTCTCCATACCACTGCTGTACTGCGAAGGCAATGACTCGGTTGTTTGGTTTCCCTATAATAGTACTAAGGACATTTTTGTTTGGTTTTTTGTAATGGTAGTAACTTGGTTGCGGTAATGTGCGACAAACTTGCTAAAAGCAATTTCGAATCCCCTCCGTTATGTAACAGAGCATATTATTTGGTTGTTACTTGTTGAGAATAAGCAATTAGGAATTTAACGTTGAACTATCTATAGCATTATCCAAAGGATTATACTTACATATCTTTTATCTCTCTCGTAGGTAAATCTACTTTACTTTTTAATATTTTGTTTAATTTTTTTATTTAAATATTCTTTAAAGACTGATGATGCGCATGTTAAACAAATCATACATTTTTTTATTGAATTTGTGTATTCTTGTAATATTGTGTAATACTTTTGTGAGATATGTTATTAAACTTGACGGCAAACTTGATCGTGTGTGGCTTTATAGTTTACCAATTTTAGCAAAATACTAGAACGCAATGATGAATGCATCAGTATACTTGACACTATTGTGCTATGGTCTTAAAATATCTATTTGATAAAGGTAACAGCTCAGTAGAGCCATACAGCACTTGATCTGCCTTGTTACAGCTCCCGAGCATGACTATCCGTGTGTGATCCAAATGCAAGTGTACGAGTACACCTATTTGTTTCGAAATAAGTAAACTTCAATTTATAAACACTTCAATCTGTGCCATCTACTTACAGATTTGTTTTCTCTTGTTGTAACTAGATGGCGCAGTTTTAATTGTAACTATGCTATGTGCAATGTACCGGTAAATATAAATTGAAATTTAATTTAAATTGTAAGTGTTTTAATATAATTACTGGAGCAAATAGGGACAACCTCACACTACAAACCGGTGATGCTATAGAATTGACAAACAGAGCGTACTCGTATATTATGTCCGTCGAAGGCAATTATAAAGAACCGCACAAGACTAATGAGTGCAGGTCGGGTACCAGATGGATCTAATGAGCATGAACCTTATTTGTTCCAAAGGTTGATTATTCCCAACAGATTTAATACGGTTGTGGGTAGTTTAAGAAATATGTAGTATAATAAATGAATGAATTTTAAATGTGTTAATTTAATAGCTGACAAATGGTGCTAACAACAGGAATAATCCGGGTATCTATTGAATATTATTTGATGTTGTTTTATTTTTATTATAGATTAATTACGTTAATTACTTAATAAGACGTTTTTAATATAGTAACAGAAAAAATAATAATAATATAATGATGTATATAATAATTTTAATAATATATTAGTGTTACTTTATAAAAAGCTCAATAGCAAAATTTGTAATTCGTAAGGAAATATTTTTTATGTAAAGTTAAATTGATATTTGTAGTTAAATAAGATTTAATTTATAATTTAAGTAAGAATTTATTTATTTAAAAAGCAATTACGAATATTAATATACCTATCAACTTATTCATATTTAAGTTATTTAAAGTGTCTGTTAACACTATAAATATAAAACAAACCATACTCTGTATTATTGACGGCCTACGTGGCGCAGTGGTATGCGCGGTGGATTTACAAGACGGAGGTCCTGGGTTCGATCCCCGGCTGGGCAGATTGAGATTTTCTTAATTTGTCCAGGTCTGGCTGGTGGGAGGCTTCGGCCGTGGCTAGTTACCACCCTACCGGCAAAGACGTACCGCCAAGCGATTTAGCGTTCCGGTACGATGCCGTGTAGAAACCGAAAGGGGTGTGGATTTTCATCCTCCTCCTAACAAGTTAGCCCGCTTCCATCTTAGACTGTATCATCACTTACCATCAGGTGAGATTGTAGTCAAGGGCTAACTTGTAAAGAATAAAAAAATAAAAAAAAAAACTGTATTATATTGCTCTCTTTACATACAGTATTTATTTTATATTTATATAATTTATATATTTAATAGGAATAGTTTACGCGAGTTGCTTAATTTAATGATGGTGCAAAAAGTTAAAAAAGGAGTTATTTTAAGACTGAGTGGTGGATCTATGGTTTTTCAAATATTAGTACATACAATAATTATATTTATTAAGGATGAAAATGAATTTGCTTACATTAATAAGGCATCCTTAGGGACATGTTTAGCAGGGTTATTATGTAACTCGGTGTACCATTCAAGTAATAAGTCACTACATCGTTTTTAATCGTATTTTCGGAATCATAATCATCTAACAATATCATTTCTACGAAATGATCTTGACTGAGTGATTTTACATCAAATGACAACGATTTGACAATGTATTTTGTTATCAAAGTGAACTTACATGAGCAATTCAAATTGCTTCAAAGCAAATGGAGTATGTGGATCAATTTAAAACAACGAGCCATTATAACAATAGCAATTTAGTATAACATTTAAGAAATAAAAATACCTTTATTTCTTAAATGCCAAATTAATTTAACATCAAAATGTCTCTAACTCTCCCAGGACAATGGGGATGATGACTAGGTGTGAATATGTTGACTTTTATGAGACATTCGGGTATATAAGGTCAATGTTAAATAATTTATACGCAAAAATAAGACTATAAAAATTTCAAAATCTATCAATAATAATCGCAATTAGATGAAAATTCATAAATTTTTAGCTTCCTTACATTAAACGTGACATTTTTCAATACATGAACTATAAACGTAAACGCATAAATAACACAAATATTTGTAATTTTGATCGCCTATACAAATCTAATGATTATTATGATCAACGACGTCATTGATTCATGCCCTTTTGTATGGGGCGTTTTTCAGGGATCTGCGGCAGTCCGCATATATACCTTTTAAATCCCTGTAGCTCCGAAAGTAATGATCGCAGATACCGTGTTACTTTTCCAAAATTGTATTACTCCTAATTTAAATACAATTTACAAAACAGTCATCATCCCTATTCTCTGTGATGTGTGAAATAATATAATGCTTTTAAATCTTTTAAAAATAGATCATGCAGAGAGCAGCGAAGATTAAGACTAATTTAGACTAATTAGGCTTTTATATTTACCTTGTAAACGCAATATTAGTTAAGTCAGAGGTAGATATTGTGTTATAATTAGTATAATAGACAAAGTCTGAATTAAAAGATAATTTTTCCATTTCATTGTAAAATTTAATAAAATAATATTTTTTTACTTATAATGTGTTTTTTTTTATACAATAAAGCTTTTTAAACATGGCAACAATTAAAGCGTATTGCTAATAATAATAATCAACAAATACGATTGAATAATTCAAGTCAATCTATTCTGGATAGTTCATTGTCTTTCGATGTAGTAGTGCTAAGTACAGGACAGACAATCTTCCTAGCGCACTTGGTAGTGGTGCGGTTCTCAACAGGTAGGTCTGGGTTCGATTCCCAGGACCTCTCTCAACCTTTAGGATATTATAATTTCTAAGGTCTGGTCTGGTACTACGCATCGGCCGTGGCTAGTGACCACCCTACCAGCAAAGATATACCGCCAAGCGTTCCGGTACGATGCTGCGTAGAGGCATTGGTTGAATAAACTTGTAACTGTTTAACCAATTAAGCCCACTTCCATCTTACTATTAACATCACTTTATGTCTTACGTTCACACTTAACATCAGATGAGATCGCAGTAAATGGCTTACTTGTCTATACTAATATTATATAGAGGACTGATTTGATTGTTAGTTTATTTGCATTGAATAGGCTCTCAAACTACAGAACAGATTTTATAAATTCTTTCACTGTTGGGAGGCTACACTATCTCTGAGTGATATAGGCTATATTTTATCCCTGTATACCTACAGAAATGCAACCATGTGGGTGTAACCGTTTGCTAGTCATTGAATATCATTGAATAAAAAAAAAATTTTCAAAATCGGTCCATAAATGACGGAATTATCGCTGGACTTTATACATAAAAAAAAAACACATACAGCCGAACGTAGAACCTCCTTCTTGTTGGAAGTCGGTTAAAAAGGACAAGCGCGTAAGAGCCCGTCCAGATGACGTGTTTTATACGCGAGTTTAAAGATGTCTACAAATTTCCTCACTTATAACTTAGCAACTTCTTTCGTAACACTTCCGATGGGCCGCGCGGGCCGGGCGGCGTGTAGTGATGAATGAAAAACAGACCGATGCACCTCATTTCCCCGCACGCACGATTTCACACACGCGCAGTCTTTCCCCCCGTCGCCCGCATATCGTGGGAGTTTCATCAACGAACATGCCAGACTATAGGCATTTAATGTGTAAAATCTAAGGAACTGACGCTCCTTCAGTTTATACACACAAGCGCGCTTGTAGACTACAAGCCCTTGAACAAAAATTACCTATGAAATGACCCAACGTGAATAACGCTTACTATATCAGATAATAACTGAACACTATGCCGTCATTTCTGAGCGGTACAGTGGTGAAGTACGCGAGTAAATAGAATTTTTCAGGTACAAATGATGAATTACGACTAATTATAATTGTACGGCTTTGTTATAGTGTTAAAGATGATTAAAAATAAATGTCGAAAATCCTAGTGCCGTACTAAAATGGTGTTGCCGGAAGTCAGAACAAACTTTTAATTGTCGACAATTGCAGAAGCAAAATAGGTCATTTATTACTGTACGGCATTTGTGCAATTCGTTTTGTACACATAATAAAACGCCGTAGATTTTTCCAGCGCAGGAGTAAAAATATAAGAGTCGCAATCCTTACTTATCACTCGCGTACTCACCTGTACCGCTCAGAAATGACAGCATAGTGCTCAGAGTTATTTTCTGATATAGTAACAGCCTTCTAAGCATTAATCACGTTGGGTCATTTCACATGTAATTTTTGTTCAAGGGCTTGTAGTCTATTGCTCTGTCTATCACTTCCTACCACTACATCCAAAACTAAACGGACTTAGCAGAATAGATTGACTAAACAGTCTCTTACCCTAATATCGCATCACAAAATATTTCCATCCATCCATCTCTATTTTAAAAATCCTTTATACCTAATATGTCATGTTTCTCTTACCTCTCCCTCCATGTAGTACTATGTGTTCTTATCTTATTTCTTTCTCTTACTTTTTCTCACTTCACGTTCCTTAAGTGGAGCTTTTTGGGTACTTTCGAGTTTTGTAATATGATTTTCGTGGTACCATAATGATTAACGGTGTCCGGTATAAATGACCTTAACAAAACTTTCCTATATTATTCAGTCTCGTCGCTTGCTTATTTCAGGCCTTAGTAAAGAACTTATTGTCGATTTTCAGGCATCATCGTCTATTATCATACAGTCCATGTCATTCTCTGACGATTGATCATCTGGTGACATTACACTCTTTACACCTTTCAAGCTTTCTTCAAGTATCTTCTTCCTGAACTCCAAAAACTTTGGCACTCCCGACGCCATCAAATCAACTTCTGTACCAATTTTATCTTCCATCTCTGAACTGCCATCTTCCATCATCTTTGCTGTACACTCATCAATGTATTCTTTAATTATCTTGATCTGTTTAACTATTGATGCTGCACATTCAGTATAGTTGGTCGGTTTGTTATGGGGTGTTTCCGTATAATTCGACAAACTAAAGCCCATTCCAGATATTTTGTAGTCAGATGTGGTCACGATAATTCTATATGGTACAACGTCGTAGATGTAATGCATTAATGCCAACACTTGCGAAGGAAATCTACAAATAATAAATATTGTTGTTAGTATAGTTGGATGCGATCTTTCTGGCGTCTCCGAAATAAGGCAGGGTTGACTCTACCCAGGGGGGGGGGGGGCTATGTCCCGCTGCCGCGCCGCTGCGTAACGGGGGATACCTACAAAGTTGTACCTACAACCGAGAAACACTGCGCTTTTCAGTGTGGGGTTGCCATTCCAGCACTTTGGAACCCCAACATCCATCTCGAACTCGAACTCTGTTTTTTTTTATTACGTATTTACAAGTTAGCCCTTAACTACTCACCTGATGGTAAGTGATGATGTCATATAAGATGGAAGCGGGCTAATTCCAGGACCTCCATCTTGTAAATCCACCACACATTACACTGCGCCACGTCAAAAACTATAGAACAATATGCCCCGCCCATTGCCACTTCAGTTTCGCTATTCGTTGAGCTATGTCGGTGACTTTAGCTCTTCTGTGGATCTCCTCATTTCTGATTCGATCACGCAGATAAACTCCAAGCATAGCTTGCTGTTGAGTACAAGACTATCCTATCCTACTAATATAATATACGCGAAAGTTTTGTATGGATGTTTGTTACCTACTCTTTAACGCCGCTTCTTCTGAAACGAATTGGCTGAAATTTGAAATGGAAATAGATTTTACTCTGTATTAACACATAGGCTACTTTTCATCCCGAGAAAACCCATGTTTCCCGCTGGATTTGTGAAAAATTGAATTCTACACAGACGAAGTCGTGGGCGTCCGCTAGTGTTAGCAGTTAGTAGTTTAGTTAGCATAAATGTTAACTTACCGTGTATAAACTTTAACGTGCATTATGTCTGTGCCCTGGATATTATCTTCAAACACAACCACAACCCCATGGAGTTTGTGGAAAGGCTTAGCTTTATGTATGGCTAGTTTTTCCAGGCACATGTCCATTTTCAAATGTGTATGGAATATATCAGACAGTGTTACTATGTCATTGGACTCTGTTATGTGTCTGAGATGTAGATCAAAGCATTCTGATGTAGATATAATGCAGAGTACCAAATAATTGTTATCTGCAAGAATGAACCAAATATATAATGTATTTTTTTTTTATTCTTTACAAGTTAGCCCTTGACTACAATCTCACCTGATGATAAGTGATGATGCAATCTAAGATGGGTTTGGGCTGAAAGACACATTAAAAATTGATGCAGTCGCTCCAAAGATTAGACAAAGTTGAGAAAACGTATTGTAAAATCACAGACAGATACTTCAATTTTATTTATATTTGTAATATGTCATCATCATTACCAGCCGTTGGACGTCCATTGCTGGACATAGGCCTCTTGCATGGACTTCCAAACAAAACGGTCTCAAGCCACCAGCATCTTGCTTGATGTCCTCGGCCCACCTAGTCGGGGGGGTCGACCAAAACTTTGCTTTAAAGTGCGGAAGGCACCATTCCAGCACATGGCTCAGACCAATTATTGTATAGGACCTGCCTCGCTACACGTTACTTTTCTGTCAAAGTATATGATCAACGATCTAATGCGATTATAAAAACTGTGTCTGTAGAATCGATGTTAAATAGTTGTAATCCTGTTCGTCGGTTAAAGAGCTCCGTAAAAATACCTTTTTGTGTAATTGAGTTGTGTAAAAAACGGGCAAAAACTTTTAGTTTAGTATAAGATATATACAAAATGTAAGCTCGTTTTCCTCAGAAAATGACAGACAATTTTGTTCGTGACTGTGAGTGCGAAACAGGTCCTTCTATAATTGGTCTGAGGCACATGGGAACCCCAACGTCCATTCGGCTCTACAAACTATGTGCCCTGCCCATTTTCACTTCAGTTACGCGAATCAATGAGCTATGTCAGTGACTTTAGTTATACTATGGATCTCCTCCTTTATGATTCTGATTTCACATAATTTGTATTAAGTTGCAATAAATGTCAAATAGCTTACCAACATTGGAGTATAAAATATCAAAATTCTCTCCCATCATATCCAATGGACGTATTGAAACACTCTCAAGTGTCATCAAATGAGTTTTATTGCTTTTGGTAAAAGATAAGGCAACATCTAGATTTATTCTACTCGTTTCATCAAATTGCAGCTCGTCTAAATCTATCACAGCAGCGAGCATTGACTCATTGTGACTGGCGATCACAGCATCGGTTTCCTTCCAAAATGGAGATTTTGTTGTGTTCACAAAAACTCTTGTCCTGTATTCTATTGATTGTTTGAAATCACTGTGAAAAAGGATGTGTACATCTTTTATGGATCTGTAAAGAAATAAATAAATATTTAATCTAATAATAATTTGTTAGTCAGATTAGATATATAAATATTTAATCTTATTTTCACAAAAGCAATCATCAATTTATAATTTAACAATATTTATAAAAATATTAATGAAAGATTGAGAATGGAGAATATGAAATTCTGAAAACACTAAGAATACTCTTAATCAACCGGCCTATTTTTTGATAGTCTAGCAGCATAATTATAAATTTTGTAAAATATTTTATTTTATTAATCGCCTGACTATCATGAAAAGTTTACTTACTTTAAGTTTACGACTTACGAGCTATATTAAATTAATTCAATAGTATTAAATAATAGGTTAGTTAACACATTAATTGGTAAATTTAAGAGATATAGTTCCACAAACATACATACATAAATAGCATATAATAATAAAATATCTTACACATTGTTATTGTTTGTTAATTTTATTAACATTACTACTTTTTTATTGCACATTTTTATAACGGGCTCCTTCACTGACACTTTTAGGAGATTGGAAACCTGTAAACAAAGATTGTAAAAAATAAATAAACTCAGAGGAGATAAATAAAATTATAGGATAAGAGTCAGTTAAGCCTTTTAAACCAACAAAGTGCAAGTGGTCAACTAATATGGTTTTGCTTTCACAAGGTCTTGCGTTTGAATCCTGACTCAGACTATGAGAGATTTTCTCTCTCTTATAAAAATGTCTCAGGTAAATTCTCATTCTGGAGTATGGAAATTGGTAGTGACATACCCCTGTACCCTATGATAATACCAAGTATTATTAATGAAAAGCCTAAGTCCACCAAACTGATTTGGAGCAACATGGTGGGTAAAAACTCCATATCACCTCTGCTATAAGGATGAAAACCTGGCACCAACCATTTTACGGGAAATACCCTATCAATTTGGATTCACTTGAGAGGGTCAAAAATACCTCTTGTTGTACAAAGGGTAGTATCTTTTGTTAATGTTAACTTTTAAAGTCCATCACAGTTTTAAGAGAATGTAGACCTAAACCCAATATGTTTTAATTTCAACACAATACCAGCAAAACTAAGTGAACCCAAATTAAAAAAAAATAAGTGAAAACAAATAACACTATTTGCTATTTTCTAAATCCACATGTAGGCAGTGACATTCACAAGGGTGTTTAACTAGGGCATATACACTTTATGTGAAAATTGGAAAATTCCCTTATCCAAGTATGTATTCTGTGGTCCAACATAGGTTTGTATTGGGTCCTTTAGGCAGTGCATTTTGGCATCTATGAACTCAGACCAATTATAGAAGGACCTGTATTGAACTCATAGTCACGAACAAAATTGTCTGTCATTTTCTGAAGAAAACGAGCTTAGATTTGGTATATATCTTATACTAAACTAGAAGTTTTTGCCCGTTTTTTACACAATTCAATTACACAAAAAGGTATTTTTACGGAGCTCTTTAACCGACGAACACGATTACAACTATTTAACATTGATTCTATAGAGGCAGTTTTTATAATCGCATTAGATCGTTGATCATATACTTTGACAGAAAAGTAACGTCTAGTGAGGCAGGTCCTGTACAATAATTGGTCTGAGTCTATGAAGTACATGCCACTGCATGTAGGAGAAATGACTTTAGGAACATAAGAAGTCAGCATAAAAATATATTTCTTCTATCTACGTGCATTACATTAATAATGTTGAGGGATTTTATTAATAGAGTCTCTCTTTTTTTTTATTAATAGAATCTCTTATTGTCTCACCTCACTCAAACCAAGCTTAAGAGTAGATACAGCATTGTCCAAATTAAATGTGGCCTTCTGATAAAGGGCAAACGCTGCAGCTTGTCTCATATTAACATAATCTTTATATTTTAACTCATTATGTTTTGTTGTGTATTTAGCTTCAGTCAACTTTTGCATAAGTTGTTTCACAATGGGCGACTCCTCTGTCTGATTGTTCGGTAAATCTATCTGACTTTGACTGAGAATAATAAAATTATCATCAAATACTAGAGGTACTGCATCATCGTTGCGAATTATTCTCAAACGAGCTAGCCCTGTGCACTCTACATCATCTATGGTAAATGAATCAACATTACCAACTCTATTATGAACTTGAAGACCATCTTTTCTAGATATTATTACTATCTCACCACTTAAAACAACTAAATAAAAAAGTTCGCAGTTGCTATTTCGTAAAATTTTGATATCCGTGGTATGGCCTACGGTTTCTATTAGCAAAGAAGATATTAATTCATGGTGATAGTACTCGAGTATTTCGCCAGAATTGGTACACACGGTTACGTCCAAGCGTGTCTTGTCTCTCGGATGGTGATCGTAAAACACGAAGCAGGCTACTTCACCAATAATGGATGCTGGTAACAGTTTATGAAGAGCTCGTCGTACGAAGACACGGTTTTGATCCATTGTGAAGTAGATAATAGTGCAGTATTATGAGCTTTTTAATTTGAGCTGTCGATTGCACCTAATTGTGTAACTCATTAATTATTATAAATACCGAAAAAAAAACCGAAAGGTTATTTTTCTAAGATAACACAAACATAAAACAAATAAACAAATGTCAAGGTCAAACGTCAAATATTACGTCAATTATTGTCATGTCATGTCGAATCGATCTTGTCAATGTCACTCACATGTTCTATTCTAGTATTGCCAACACTTTTTTTCCCAAATCCTCACAAACGACGTAAAATTCCTCAAATAGTGGAAACAAAATATACCAATTTCCCACAAAACTCCAACTTGCAGAAATGTCACACTAGGTACGCAAATTATGCAGTAAATATTTATATTTAATATAATTCTTACAATCTAACATTTTTGGAATAAATTGTCAATCATAATGATAATAATTTAAACTAAGTATTCTTTATTTGAGTCTCTAGGTAATCTAGAGTATGAAGGGCGTAGCTACCGCCGTATGTATCAATGATACGGGGCCCGCGACAACCTTTGGTTTGAACAACCTATGAATTCCGTATATAGGTTGTTCAAAATATATCTTTCTTGTTTAAGAAATATTTACTCTTCCTAATGGGCACGATAAGCCACTGTTGAATACCTAAACAATATTATGTAGTAGGTACTCATTAAGTGTCATAGGTGTAAAATTATAGTATTTCTGTTCTCAATAACAACTATAGGTTTTTACTATGAATAAAACTGGTAAATACATACGATAGATGATTAATTTAAAAATCTGCTCGTACAGAACGTTGCCCCACAATTGGGGAGTTGTCCCTGATAGAATTAATTTTACCCACAATTTGGGGAATTCCCTACAAACTGGCAACGCTATACATAACTCATTTTTTTAATAACTGGGATTCGTGTTCTAGATTCTAGCTCTTTTTTATCACATAATTATAAAAAAAAATATTTTTACTAAGCGTGTAATTTTAGAGCTTACGTCGATTGTTAGTTTTCTTTTCTTTTAAAAAATTTTCAATAAATATATTCTTAGCTCGGTGTAGGTAAGTTGATGGTGTTATACCCCGTGCAGGCACGACACGTACAGTCGGTCCTATCAGCTAGTCAGTACTAGTAGTCAGTAAGTAGGTACACCTACCTATATAGGTAGGTACTTAGGTAATACAAATAACAAGGTGTCTAGACATTAGACCACCACGGGATGCACACGGCCGTGGGCAGGACGGCTTAAAATAGTTCCTTTAAACGGCGCACTTCCTTTGAATGGCCGATGATTGTCACCTCAATGATTATGCAGGAGACGTGCTTTACAGGCACCTCTACGTGCCCGAGGTTTTATAGACTATTTGACCTTCTATTTGACTAACAGTAATATTTCTGTTTAACATAACTATCTTTAACCAAATTCATTATATATTTATACCTAGGTACATATTAAATATTGATAAGTAGGTATTAATTACTAATTGTGAATCATTAAACAATTCATCACCAACCGTCGTGGGGGGTCGACCAACACTGCGCTTTCCAGTGCGGGGTCGCCATTCCTGCACCTTGGGACCCCACGTCCATCGGCTCTTCGAACTTTGTGGCCTGCCCATTGCCACTTCAGCTTCGCGACTCGCTGAGCCCTACCAGAGACTTTGGTTCTTCTGCGGATCTCCTCATTTCTGATTCGATCACGCAGAGAAACGCCAAGCATAGCTCGCTCTATCATCCGCTGAGGACAATTTAACAATTAGTTCTATTTATTTTGCAAGATAGAATGGTATCTTGAAAATGTTGTAATCCTTTAGTCTAGGTATTTGAATATAAGTATAAAAAAAATTTACGTTAAGTATATTTTACCGTAGCTCCGAAAGTCTTTTTCAATACTTAGTTTACAATAATAATTTAACTTTTTTAAATACCTATTTGCCCTATCTTTTAAATATGACGAATATTTCTGTTCCCCTCCAATTAGTCGAAACTATTAGGTGTACGACATTAGTCTAGTACTTACTCCACGACCCACCCATAGTAACCCACGACCTCTCGGCGTGAGACCGGTCGCTTTACCGCGAAGCTATAGAGGCTTATACAAAAACTGTGTCGCACGTGTTGTTATAAAGAGAAATAATATGCTTGCCTAAGGGTACACGTAACATATAAAGATGCATCAGCACTTTGTACCTACGTGCTAAATTGATTATAGCCTAACTTGATCCAATTACCTATTTAAACCTATTTATTTGTCGTTATCGCTACAAGTAAATAAATACGACTTGCTTACACCGTAGGCCGATTGGTAACTTTTGCGACTATGGATGAAGAGATCTAAAGTTCAAGATTTGGGTTGGGCTATTACAATTGAGTTTATATTTTATAGGAAATTTTGTTATCAGAATAAGTAAGGAATTTTGTGGCCTTTTCTTCCTTAGGCAATTTATCATCATCTTCATCATCATCGACCCATATTAGGCTCACTGCAGAGCTCGAGTCCCCTCTCAGAATGAGAGGGATTAGGCCCAATGCGGATTGGCAGACTTCACACACGCAGAGAATTATGAAAATTCTCCGGTATGCAGGTTGTCTCACGATGTTTTCCTTCACCGTTTGAGACACGTGATATTTAATTTCTTAAAATGCACACAACAATTAGGCAATTACCTATTAGAATTTTCAGAAAAAAATATTGAATGTTTCGGATTAATCAATACTTTGATACATTTATATAAAACGGAAGTGTCTATCTGTGATTAAAAAAAAACTGTTTTATTAGGGTTTACATGGACTTATAAACGGTGCTTATTTAAACGATACCAAAACACTAATGAGATTTTTTAGAATTTTGTCTATAGTTTTGTCAAATGTCTAATATTTGTTGTTTTCCGTGCAGATTTTAATGAAACTTTTACTAGGAGCTAGAGAACGTTATTGAGCGACATAATATACGCTACTTTTTATCCTGAAAAAAACAATTATTCCCGTGGGATTTGTGAAAAACTGACAAAGTTGCGGCTGTCCGCCGGTAGGTATAGTTAAAAAAACCTATAAATAAAAGTTGCCAGACACCCAGACAGTCATAATATACAGACAGATAACAGACATACAAAAAAAAATAATAAGTATTAAAAGTCATATTTTGTTATCAACAAACACAGTTACTAAGAGTGAAATACAACAATTACATTGATAGGGGTCAATTTCGACGAAAAATCGTTTTGAATGACATTTTTTATCGGTCAGATAAAAATATACTGCATCCGTTACCCTGGCTGGTTACCATATAATGTTTAATATTTATAGCATACTCAATTTGTTAACTAGTGGCAAAGGTGAACGATAAGGACTTTCAAACTGGCATTTTTTGTATCCGTTGGTCATAAATCATAATATTAGTAGTTATTTTCATGTAGAATGGTGCGGGTGACAGTTCGTTTTACTCTTAAAGGGCGGTAAGGGAGCCGCTTCATATAGGACCACAGTGTTTGGAAGAGGCCTTTGTCCAATAGTGAAGATTACTGACTGACTGTGGTAATAAATTTACTATAGATAAAACTTAAACAGGAATAATTAAACCTGAGCACATAATTTTAATTATTTCTATATTGAATAAGTAAATATGAATGATTGTAGTATGACAACACCTGAGATTTCTAATATTAGTATTGCAAATAGGAACTGAGATGTAAGATTAGAAAATTTCCGTCAGCCTATCCGTTATTGTATCTCTCTGATAAGGATGACTGACATCAATAAAACAGTTTTATCTGAATGCAAAAGATTGAGTTGATAGTATATAATATCACGGTATAATAAATAACAGGTAAGGTAAAGGTCATAGCATACACATCAAGTCGGAATCTACACTACACCGTAACAACTCGTCCTGTATTCTTTTTGCAAAAAGTCCTTTCGCTTCCCCGTCGCCATTCTCACTGCTCGCATTCTTAGCGCTTATGTCTCTCCGTACCCAACCCCCAGAAAGTCTTTTCGTGCACCCTTGCCCCTTTCACCCCTCTCGCACATTACCTCACTGTCAACCTGCAGTCAGCACGCTGTAGGCGGTGTCGCCTAGACGTAGCCGAGTCGACATCTGAATGACGGCGAGGCGAAACGGTTACGATCCCTTTACGAGTTGATATGTGTGTTATAACCTTAAGATTTATTAGGTGAGATGTGTTGTAAGGGATTGGAAAATACGTGTCAAGATTAGTAAAGCATGTGGATCATATATAGGTAATCCCAGTGATTTTAATACTGTTTAAAAAATGTCATTGGGTAATCCTACAAACAGTGGCTTGCACTTCATACACTGCATTTAGTCCGATTTGAAGAAGGAATTTTCCATTTTGTACAATTTGTAGACATAATGCATACCCTCGTTAAATACCTTGTGCACGCCACTGCCTACAAAATACCGTATCACATTGTTACGTTACTATAGCTGACCCGACGCAGTTCCCGTAGGAATACGGGGATTAAATGTAACTTTTTTATTAGCTGATAATGTTGTTTGCCAGGTGAAAGAATTTACAATCGGCTTAGTGATTTATACGTTAGACAAATATCTAGATAAACTAGCGCGACGATACTAGAATTAATAATAATATGCTCCCGACCGATATTTTTTCGACCGCGGCGGCCTATCTCATAGACCAATACATGTCACCATAATCAACCCCTATTCGGCTCACTGCTGACCTCGAGTCTCCTCTCATAATGAGAGGGGTTAGGCCAATAGTCCACCACGCTGGCCTAATGCGGATTGGCAGACTTCACACACGCAGAGAATTAAGAAAATTCTCTGGTATGCAGGTTTCCTCGTGATGTTTAACCCTCACCGTTTGACACGTGATATTTAATTTTTTAAAATACACTTATCTGAAAAGTTGGAGCTGCATGCCCCGGAATTCGAACCCACACCCTACGGAATCGGATAGGTATATCCACACGAGTAGATCATATCCACAGGGCTATCACGGCTCTCCAATAGACATGGCTCTACAATACGCAAGAGATATTATAGTAAGCAGAGGTGCACTCACCGGGATTCGAACCCTGAACATCATTATCCGTAGCTGAATCACGGGACCATTGAGGCAGCAAGTAATATCTATTAGGAATGCATATTTCCTCTATTTTAGGTATTTATGATACAAGCAAAATAGTTAGTTTTCCACCTACAAAGCTCTGCAGCTATAAAGCGTGGGTGGAAGCTCGTTGAGTGTGCAAAACAATTTTACCTTGGCCATAGATCAATAATGGTACACGTGTATTGAAGTTTTCATCAGGGAAATGCAAAAACTGGAATGAAAATGGTGTAAATGTTTTCCTAACTATAATATAAACACGATGCATCTTAACTTAACGATCACAACTATCTTAACCTTTCTAAGCTTTAACTTAATCGGAGACTAGCAAACGCCTCGCGGTTTCACTCGCGTAGTTCCCGTTCCCGTAAAAATACGGGGATAAAATAGCCTATACACTCGGGGATAGTGTAGCTTCCCAGCAGTGAAATAATTTTTCAAATCAGTTCAGTAGTTCCAGAGCTTATTCAATGGAAACAAACAGAGTCGCAGTGCCAAAATTTTACCGAATCATTTCACCGCGGCTAGTTGCCTCGACTGGTGACAGAAGGGCTGGCTCATTTTTTGCGCAAAGGATCAGCCTGGCTGTCCAGCGCGGAAATGCAGCCAGTATTCTTGCCACCATTCCACGTGGGCATAATTTGTATAGTTATTGTGATAAGTTAGCTTAAGTTCCTTTTTGTATTCTTTCTCAATAATAAAAAAAGCTTAAAAAAACAAAATTTTTTTTTTACAAGATAGTCCTACTGACTACATCTCACCTGATGGTAAGTGATGATGCAATCTAAGATGGAAGCGGGCTAACTTGTTAGGAGGAAGATGAAAATCCACACCCCTTTCGGATTCTACATCGTACCGGAACGATAATTCGCTTAGCGGTACGTCTTTGCCGGTAGGGTGGTAACTAGCCACGGCTGAAGCCTCCCACCAGCCAGACCTGGACCAGCCGGGGATCGAACCCAGGACCTCCGTCTTGTAAAGTCACCGCGCATACCACTCCGCCACGGAGGCCGTCAACAAATCTTTATAATATTATTATAGATAAACACAGATAAAAGGTTAATGACTTTTATCTTAAAACGAAGTATCTCTCCCCATACATTCGGAATTATAGACAACTGAATTTGATACAAGCCAATTTTCTACTCATAGAACATGAATGACTAAACGGTCCTAACTTCTGTTCCTACGTACGGAACCAACACGTCCTTAGAGGGATCTCCCCTACTTTCTTCTCAAAAAAGCTACATATTTTATTATACAGTTATACATATTTTTTAATAATATTTGCCATGTCTTTTATATTTGCCTAATATTGCCGTCCTATCGCAAAGATTATACTGTGATCAAGACAGAAGGTACATAGTGCATCGGCCATCGGGAGGATCGAAGCCAAGATCTCTCGGTGCGAGTCCGGCTACGTCACCGTGGTCAATTTGAAGAAGCGGACAGCAAATATACAATCAAAAAGAAAGTTAACGTAATACGCCTTACGTTGTCATGACGTAGATATGCGCCGAATGTTTACGCTTGAGACAATTACATCACTTTTTACAATATCCTAACCTAACTTTTGATACGTTATCACAGCCAAACCGCTAACTCGATGTAAATTAATTTGCACTAATGGAAAGCTACAATATTAGCGATAACCTTAGGCACAAACGACTGTAAACTCACCAAAGAGGCTATACCCAGCCTCAATATGAAACTTTTAAAGTTTAACCCAAGAAAACTTAAAACGTTATGATGTAGTTTTATGACATGGTGGTCTTAAAACGAACACTTTTTTATGTTTTGTTTTTTGTTTAAGTCTTTACAAGTTAGCCCTTGACTACAATCTCAACTGCTGGTAAGTGAAGATGAAATCTAAGATGGAAGCAGGCTAACTTGTTAGGAGGAAGATGAAATCCACACCCCTTTCGTTTCTACATGACATTATACCGGAACGCTAAATCGCTTGGCGGTACGTCTACTAAACTAATACCTTCCAGTTGCAGGTATAACCGACAGTCCGACAGCAGTGCGAAAAAAAAAGACAGCGATTCTCGCTATATTGTGTATAGATGCAGCGGATTATCAGAACCATGCGCAGCCTATAAATTGGCTCCCCAGCAATTAGCTATGAGGCGTACCGCGACACGGATGGCCTGCTAAACTTTTGGAGCGAGCTCGGCTGGTTGGAGTGACTCCAGCAGGGACCAACACCAAAGGACCTATGCACAACGGCCAAAATCGAAGTTATGTGCAGAAAATGCTCAGGAACGAAGAAGTAGAATAAATTTGATACCAATATTCACTCAGGAATGGAAAATACAGGGGTGTTACCGCGATGCTTGCCATTTGTTATTAAGGTTAATAAGCTTGCCATGATTGATTGATCAGTTGAATATTCTTTTGGCATCGTCGAGTCCCTTTTCGCATCATCAGATAGTTTTTCTAATTTATAACATTTCCAAATTACCTAATCCGAATCACCTTATATTTCCCATTCAAAAGACTCCCGTCTTCCTTTGATCACTGAGAAAACGTGCATTACTGCACTGCGCATCTAAGAATGAATGTACATTCAAGCTATCTCGCTACCGTATATCAATCAGCGCCGTCAAGTGATGATAGGTATCTATTTCGTGGCCGTGACTCGACCTCCAAACCCATATCATCCAGCCGAAGCCACAATTATTGCCGTGGGAACAAGGTCATTCAGCAACCGCTGCCTGTCACGCATGCGTCTAAATGATTCCTCTACCGAAATAAATATCTGGGTTTGACTGCAACGCAGGTTCGACGAATTGCATGTCATTACTCCGAACTTTTGGCACAATTTGGGACTTTCATCGGGGAGCCCGCCAGGGTGGTATGCCAAAAATAAAGCTGCAGTGCAGTACTGGGCTTGCAACGGGAGACTGCGGTGCTAGCCCTCCTCCATTCATTGTTGTGAGGTCGATACGGACTCCTCAGTCCTCACACCACTCCAGTGCCGACGCGTCTGCCATTGAGTGCGGATGTCTCGTGATAAACACCGCGCCGTTTTCCGCGCACGTTAGAACATCGGAGCTTTTATTTATAAACAAATGTTTATTTACTGTAATTACCTTGGTTAATATTCGGTTTTGCGTACGGATTGTTGTTAAAACGTTTTTTTCGAGTGCAAAGTGGCTTGTTTCGTTCAATGTTTATATGCGAAGGTGAAAGCACATGTGCGGCTTTGTAAGAAACGTCATGATCATATAATATACTTGGCCCATCTTATTTACTATATATAAAATTAATGGTTATGCTTCATTAGATTTGTACCTATTAGTAAGGTCTATTTTTTATTCTATGGTAGGAATAGAGCAACAACAACCCTACAAAATTTCAGGAATTTGGTTCAGGAAACAAGGATTTTATGAAATAAAAGGAGCTTTAGTTTTTCATTAAAATGTAATTATACCTACGTATCTAACTAATACGTTTAGTAATGTTGATACGCCATGAGAACGATCATTTGGGGGTTGGTACCTACCCTATGCAAGTATGTGATTTTACCATGCTCCTACCTTACACTATTTTATTGGTAAAGTGATCGAAGTTGTACACTAAAGGCGTATTACTTCTAAGTATGTAGGCAGTTACGGAAAATTCTTTTATTCCGTCTGAAATCTAAGATTCATTTTCCGATTTTAGGACCGTTTTGAAAATTTTCCATTTTATGTTTGAGGTTTAAGGTTCATTTTAGGATTAATGTAATTAAGTTTACCAGTAGTCTTATTCAATATCTTCATTATTGTCAGGTTTTTTAACGGCCTACTATATGGCCAGGCCTCCCTTCGATACAAGAAGGGTTATGGAGTTCAGAGTTCAGTTCGCTCCTCTTCTGCAACTTAGGGTGGGTAGGTTAACATTAAATTCACAAATGAGCACTAATAAGAGTTTTAATGATAATGACCAGCAGGGTTATTATGTAACTCGGTGTAGGTGCCATTCAAGTAATCAGTCACTATACATCGTTTTTTCGTTTTTTAATTGCATACTACATGACAGGAGAGGGTTTTTGGAGTTTACACCCACCACGTTCCTCCTCTGCGGACTGGCGACTTAGGTGTAGGTGCCATTTGAGTAATCAGTCACTACATCGTTTTTCATCCTATTTTGGTTTTTTTTTTTAATTTTATATGGCAGAACAGGGGTTAGGGAATCGAATGTCTGCAAATAGAGTATATTTGCAGACAGTGGGGTCTCAAATGAACGCGCGAAAAACTGAATTATAATATTGATGACTTGATCGACAGTGTAATTAATAATTTCACGACCTTCGGGGGTTTTTAAAATGTTAAATTTTATGTGACTATTTGTAAAGACTCTACCACCGGTTCAGAAGGTAGGTTCTGCTGAGAAGAGCCGGCAAGAAACAACTATTGCTTTTTAACAAATCATACAGTATAATAATTTATAATTAACGTAATTACAATTTCTTATAGTTTTACTTCCTATGTGAAGCAGAATTAATGGCGTCAATGGCTTTTACCTCACGATTCGTGTTCAGAGTGGACTCAAATTTGACGCAGTAGGTACTACAAAGAATTATATGAAATAGAAGCATGTTTATAGGAATAATGATAATGTTGACTAGGGTTATTACGTCTGTTCCCCGACCTTCAATTACTCTCTGCCTAAAAAAATATAAGCGCTCAATTCAGAACATTCGCCGTTATAACACATGACCTTTTCATGAAATGGTCGGTCACACCATAAATTAGTCATTAATTTTATAGGCTGTAAAATAACTACTTATTTTATATTGCACATTAAATACCTACCTACTATGAGACACCGTTGGCGTATAAATTGTTATTTTTAATTACTTTTTAGTGTTCCGTAGTCCCCAAGGACAGACATGACTGACATGGCGAAACTACCCTTAGTTCCGCCCATAAATTTAAGAGTCGGTACGGAGTACCTAATCCGTACATCCGACCTGTGATAGCCCAGTGGATATGACCTCTGCCTCCGATTCCGGAGGGTGTGGGTTCGAATCTGGTCCGGGGCATGCACCTCAAACTTTTCAGCTGTGTGCATTTTAAGAAATTAAATATTTCGTGTCTCAAACGGTGAAGGAAAAACATCGTGAGGAAACCAGAGAATTTTCTTAATTCTTTGCGTGTGTGAAGTCTGCCAATCTGCATTGGGCCAGCGTGGTGGACTATTATTGGCCTAATCCCTCTCATTCTGAGAGGAGACTCGAGCTTATCAGTGAGCCGAATATTGGTTGATAATGATGTTGATAATAACTAAATAATTCAAAGAGGAAAAAAATCTATTTTTGTATGTAACAAGCACACGAATGAACTCAAAAACTATTGGACCGATGTGAAAAATTCTTTCACCAATAGAGAGCTACATTATCAGTGAGCAACATAGACTATATTTTATCCCCGTATTCCCACGGGAATGGCTTTAGAATTTCCCAAACTACGCGGATGCAACCTCGAGGTTCTGCTAGTAAATAATAATGGAAATCGAATCTACAGCCTTCGAGGCAGAAGGCAGACTCACCACTGCGCCACTCGGCAGTTTAATTGAATGACTCATAAGTCGGAACATTATCGGACACGGAGCGTAACTTTCTTAAATTTCACAGCTTTCCAAAGTCACATCTTACTCAATTTGCGCTCGTACAGAAAGACCTGTTTATGTTTACTATGGCCTACTTTCATGGTGTAGTGTAGTGTCTTGTTATGGGACTATGGGGTTACTGCGGATTTCTTATTTCACCGTTTAGTTTCAGTAGCGTTACATAGCTTTACTAGTTTACAGCCGTGATACCTACCGGTACCTATGCCTTCGATTCGGAAGGTGTATTCGAATCCGTTCCGGGCATGCACTTCTCAGTTTTCAATTATGTGCATTTTAGGAAATTAAATATCTCTTGTCTCAAACGATGAAGGAAATACAGCGTGAGAAAACCTGCATACCTGACAATTTTTAGAATTCTCTGCGTGAGTGTGTGTGACGTCTGGCAATCCGTATTGGGTAGGTGGTAGACTATTAGCCTAATCCCTCTCATTCTGAGAAGAGACTCGTGCTCAACAGTTATTAGCCTAACCCCTCTCATTCTGAGAAGAGACTCGTGCTCAACAGTGAGACGAGTAATGGTTGCTAAACATGTAATCATGAACGTAGCTTAGTCACATTTGATCAATCACGGGTGCACCTGTGCCTGGAGCCATGTGGCACGTCGATTCTCTTTCTACAAACGCCAACGCTTCGAAAACTAAAAAATGTATGGGAATGTCATTTATCGACAGGTCACGTGATCACGTTGCCGATCGGCTCTGTTATTTTATTAGTTTTCTAAGCGTTAACGTTTGTAGAAATAGAATCGACGTGCCACATGGCTACAGGCCCTGGTATCTTCCAATGCCATCACAGTCCAAGCTCCATAATTGGCTACCATACTTAACTACTTATAGATAGTAGGACAATATGTTGACAAACTTTCAACCTTCCTAAAATGTCTATGTCTGGCGCTCGCAGGCTTCCGGTCTATTGTAGAAAAGCAATTAGACTACGCGCCACAAAAGAAGTCCTGAACCTAAAACCTGAACTAAAATTGACAGAGCCTCACATAAATGACAATAAGACCGCCATTACCAAATGACAATGAGTGCCTTTAATACACTAGAACCGCGTCTACGGGACTTGTTTTGTGGCGCGGAGTATATGTTATAATGTTGTGGTCATGAACATCACGTAATCAAAACATCACCGCTAGCCGGCAACCGTTCAAACAATCCCGACGTAAAATAAGACATCTTGAGTTTCAACTTTCTATTTCATTGACATTTTTGTACACGCGACCACAATAAAACCGATACGTTTAAAATTATCGACAATTAAAAAATAACATATCAGTTTTATCTGTGAAAATGTGTGTGAAAAAATCTGTGTTGAAATGAATTTCAAGTTTCAAAAAACATGATTTTTTTGTAGTTGGTCCAAACAATCAGTCTATAACAAAACAACTTTCTCTCCCTCCTCTTTTAGGCCGAATGGCAAACAGACTTCTATTCGTGTTTCAGTTTTGTGGTTTAGGTGCTCGTTAGTTTTATTATTAAACCTATTAGCTACCTACCTAATTTACTTCTTTTAACATTTAAGTTTATATTAATTTCTCTATATTATTGCTACAAACCTTATTATGGTTTTTAGATTTTGTCCCTTTAATCTTATTCACAGAGATCTATATCAGAACTTCCTTTATCACGGTATTTATTACTACCTACTATATGATTGTATAGATATTCGATTTGTTTTAATTGCTTGTTCGTTACAAATTACAAAAGTAACTACAAAACACTTAAAGACACTTAAACACTTAAAGAGTACTCTCGATTTTTCCAATATCGCATCATCACATTCTGATAATAATTAATGACAGTGATCCAAACAAAAAAAGATTATTTTCGGTTTTAAGAAATGGTCAACAATTAACAGAAGTATGGGTGAACGTACCAAAAAATCAAAAACAGCCGAACATAGAACCTCCTCCTATTTGGAAGTTGGTTAAAAAATTGTAGTATTGGACGGCAACCCTGCTCTAAAACGTTTAAACTCAATCGGTGACTCACTGTACCTCGACAACGGTCACGCAGAGGCAATAAGGAAGAGTTGTTCGCCGTTTATAAATCTACAATCTTTGGAGTGCAAATACGGGCCGTTTGTCAAAATCTGCGAAAAAATTTTGATTATCTCTCTAAAGCAGTTGTCAATCTCTTGTCTTACATGAGAATGTGATTACGTCACGTGATCAACTCATCAACCAGATAATATGTCATTTCCATACATTTTTTCAAAGCGTTAACGTTTTTAGATGTGTAACTTGGCAACAGACTCGATTACTTATTTGGCTAAAAAAAGAGGGTCATCATCATCATTATCCACCCATATTCAGCTCGCTGCTGAGCTCGAGTCTCCTATCAGAATAAGAGGGGTTAGACCTTTGCTCTTCAATATATTTATCAATGATGTGGTAAAATGTATAAAAAATTCTCAATTATTACTCTATGCTGATGACACTAAAATTTTCAAAATAATTAAAACAGAATTAGATTGTTATAGTTTGCAGGAAGATTTAGACCGCATCACTGATTATTGCTTCAGTAACGGTCTACATCTGAATGTTGATAAATGTTGCACTATCTCCTTTACAAGAAAAAGGACAGTGTCAACTCCTAATTATTATTTATGTGGTAAAATTCTCCGCAGAGTTGACGTAGTAAGGGACCTTGGCGTATTGTTGGATAAACAGTTAAATCTTGATTTGCACATTAATAAAATTAAAAATAAAGCCTACAAGATGCTTGGATTTGTCCTTCGTCAAACTACTGATTTCAGAAACCCTAAATCCCTTATTTTACTTTATAACTCTCTGGTGAGATCCCATTTGGAACACGCCTCTACCGCTTGGAACCCACAGTATGCCTGTCACGTCGATATGATTGAGGGCATTCAGCGTAAGTTTGTGAAATGCATCAATAAAAGATTTGGCTCCTCTGTTATTAGTCTAACTTCATTAGAATTAAGACGAGAACATAAGGATCAAATATTTTTATATAAATTAATTAATGGTATGATCGACTGTCCTTACTTATTAAATAAAATTAAATTTAATGTACCTAAACCGTCAATGAGAAAATGTCGGCAGTACAATACATTTCGACTATCACAAGCACATCGCAATTACTGCAAAAACAAGTTCTTGCAGAGATCTTGTGATAAATATAATAAGAAATACCAACATATTGATATATTCTTTTATAAGTACGGAATGTTTGCGTCTGCACTCAGGAAATGTGATTAATTCGTTTCCTGATTGCAGATGTAAGCCTTACGTTAGACAAATGTATACGAGCCAAAATAAAAAATTAAATGTATCTATTATATAATTATTTATGTACTTTGTAATTATTTCTTAATTTATATGTGAAAACTTCGCTGGCTTAATGTCAACAACTATATATGTTTAATTTTAAGTAATATGTAAAGCTGTTTGTTTTCCTTTAATAAATAAAAAAAAAAAAAAAAAAAAAAAATAGTCCACCACGCTGGCCCAATGTGGATTGGCAGACTTCACACACGCAGAGAATTGAAAAAAATGCCTGGTATACAGGTTTCCTTACGATATTTTTCCTTTACAGTTTGAGAAACGTTATATTTAATTTCTTAAAATGCACACAACTGAAAAATTGGAGGTGCATACCCTGGACCGGATCCGAACCCACACCCTCCGGAATCGGAGGCAGAGATCATATCCACTGAGCTATCACGCCTCAAGAAAAGGGGGTACTCGACATCAAAGGTTTAAAATGACGCTCGAGTAAATCCAAAACCTCTTTGGCTCCCCATATTTTAATTTAATTTACCCTGACCACACATAAGGTACGAGTACACAATATGCAATGTGTGGGTCAAATCTTCGAAGAGCTCTCGTCGCTAGAAATTTATTCAAAATCGGTGATAATGCAATACTATGATACGAAGAAGCTAGTTTGCTAGTTAGGTTACTGGAGCTAGTTAACTACGGTTTAGAAACTTATTTTTAGTTTTACGGGCTTAGTTGCGTGACAAAAGCTTTTACCGTAAAACATTGAGTTGTAAGTATTCGTGCGGATGCACAAATTACTGGGCCGCAGACCACTTTCAAATCACACTTGATTGCCGAAGCCAATTATTCATTCAGTACCTTTGTGTCAGTGGGTTGGATCACTATCTAAGTGACAGGCTAGCGTGTGTTTCTAGTAGTCTTAATTCTACTGACAACTATACTAACTTACCTTATCAGCCGATGGACGTCCACTGCTGGACATAGGCCTTTTGAATGGACTCCAAGCACAACGATCTCGAGTCACCAGCATCCAGCGGCTCAGCAACCCGCTTGATATCCTCGGTCCACCTAGTGGGGGGTCGACCAACACTTACCGACGCGGGGTCGCCATTCCAGCACCTTGGGACCCCAACGTCCATCGGCTCTTCAAACTATTGCCACTTCAGCTTCGCGACTCTCTGAGCTATGTCAGTGACTTTGGTTCATTTGCGGATCTCTTCATTCACGATCACGCAGAGAAACTCCAAGCATAGCTCGCTGAGTGACTTTGAGCCTTTTAATAAGGCCCATAGTCAGCGACCAAGTCTCGGATGATGATGACTATACTAACTAATTAAATAAAATTAACAAATTAATGTTACCGGTTTTAAATGACGAACTTTGTTATTTCTACGGTTTCTAATACTCTTTTAAATTCACTCTATATTAGAACAGATGAAACGGAAAAACATACAAATCTTTCAAAGTTTGTTTTTGTTGTTATACCAACCAAACTAACTAACGCGACTTCCTCAGTGGAATTCAGTTTTTCATAAATCCCGTGGGAACCATTGATTTTTCCGGGATGAAAAGTAGCCTATGTGTTAATACAGGTTATTATCTTCGTTTCAAATTTCAGCTAATCGGTTCAATAGTTGCGGCGTTAAACAATAACAAACATCTAAACAAACATCATATTTATATAGTTAGAAAGATATGGACTGAATTTGACAGACGGGAGCAGAGTTATGTTCCTGCTATACAATCAAATGATTCACTTGGGTGTCTATTTCTTGTCAAGGTCGACCAGTGGCTTCTAATGTCACAACTCACAAGTTCGCTTTTAGTTTAACAGCCATATTCAATGCCAAACGAATGAATGTAGCAAGATTCCCTTTCTATAAATCCGTATCTCTATAGATACATCTAGATGTTATAAAGATTCCACTGTGATTTCCGTATAACTTTATCTGCCAATATAAAAATGAGAAATTACATTTTATTACTGATACGACGTTAATGATTCATAGAAGTTAATGGAATCAATTTGGAACCCGATTAGTTCAAGTTTGTTTATGAGCTCGGGTTTTTTCTGTAATTCATAAAGAAATTACCGGCACAATATATGTAGATTATGGTACCTATTAGTTTGGTCAAATTACAGATAAAGATTATCGCAGTTATTTATCAAAATAATGTATTTACTAATGAACAATTGATGAAAGTGCTCATAATAAACCAATTTGAACATATAATGCTTATAAGAATTTGTAGTGTCTCTATCTTCATAATCAAATCGATAAATTAAAAAAAAATATAATAATTCTAAGATCTGCTTCTTTTTCTGATAGTGCCATCTCCTATCGGAGGTCAGCAATCATTAAGGCCAATTTCACTTTGTTCAAAAGAGTGGTACTCATATTAAACCATTGGCGTAAGTTTTTGAGCCAAAATGTACGTTTACGACCAGCCCTTCGTTTCCCCTTTATCTTTCCCTGGATAATAAGCTTGAGCAGGTCATATTTGGAGTTTCGCATTATTAGATCCAGGTATTCGAGCTTCTTCCTTTGGACTAGATGCAGAACTTCTGTTGGCTTTCCCATTTTTGGCAACACAGTAATATTGCGTACACGATCGCTCCATGATATTCGCAATACCCGCTATAAAAGTTAAGTTAAGTTAAGATTAAAAAATGAAGTATTTAATTTTCCAGAAAAACAAGACAAGCTACAAGGTATGTAGGTACATACATTAGAATGTTTTATTCTGCGTTCTGTCTTGATGTTGCAGGTAGTCTTAGTGATAGAAAGCAGACTTATGGAAAATTAGAATACAGAACTAATGACTAATTAGAACCTATTGAATAGTAGGTATCTTAATAGCTAAATAACTGTGTAGCCAATGACCAAATTAAAAAAACGGTCAACCTTGAAACTTGATCTAATGTATTATTCAATCAACTGAATGGACCACAAATGACAAAAGCGGGAGGCCGCTCATTTGTTCGCTACAGAACTAATTGTTTTTTTATAAAACGAATTGTTTTTTTATGGCTTAAGCACCAGCTTATTTTATCTATTTAACTATATATTTGTACTTAAACAGGTGAACGTGGTTCATTATCAGCATATTAGAAAGGACCTCTCGGTTAGACCTAACTTCCAAGCCTCTTTTCTTAGACGGAAGTGGGAACTTAATTAAACGTATATTTCTTTCTTAAGTTGTCGGACTATTCCAGATTAAACTATTTCTTCTTCTTCTAATATTGAGCCCGATCGGTGTTCTTCAACATGGCTTTGGTTGATTGAAAGCTTAATAGTTTTGGTTATTCACGTTCCATGAGGAATCATTTTGTTTTCTTCAAAATTATTTCCAGAACACACTCATTGAAATAAAATCATACTTAGACAACTTGTTCGACATCACAAACGTAGTCTGGTTTTGCGATAACTTTTTAGTTATAGATAAATTACCTCCAAAATTCTGCGTTTCTCTGATATAGATTTTGTTTAGTATATGTTTAGTATATTCAGTTACTTGCTCAATTTGTACTATTTGTCTTTTCTATTGGTATCATTGCGTGTATGTTATAAAGTAACGTTATACCTACTGTATTTTGATCTTCCTCAAAGTATGCCAAGGTGCAAACCATTAACACACTTGTTATGATAGTATGAAAAGCTTCAAAGATTTTAGCACTGTTCAAATGGCTATAATTGGACACAGAAATTTTAAGCAATAAATATTTATATTCAAATTTCTGTGATGGCAAGTGATGTGAAGTGATATATTTTTTAATTTTATTGCCAAAATATTTTAATTTTTTATGCAGTAACAGTAATTTCTGCAATTTAGTTTTATTTGAAAGTAGTCGTTAAGCGATTTGCAAAAAACAGATGTGCTTCTTTTACTATTAGTTCTCTCTCCTATAAAAGAGGCTAGGTCTTGTAATGGACCGTTAAAATAAGCTGTTATTAATATATATGTTATTTTCGAATCATTTATTGAAGGTATATATCTGGCAAGTTCGTTAATGACACTCCCATGATATGCGGGCGACGGGGGAAAATATTACACGGGTGTGAAATCATGCGTGAGGGGAAGTATGGTTCATCAATCGTGGATTTTTAATTTTTCGCTACACGGCCCCCGACCCGCGCGGACCATCAGGAGTGTTGCGAACGAAGTTGCCAAGTATACTTTTGATGCTAAAGTTTACTTGACTATTTTAATGTCACAGAATTAATAAATATTTTAGCTCAAGACTAGTTTGTATTTTTAGCAATACTTAAAACTAATGGATGTCAAATTTTTTTACATAACCGAGTTGCCTCTTTTCGAAACCTGTTAGGTGTTAGGTAAACATTATTAAATTATTCGGCGACGACGGAATTAACCAGATGTTTAAACTTAAGTAATAGGTCTTTATGAATAAAATTATTGTGTAGGTAAATAAAATTGCCAGAAGATAATTTTGGTTTACAAAAATATTATGTATTATGCAACAGAAAGAGGAAGAAAACATTTATTATATTGCATAGAATCTGAAACTCTACTTATGCAGGAAGCTACACAAAGTTTTCTATCGAGTTTAAAATTTTCGTGTTCGAAGAAGCGGATATTCTAGTAACTGATTTATTTTTTAGTTTCGGGTAATCATAAATATATAGCAGAAGATTCGGATAAAAATTTCCACAACTTGTGAGTTTATCACAAGTTGTGGAAATTTTTATCCGAATCTTCTGCTATATATTTATGATTCAAAACTCTTTATAACAATCACGCCTTGGAAAACAGTGATCATAAGTGATATCGAAAGACTTAAAAAATCTTGATGTAATTTGGCACATAGTATTCCTACAATCCCCATAAATGGGAATGAAATATAAGCAGATAATTAATCAATAATAAATCGTGTGGATTTTAATGTAGATACAATTGCAAACATTAAAGAACCACGAGTAAAACTAAGATTATAATAGAATAAAGTCAAAAGTCTACGAGAAAGCCTTTAAATACAAATCGTGACGGATAATCATGATTTCTCGAGCCGGATTGTAACGGTAGCATCTCTAGTGCAGAGATAAAGACGAGAAAAGTATCTTACCAACAATAAAAAGCAAACGCGAAATAATGCGATAAAAATCGTATCGCTTCACGAGCTCACGACTGCGAACTTACCTATGGTAACTGGAAGCACGATTAAACTTCGATGTTATAGACGGAATTTCCGAACTTTACTGCCTTAAGTCGCTTGTGAGTTGTGAGAGGTCCGTTGGTCCGTTTGATTTGATGATATCAATGTATGTGTTGATCGATTCAATTCGAAACTCAGTTCAATTTCGCTTATTTCAAGCTTCAACAACACACAAGACTCAATTTACATGCAATTTTGAAACATCGATTTTGTCTTTGTGTAGTTACTTTAGCACTGATTCTATATTTCAATGAAAATCGGAACACTCAAGAATGTTCCTTTTATAAAAGACCATTTTTTATCATTTACAATTTGTTTTGTTAATTTTCTATATTTTAGATGAAGAATTGAATATGAATGCCGATTCAATTACGATTGATGAATTTAAAATGACATGGCAAGACTATGATTATGACAATAATTATTATGTTGTATGTTGTTTAATTTAATCTTATGCATTAGCAGACCCCAAATTGAAAATGAATTCTTATAGGCAAAGTTTAAAAGTGCTTTTGAAGCGTCAAATTTGACTACTAGCAGCGATACTGTGGTTCGGAAGCAAGACGGGTTATGCAGTTGCAGTAATTGTACTGTATAGTAGATATTTTATCTGTTTTATATTATTTTTTATTCTTTACCTTGGCAACTGCTTACATTTGTTCAGTTATGGAGTCTGGAGATAATATGATTCATTACTGACTCATTCTACCATATTTTAGGCCGATATCTCTAGAACCTAAATTATAGAGCAACAAAAAAGTACTTATTGAGTCAAAATTTTCAAATCTCAACGGAGAACCGCGTTATAGTAAAATTACTGAATTCAGTTTTTCACATAGTTAATCTTGGTCGAGAGTTTGAAATTAAGCTTTTAGGCTCCCCAGGACTTGTCCGAAATTAAGTTTTCTCAGTTAATTTACATTTCAAAACCGATTTTTCCAACATTATTGATGACTGGACAGAATCAAAGTCACATGTAAATGTGAATCGTATCACAATTTATAATATAGCTATTCACACGATTCTTATAAGTCAACGTTTTTTGATACTCATGTATCCATAATCGATATGTCGTCTTTACAAAGAACAAGCTTTGTCATTTTCAACGATATTCTGAAATCTTGGAGTTCTTCCAAAACACTGTATACTTCGGTGTCGCCCTTCATTTACAAAAGTATCATTCGTGGCCACAAACAATGCTTGTCTAACATCTGAAAGATTAGTCCAACTATTAATTATTCATGTCTTTCATTTTACGGAATGCGAACGATTTTTTCAGCGTATTGAAATTTCAAAACCTTTGACAAAATAACTTTGTATAATCTCTGTTTTCAAAAACAGGTCGTTTTCTACATCTTTCTATTTGTATTGATGTTGATAAATTGTTTTCCATCATTTATCTGGCGAAGGTTTATTTTTGTTACTTTTTTTTAGTAGTGTAGGTAGGTAAAGTCGATAGTATAAATATTAATCACTAGATTTCATAATTTTCATAATTTGACGGCCTCCGTAGCGCAGTGGTATGCGCGGTGAATTTACACGGAGGTCCTGGGTTCGATCCCCGGCTGGGCCGATTGAGATTTTCTTAATTGGTTCAGGTCTGGCTGGTGGGAGGCTTTGGCCGTGGCTAGTTAACACTCCACCGGCAAAGACGTACCGCCAAGCGATTTAGCGTTCCGGTACGATGTCGTGTAGAAACCGAAAGAAGTGTAGATTTTCATCCTCTTCCTAACAAGTCCCGCTTCCATCTTAGATTGCATCATCACTTATCAGGTAAGATTGTAGTCCCTTGTAAAGAATTAATAAAAAAAAATTATGAGTTATTTATGTGTTTCTTCTTTATATTTTTAATTCTTATACAAGTTATTAATTTTGAAGTTTGAAACTATTGTGAAGTTTTATTACATTGCAATGATTCATTAGATAAGCAATTAGATACAAATTACAATATAGAATATCTAAATTTATTTTCAAATCTAATAATTCCATTGTTAAGTACTTTAATTGAGTCAATTTGGAAATACCTATTGTAGTGTTTCACCCGCTTGTTCACTCAGACTAAACTCGGCTCTGCTTGGCGTTCGTCTTTTATACCTTTGTACTGTGCGTAGTGTGGGGGTGGTGTGGGGTATTCAACTATCTGACAGATGTCAACATAGCTACGTATTTTGTCTTTGGTATGTACTGCATCCATAGACTCTGTTTACTCATTAGTCTATGATTGCATTCTACATCTATTTCCCTTTTTTCTTTATTTATTTTTTATTTATTTATTTATTTATATTTTTTATTTTTTCATTTTCATTCATATTAACACGTTAATTTGTCCAATCATTTATTCTCGCAGATAGTTTACAATTATTTCACTGTTAATCAATAGTTTATTTTAATAATTAAATAATAAAGATCTAATTATTTTTATATATACTACTGGTCGTTTTCAATTGAATTTTCGTTATCTTCATCATCAGTCAAAATTTCTTCTTCCTGGTTTTTATTTTGGATTCTCCATCCTCCTTCAACTTTTTTTAAATGTATAACGTTTCTACGATAACATTTGCCATTTTCACTATTTTTTACTTCTACTTCTCCTGCTCCTGCGTTACTTTTTGTGACAGTGTGAGGAATTGGTGAAAACTCCGTAGCCAATTTGTTTTCCTTGTGAAAATTTCTTATATACACTTTATCTCCTTCCCTTATAGAATGATTTCTAGCTCTTCTTTTGCGATCACTATAAGCTTTACCTTTTTCCTTTCTAACCTTGTCTGCGTCTGCTATTTCCATCTGACTATTATTATTTTCAATGTCCAGAAATGAAGGGATTTTGTCTCTGAAAACTCTTTTGAAAAATAATTCGGCTGGTGTTCTGCCTGTAACACTATGTGGAGTACTATTGTACATCATTAGGTAATTATACAAATCTTCTTTCCAGTTATTTTTTTCTACCTGGCTTATCTTAAGGCGTTTAAGTATACTTCGATTTTGTCTCTCTACTTCTCCATTCTGCTGAGGCCAATAAGGAATGCTGTTGTGAATTAATATACCACATTCTTTAAGGTAATTTTTAAACTCTTGACTGATAAATTGTTTTCCATTATCTACATTAATTGAAACTGGGTACCCTAGTCTTGAGAATATTTCCATTATTATCTTTATTATCTGTGTTGAACTGATATCTTTAGTTGCTTTTATTTCTTTGTAACGGCTGTAATAATCGATTATCACTAACAAGTGTTCTCCCGAAGGTAGCGGTCCCAATAGGTCCATTGCGACATCAATCCATGGCTCCAGAGGCAATTCGCGGCGCTTCATTGGAATCGGTGGGTTTGGAGCCGATACTAATGTGCAACCTTTACAATTCTTTACTATTGATTCTGCATCTTTATCGATTTTTTGCCACCAAACCTTGGTACGCAACCGTTGTTTCATGCACACGATTCCAGGGTGTCCTTCGTGGGCAGCTCTCAACACTTTTTCTCTCAAAGCAACTGGAATTACAATTCTATTTCCTCTTAGTAAAATGTTATTTTGAAAACATAATTCCGTTTCAAATATTTTATAATACATTATAGCAGGATCCCATGTATTCTCATATAGACCTCGTTTAATTTTAGCGATTTCCGGATCTTCGCTAGAAAATTTTTCAATGTCCTGTAGTGGTATTGCTATAGGTCTTATATTTTCAATAAGTTGATTAATATATTCATCCTTCTCTCCCAACACTGAATTTGGGTAGTTGTAATCACTGGCACAAAGTCTGGAAAGAGGGTCTGCTATGTTAGTCTTACCCGGTCGATAAACTATTTTGTAATTGTACGACTGCAACCGAAGAACCCATCTTTCTATACGAGCACACGGTTTAGAGCTTTTCCCAAATATTATTTCTAATGGTTTATGATCACTGATCAATTGAAACTCTTTCTTCCCATATAAATAAATATGAAAATGCTCGACTGCCCAGACAAGAGCCAATGCTTCTTTTTCAGTCTGACAATATCTCCTCTCAACTTCATTTAAGCTCTTGTTTCCATATGCTATAATCCGTGGGCCATGAGAGTTAATTTGCACAAGTACGGCCCCTAAACCAACTGGACTCGCATCAGCTAAAACTTGAGTTGCATCTTCAGGGTCGTAATAGCCTAAAGTTTTAATAGTAGTTAGTTTTTTTTTAAGTTCTGCAAAAGCATTATCAGTTTCATTTATCCAAAACTTTTTGATATTTGCATTTTTGTTCAATTTAAGCCTTAACAACTTCCGGAGTGGTTCTGTAAGAGTTGCTAGATTTGATATCCATTTACCTACAAAATTTACTAATCCCAAAAAGCTTTGCAATTCTTCTATCGTATTTGGAGCCCTGAAAGTTCGGATATTATTTATATATTTGTCAAGAGGTCTTATCCCTTCAGCTGAGAGCTCGTGTCCTAAGAATTCGATTTTATTTACATTGTAGATACATTTGTCATTATTCAGTAAAACATTGTTTTCCTTTAAGGTTTCTAGTGTTTTACGCAGTCTCAAATCATGTTCCTTTTCATTTTGTCCGAAAATTATAATATCATCTATAAAATTTATAGTTCCCTCGCATTTTGTAAGAATTCGTTCCATTATCTTCTGGAATAATTCCGGCGCGCAAGATATACCAAACATTAGTCGCTTATACCTGAACAAACCCTTATTTGTAATAAAAGTTGTGATGTATCTAGTATCCTGGTGAAGTTTGTGACGACTCTAAGTCTTACATACTATATAGATATAATACAAATTATGCATACTTATTAACTTAATAGGTGCTTAGAAAAAAAAAAAAAAAAGATTTTCATCAAAATAAGCTCAGTACATGAGATTAATGATAAATCACTGGAAAAAATATTATTTGGAAATCTTTCATTTTTCATTGGCAGATGACGCCGGGAGCATGTTTACTACTTTACTGGGAGCATGCGGGCTGACGCCTGTGACGCTTTCAGTATGAATAGCTAGAGCAGCTGGCTGAATGCTTGATGTATTCTACTCGTGCTTTTCCATCGTATGATGGAAGCATAGTACGAAGTCGGTTGTTTGGGCGACCAGTAGGGACTTTTATGGAAAATGATGATGAAGCCAGGAGTGTCTTCTCATGAGGGGAACTCCTTGATGCTTAAGAGCATATATGTGAACCTTTACATAGTTATTGAGTTCTAATGGCATATTATTTATACACAGGGCCGAGCGGCCTATGGTGTGAAATTTGACTTATGAGTCAAAATGATGATTCAGCCAGGAGTGTCTTCGCATGAAGGAACTCCTTAATGCTTAAGAGCATATATGTGGAACTTTACATACTAATTACCTTCTGATGGCTTATTATTGATACACAGGGCCAAGCGGCCTATGGTGTGAAATCTTTTAGATTTCTTTCGAACGCATTACACTCTCTTGAGAGTAATGGATACTCTGAAAGTTAAGACTGCCAGCTAGAGGCTAGGCCTGTTACACTAGTTATACAGTGATGCCTTGTTCTGCTTGACATACAGATGATAGTGGAAGCTAGGCCTGTATTTATACGGTGTTTACAGTGTGCTTTGCTCTACTTGTCGTCTGACAATCAGTTATCTTTCCACTATGTGGAACTCACCCATTCACGCTTATATACCAATAAACTTATACCCTCACGAAAAGGGGGGGGGGGGGGGTCCTGGTTCTTAAATAAACCTAATCTCACCAAATTCAGGGAGAGGACCACCGTCGTTGTGCGGGAGTTGGAGCCAATGACCATCTTTTATAAAAAAGATGCCAACCTAATCTCACTCGCTCACCCAGTCTCACTCGATCACCCAAGCACCATTACCTTCTGTGAGTTTGTTAGAACTACAGAACCAGCAATGAGAAGTAATACTGACGTTCAGGGTAAATCTGAATGTTGTGTTGCCACTCGCTGTCAATGTGGTCTTGTATGATTCACGAAGGTGTAACTATTCAAACGACCTTATCAACGTACTCAGCGTTCGTGTTTTGATAAACCACGAAGAGTTCGAGTATCGATATACCACGAAGAGTTCGTGTATTGATATACCACGAAGAGTTCGTGTATTGATATACCACGAAGAGTTCGTGTATTGATATACCACGAAGAGTTCGTGTATCAATTATATTTTAGGGAATCCGTGATACGAGAACTGTTACCTCTGAGACTTTAAAAGTATTTGTGTTATTATGGACATAACGTTGATTACTGGGTTCTAATCAATAGACGATCACATGCCAATTAAAATATTTTAACCTTTGGAAGATCAACACTTGATAAAATGTATGTTTTATGCTCTTATATTTATATGAGGCATTTTGAAACAGTTACAAGTTCAATCTGATGAAAAGCATTTTTCACATCAAGTCGAGAGAATTTCGTTGCTTTTCTAACTTTTGGAAGTAGCTGATTCATTGTAGGAAGAGGATGATTCTCTCTGATTATTGCTGTATTAGCTCGGCGCATATCAATACAAATTCGTATTTCTCCATTTTCCTTGAGAATCGGGACCATTGGAGATATCCACAGTGCAGGTCCCTTTGCTTCCTCAATTATATCTAACTTTAACAATTCCTGTATTTTAGCATTTACCTTAACTTCTAATGGAATAGGCATTCGTCGATATGGCTGAATTACAGGACTAACGTTCAAATCTATAGGAATCTTAATAAGAACATCCTTAAACTTGGGAAAGGTAGAGCTGGAGCACTTATTTCCTTTCACTTGCTTGTTTAAAAAATTAATCTGTATTCCTAGCTGCAGGACTCCTAGAGCAATTGCTGTGTTTTTGCCCAGAATATCTTTAGTTCCATTTTTTATAACATAGAACTGTGCAATTTCCGATTTGTTGTTGACCGAGACTGGCGATTTAAATGCCCCTAAAACTGTTAGAGGTTCCTTGCTTCCATAAGAATAGAAAGTTTTATTTGGTGATTTATCCATGTCAAAAACATAGATTTTCTTAGATTTCATTATTTCCCAAGTCTTATCGGTCATTAGGTTACATTTACATCCCGAATCAATTAGTAACTCTATCTTTATCCCTCCAACTACACAGTTGACCAATGTGTCATCATCTATGTGGAATACATAATCAATTTCATCAAGATCAGTTTCATCAGTAAAATTTTCAATTTCGGCAATTTCTTCTTTTTCTTTTGACTTCATTGGTTTGAATTTCTTTGTTTTCCCATCATACTTATTTTTAGACATTTCCATTTTCCTTTTATTTGATTTATTAACTGAGAGGCAATATTTAGCGTAATGCCCCCTGATGTTACATTTTTGGCAAATCTTATCTCGGGCTGGGCAATTTTTGAAGTATGCCATGTGATCCAGACTTCCACACCTCCTACATTCATCTATTTCTTTCTTATCTTTTCTATAATGCCTTCTACTAATTTGATTAACATTACTAGAAGACGGTTTTGGACCAAACTCTTCCATTTGGCGATCAACATTTTCCAATGAATTTGCTTCGATTAATATATCCTTGAGGGTAATGCTGTCACCTGTCTTTAATATTTTTTTGCGCAATTCACCTGATGTGCATTTTTCTGCAATCTGGTCTATCAGATGAACATCTATATTGTCAAATCCACATCTTGATGCTTGATCTCTTAAGCGGATTAAAAACTTCTCCATCTTTTCTTCAGTTTCTTGTTTCATTAGCCTAAATATGTGTCGCTCATATCTTTTTGGGGATGAAGTACTCGTCCAGTTTTTTTATGGCTATGCTAAACACATCATCCTTTCCTAATAAGTCTGTATCCAATGCATGTGCTCCTGGTATATTATGGTATATCTCTTGCAAACCAAGACCACCAATGTGAAGTAATGTTGCTCTTTTCTTCGCCGGTATTTCGATATTTGCGGCTTCAAGGTATGTGACTAGTCCTCTTTTCCATTTTTCCCATTTAGATCCAATTCTGTAAGGATCTTCTCCTTCACATTGAAAATTCTGAAGCGGTTGTAAATTCATATTTGAGTTCGTTCTAATCTGAAATATGTATATTTAAATTCGTAGTAAATAACCATACATTTAAAAATACTTTTGATTTTGCACTTATCATTATTGTAATGTATAGAAATCTGTTTATTCACTGATTTTATTTTTGACCTAGTTCTAATAAGACTCATGACCTTAGTCGTTCAATGGTGAAGAATAGTAAAAAGCTATCCAAAGTATATCAATTGAAATTATACTGAAGCCCTCGTATATAAGGCTGATAACAAATAGAACCAATCTGTTTTAACATTAAAATATGATGTGACGATAAATAAGTTTTCATTCTATGATTTCTCCATTAAGTACAAGCTGTAAGACAGTCACTGCAGCAGGCAAATTACGTGGGTACTCATTTACTGCGGAATATACCGACTTACAACCACCATACTGGCTGTATCACCAGCAGCAGGTGTAGCGATAGTCAGTTCCAGCCAACTAATCACCATTCACTGAGCTCCGGCGGGATACTGTCCCGGCTTACGGATTGCTTTACCCAGCGAAGGTAACTATACTAGCTATTGACTTATCACTCGCGCAGCGACAGTCAGTTCCAGCGAGCTAATTACCATTCACTGAGCACCGGCGGGATGCTATCCCGGCTTAAGGGTTGCTTTACCCAGCAAAAGTAACTATACAAGCTATTGACTTATCACTCGCGCACTCAGATTGCCCTGCCACTCAACATGTCTCTTTTATACATTTTTAAGAATATTTTTATTAAATATTTGTCATCACACTTAATTTACTTCATTCGATGATTCTACTAACCATAAACGACATTAATTATGCAAAAGTACTAAAAATAATATAACATTCGACCATCTGCCTTTTATCAAAAGTGAGTACCCGCATTGTTGGATTCTTTTTACTGCTTTTAAGTATTCTCTTCCTCATCTCTGTTTTTTAGCTTAGTCGCTGAAAACTAGACCGGCAGGCAGAAACCGGGTCCGTAGTCTAGATAGACAGTGACTTAGTTTAAGCTAAATTGCTGTAAACCAGACCGGCAGGCAAAAACCGGGTCCGTAGTCTGGTTAGCGATTTAACTATTTTCGATGAAGAAAAGTTTTAGCTTAGTCGCTGCAAACCAGACCGGCGGGCAAAAACCAGGTCCGTAGTCTGGAGCAGCGATTTTGCTAATTACCAAATAACAGAACACAACAATTTTACGGAATACGAAAACTACTTACAGTTTTTGTTTCTTTTTTTTGTTTTCACCTCGTCGCCAATGTAGTGTTTCACCCGCTTGTTCACTCAGACTAAACTCGGCTCTGCTTGGCGTTCGTCTTTTATACCTTTGTACTGTGCGTAGTGTGGGGGTGGTGTGGGGTATTCAACTATCTGACAGATGTCAACATAGCTACGTATTTTGTCTTTGGTATGTACTGCATCCATAGACTCTGTTTACTCATTAGTCTATGATTGCATTCTACACCTATCTTTATTGCCTTGATTAGACTGGTTAATATAACGAAGACGTACAATCTTGATTTCGCATTAAGACATTAAAATATTAAGATTAAAGAAATTAAGTATTATAGTGCTCATTTTAACCGAAAACGGTTATAAAAAGAATGATATATATGTGCAAAATACTTTGACAATATGAGAATATCTATGGCTTAAGCCATTTTATCTAAGGTACTGATATCTTTATGAAAGTGTCATACTTACTTTTTGTTTTCTTTTACTAGCTAGCCCTTGACCACAATCTCACCTAATGGTAAGTAATGATGAAATCAAAGATTAGCGGGCTAACTTGTTAGTTGTTGTAGCGGGTGTAACTTGTTGTTAAACCTTTCGGATTCTACACGACATCGTACCGGAACGCTAAATCGCTTGCCGGTAGGTTTTAACTCCCACCAGCTAGACCTGGACCAATTAAGAAAACCTCAATCAGCCCAGGACCTCTGTCTTGTATACACCCATACTACTGCGCCACGGAGGCTTTTTTTTTTATTCTTTACAGGTTAGCCCTTGACTACAATCTCACCTGATGGTAAGTGATGATGCAGTCTAAGATGGAAGCGGGCTAACTTGTTAGGAGGAGGATGAAAATCCACACCCCTTTCGGTTTCTATAAGGCATCGTACCGGAACGCTAAATCGCTTAGCGGCACGTCTTTGCCGGTAGGGTGGTAACTAGCCACGGCCGAAGCCTCCCACCAGCCAGACCTGGACAGATTAAGAAAATCTCAATCTGCCCAGCCGGGGATCGAACCCAGGACCTCCGTTTTGTAAATCCACCGCGCATACCACTGCGCCACGGAGGCCGTCAGAAAGGAGGCGGTCAACCATTCCACGTCCACTAATTATTCTCTGAAGTTACTAAGGATATTATTACTATTAAACTTTGATTATATTAAATTACTTACTTATTTATCTAATTTTATTTGTATCTTGTACTTAATTTTTTTTAAAACAGCAGATACCAATTTTATCATTATAACCAAGCTATCAGCTTGGTTATAATGATTTCCAGATGACAATAATAATTTCTCGTTTCATACTTTTTAGAACGTAATTTTCATTACGCATACATTATTACACAACTAAAACAAAAAACTGAACTTCACTGCGGTCAGCAACTAACAAAAAAAAACAATTACTGTACTGTAATCAATAACAATACAGTTGGCGAAAGACGAATGAGTTTTATCACTTCGGAAAACTTGGACTTGTTCCAAAACTATTCAGGCGTACCACTCTCCGTATACAATATAATTAGTATTACATGGCAACATAGGGGTCATTGCGTCTTTTCTTTCTTTTGTGTAGCGGAATAAAAACCTGCGATGGCCAGACGTATTTAATGAAGGTTAAAAATATGTTATTAATTTATTCATTTAAGTTACATTATATAAAAAATACATGTCACAAATAAATCTATTGTTGGAAATAGTAGTCTGGGACGGATGTGACGTCGCTCGACCTCGTGGCTCGTGCCGACGCTAGGTGACGCGACTTGTTTCATAAAGAGTAGGGATTTAGAGAGGGGTAGCGATCAGTTTGCGGGAACGACTTGCGATATAAGGCGCTCGTCGGTCAGGTTCTATCAAAGACGTCTTTAACCTTACACACAACGTTCACAAGTGCGTGACGTCAATCAAGGTCATTCTCTGCCATTCTTATTTTGGTTACAGTTGGATTTCTTAATTATGAAAATGTCATAGGTTATATATTATAATCAATATAATATATATATCATATATCATATATCATATATCATATATCATCTATATCAGCCGAGTTATCACAATTTTTGTCCTACAGGTCGGATCGATTCGAATACGGTCGAATACGCTGCTTAAACTATAGCATATAATTTAAAGCAATGTAGCGAGGCTTTATGTATAAGTTCTACAAAAAAGTCCGCTACACCACATATCTATCTTCTATATTTTAGCAGACATAGTACCTTTTGTATTGTAATAAATTATTTAAATCATATACTAAGATTTACGTCATTATTTAAACAATTATTAAACTTTAATCCTTATCAAAATTTAACCTTTTTTTACCTTTTTGAAAAATAATGTATAAAGTTTTCAGATATTATAATGAATTAAATTAAAACTTGACAGTGGTTGAATCAATCATCAGAAAAAAATAATATACCTAACGTCTTGTTAGCAAAATCTTGCAAATTTTAAGTAATATTTCCAAAATAATGTCATGTGTGTTTCATATTCAGAGGGCTACTCAGCGAACCCAGAATCAGAATCCGTCCTACATAAAAATAAAAATATATACGGTCGAAGTGAGATACCTCCTCCTTTTTTTCAAGTCGGTTAAAATGTTATAACATTGTTAATTAAAGTATAGGCGTTTATTACGCTCAGCGAATAAACCTAATTAAGTTCAGAAATAGGTTTCTTGCAAATTTTCCAATCACTTGTAAGTATCTGGAAGAACATTGGCTCGAAATAGAATTTCCTCGTGGAATCAAATTTAATTTTTCAATGATTGCCTCTTCAGTTCTTGGAAAAATTGCTATTCGATATTAAAGCAATTTACCCGTCGCTTCTCAGCGTTCCTTTAAAAGTACGAGTTCATTTTTGCATTTCTTATAATATCTTTTCGTATTTGTCTGACTTAATTCAAAATACAGATGGTTTTTAAAAAAGTCTTGAACACAAATATGTAGGTTGGTGAGAAAAATGGTTTTACATAGTTATAATTATAATTTTGTCCATGATTTAAAAATGGAGGATCGGTTACGTACGTCCATTAAGCAAATTCCGCTTCCATCTTAGATTACATCATCACTTACCATCAGTGAGATTGTAGTCAAGGGCTAACTTGTAAGAATAAAAAAAAAAGTAATATTCATGAAGGGTTTAATTTTTGAATGTGCAGTTCTTTTTTTCTTGAATCGTTTCGTACTATTGAGGATACTTAGTTGTTTCTAAACGGGATGCCAGGATACATTTTATTTAAATACTGATGACCTGTGCAATATAGGTTAAATCACTAGCGTAAGGTGATAAGTTAGCAAAGGTGCACAAGGTAGGTAACGTCGTTAATTTAAATAAGTAGGTTGGTACTGAGTTATCCGAATGATCGTTCTCATGTATTCATTTATTTGTAGGTAATACTAGCTTACCTGCCTGCTAAATTTGTAATTATTTAGAATGTTGTTGAAGTAAATATTTTAACATATTAGGAAACTATCGAGTTAGTCCGCATGGAAGAAGTTTAATGAGAATTATTATTATTAATGCATCAACAAATGCATTAAATACATCACTATTAATAAATTAACTTTAAACGTGACAACCCTAAACATTTTATCCTTTTGAAAATATAGCCGTATTTCGACTGTAATTATAATACGATATTTGAATTAATCAAGGTTAATAATATCGCAGGTAATAAATAATATAAAAACATGAATAAAAAACTAACACTGCGATGCGATCCGCGGTAAGGCATAGTGCACACAGTGATATGGTGATAATATAAAAATAGTACAAAAAAAAAATGGCGCGACGAAACGTGAGTGTGATGCGACTAGGGAGGTGCGTGGCTTTCCTCGCCGCGGCAACATTCCTGCTGCCGTTCACAATCTTGCTGATGGTTGCCGATCAGCAGTACAACCTCACTTACAACTCCAAACGGGTCTTCTATCAAGAGGTAAGTACCTAAAGGTATACAAATTAAGAGCTAACTTATAAACAAACAACGTAGCTTTGCCCTAATTTGCACAGTACAGGGTTGTGACCGGTAAACGAAGTATTTTTTTTTAATTCTTCATTTGATGTATGGATCGTGACTTGTGCAGGTGAGGACTGAGGTTTGCTTATTGTTTTTATGTTTCATTGAAGGAAAGAATACACCAATGCGTTATTTTTTCACGTTATGTTTGTACAAGCTGTCACCTTTATTAACGGTGCAGCAGGAATTAGGCAGGATAGGTTTACTAATAATATATAAATGGTAGAAACTAATATTTAAACGGTAGGTTTACTAATCGATGATTAGTAAAAGTAGAAGTAGGGGATCTCCGTGAAATTAGCATGTAACCTGAATATGTTATGATGGCATTAAGTTAAAACATTTAGAAACATGACCACTAAAGTCAAAATAGCCAAATGATGCAGGAAAGAAAGACATTTTCAGATACCTATATCTAAAAATATTTCTTGAACTGTATACTTAATTTTTATCCAAATCAATCTTTAAGGTTATTATCCCATTGGTGGAAAAAAAGTCGTATGTGTTTAAGGTGTGAGACCCATTGGTGTATCCTTCACTTTACATTTACAATGAGGTACAATGAATTAATTCTTTGACTTGACTATAAAGTTGTAGGTTTTGTTCATCAGCTAAAAAAAGGGTTACAATATATTTCTTCGGAATTAAACTTCCTTAATTAAGATGTAAAACTAAATTAAGTTTTATTCTACATATTTCGTTTGGTTTTGCTACACCTCAAAAAATAAAAATCAAATTAATATACATAACATGCATGTTTTCGTGTCGTGTCGTCTTAGAAAGATTCAAAAACAAATGAAACACTCAATCTGGATTTTTTCTTTTGCAGAGCGACTTCTATAAAATTAATGGAACATATTTAACGCCCACATTTATACGGACACAGGTAAAAATACACCAAATTTTTTACACTAGTGTTGAGGCTATGCTACTCGCTCACACTGATTAGATTCCTTTTATTCATTTTTTTACTTGGTTTTAAATTCTCAGTACACCACATTAATTGTACATTTTCGTTTTAAAAGCTTATACCTTTGGCGTTGTAGTAGTTTTTAAAACTATCGAAAAAGTTAAAGTAAGAATGTATATGTCGTAATAATATCGATAAAACTAAAATATTCCAAGGTAATGTAAAATGTTAAATTTAAATGATTACATCAGGACTACAGATTCGAGTTATATGTTACAGTTTTAGTAAGTTACATCTTTGGTAACATCAAAACTATGTATGGGATTGCTATAAAGTTAACACATTTTAGAAACACGACCACTAAAGTCAAAATAACCAAAAAATCCAGGAAAAAAATATATTTTCAGATACAGCTACGTCCTACATCTAAAATCGTCTCAACTGTATACTTAAATAGATTTTTTTTTTAATTTTTTATTTTATCACTTTAAAATATCACTAACATAGGGCGATGACTCCAAGCGTAGTAGTGTAGCCTCAGCCTAAGACCAACATTGCACACGCTTCCAACTAAAGGTCTAAAGACGACTCCGCACGAATCACTTGCCTTTATCCCGCCAAGTATGTGATAAACAGTGTCGTTATTTAGATTTATATGACGTATATTTAGTAGTAATGGTATAGTTGTAACTAACTTTGTTAAATAGTATTTAATTATCAGTGTTAGGTCGCGCGTATTGTGAGGTTCTTCATTAGGAGCCCTGACCACGTACTTAATACCCAAAAAAAAAAATATATATACGGTCGAATTGAGAAACCTCCTCCTTTTTTTGAAGTCGGTTAAAAATACCCGGGAGGGTTGATTTTTTTTTAATAATTTTCAATGGTTACAAAATACTATTGAAAATTATTAAAAAACATTGTTAAAAATAAAAAAAAGAACTAATAAATAAACGAGAGAATCTATACTAATATTATAAAGCTGAAGAGTTTGTTTGTTTGATTGAACGCGCTAATCTCTGGATATACTGGTCCGATTTAAAAAAATCTTTTCGTGTTAGATAGCCCATTTATTGAGGAAGTCTATAGGCAATATATTATCCCGGTATTCCTACGGTAACGAGAACCACGCGGGTGAAACCGCGCGGCGTCAGCTAGTTACTTATATAAATATGAATTACGTTAATTATAAACAAATCATAATACCTACCTATTACTTAAGCAATTATTTGTACCTATCATAATAATATTTATTTTGAGGCAGATAGTTGATTGTCAATAATATTACCAATTTAATGTGTAGGTAAACCAAGAAATACTGTTTTTCTCGGAAAAGCCTACCGCAAACAGTTATTGTATTGCAGTTAAGTATTTAACTGTAAACCAAACGAAATTACCGCTGAAGTTATTTGTGTCAGGAAAATGAACGTATTTTGTAGTAATGCCATTAAATAATTTCTTCTGACTGATGCAAAGAAATTTAACATCCATATCCAACTAGCAGACACAGTTTCCGTTCCCGTAGGAATACGGGCATAAAATATAGCCTATTATAGCACTCGGGGATAGTGTAGCTTCCCAACAGTGAAAGAATTTTTCAAATCGGTTCAGTAGTTTCAGAGCCTATTCAATCATCATCTCCTTACCCTTATCCCATTTAAGTGGGGCCGGAAAAATATGTCAATCTTTTCCACTCGTCTCTATTACTCGTCAACTCATCATCCACTCCTTTTACACACATGTCCTCTTTCACACAATCCAACCATCTCTTCTTTGGCCTTCCTCTCTTCTTATGTCCTTCCACTTGCACATTCAACGTTTTTCTAGTAATATGACTTTCCTCCCGACGCATTACATGTCCATACCGAGCTAACCTTCTACTCCTCAATTTTTCTGTCACTGGCGCCACCTTCAGACTTCCTCTTATATACTCATTCTTTAGAGCCTATTCAATGTAAATTCAAAATACTTTTATTCACGTCAACAGAATCGTGGGCGTCCGATAGTTTGTTACAAAAGTTTTATTGTTTTCGGTTTCCGGTTTTCGTTTATTTTAGAACTTCTAGACACGATTTGTTTGAACTCCGGATTCAGGACAGCGATTTTGAACAGACAGACATGTTTGGGGAAGCATTTTTTTTCCAACCAAAAAAAAACTTCTTTGTAGAGTTCTAGGTAGAGTTTCGTACTTTAAGAAATTCACTCGTGCAAATTTTTTCTAATAAAATTCGTTTATAGCACTCCCAAACTTGCACACCGTAGTTCTCGTTCCCGTGAGAATACGGGAATAAAATATAGGCTATGACACTCACAAATAATGTGGCTTTCTAGTGGTAAAAGATATAGTACGTATATGGTACTGAATATGTAAACCTACTCTATATTCTGCGGGATAAAGGCAAAATACACATTGCAAGTACACCGCTTCAAGCGAAATTGGTTCAAATAGAAAATTAAAAATACATGTAGACACCTGTACCTGTGTTTGTGAGTTGAAATAATTTATTAGACAACCTACCCTCAAAAAGGTTCAGCTGAGCTGGGTACACCTAATGTTATACCTATTGAGTTTTGTAGTGTAAGCCCTTGATAATAATACTGTGTTGTTTAAAAATATAATGAAAATCTCATCATCACCATCATCACCATCATCATCATCATCATCATCTTTGGCTATATAAATTGAGGCTTTTTTAAACAAGATTTGTTTTTTACCAGTCTAGAGATTTAAGAGGTGGTGGATTTTCATTGCCGTGATAGCCCTGTGTATTATGACTTCTGCCTCCCATTGTACAATGGGTGTAGGTTCGAATCCGGTCTGGGGCATGCACTTTCAACTTTTCAGCTATGTGCATTTTATGAAATTAAATATCACGTGTATCAAATGGTGAAGGAAATACAACGTGAAGAATCCTGCATACCAGAGAATTTTCTTAATTCTCTGCGTGTGTGAAGTCTGCCAATCCGCATTGCGCAAATGTGGTGGACTATTAGCCTAACCCCTCTCATTCTGAGAGGAAACTCGAGCTCCAGCTGAATATAGGTGGATAATGATGATGATTTATAAAAATGTGTGAAGTGATAACTTAAACCTGCTGCCGTAAGTATGCGTGAGAGAAAGGGAAGCCAGACAGAGTGACGCCGTAACAAGTTACGTTACGAAGCGGTTTACGTTTACCCTCTCAGAAGTTATCACTTCAAAAAGTTAGAGTATACGGAGAACTACCTAACTCTCTGACATTCGGAAAACATACCTACTTGAAATAACATCTAAAGTAGGTACTTATATTTGACAAAATTAAGTTTGATAGCTTTAAAACAACAAGGAAAAACGACTATCCTTGTTATAAATAACGCTAACAAGAGCATTGTCATGATTTATTATAATCCTTGGCATTACAGACCTTGGAGTTGGGATGTTGGGATGTTTGCCTTGACCGAATACCAAGAGATTTAATCTTGGTGTATTGAAAGCTTTATCTATTAAATACACGTCCATATACCCTGTGCTTGGAGCCGTGATAGCCCAGTGGATATGACCTCTGCCTCCGATTCCGTAGTTTTTAGGTTCGAATCCGGTTTCGGAGCATGCACCTCCAACTTTTCATTTTAAGAAATTATAATATCGCGTAACACAAACGATGAAGGAAAAACATTGTGAGGAAACCAGCTGACTACCTGAGATTTTTCTTAATTCTGAAGTGTGTGAAGTCTGCCAATCCGCTTTGGGCCAGCGTGGTGAACTACTTGGCCTAACCCCTCTCATTCTGAGGGGAGGCTCGCACTCAGCAGTAAGACAAAAGTGGGTTGATAATGATACTCTGTGTTTATCTGTAGTTACATAATTAAGCGTAAATCCATTGAATGGAGTGACTGATGACACTCATGAGATATTCAAGACAATAAACCTGCTTGATAGATGCTCAACATTAAAGGATTTTTGGAAATTTCTACTTTAATTGGGGAAATAAGAGGTTTTTGGTGAAGAAACGTAAAAATGTAAATTGCAGCTACTGACAAATTAATGCGTATTAGGTAGGGATATGCCTTGCTGGTCCAAAAGTTAAATTACTTTTGTCTATTTGTCTCCACGGGTACGTGATTTAGTCGCATGTTAGGGCATCTGCTGATAGATAAATCATAGTCCAAATACCTACACTGCTATTTACAGTCAGCCATTGACGGTCAATTATTCTCACGTTTCTGCAGCGCAAACGGCAACGAAGACATTTCATAAGTCCCGTCATGCACGCAGCGACCAATACACGATCAGTTATAGTCGTGGGTGATCGTCAATGGCGTGCATTAAAACGCACTTGTAGTTATTTATATTTTTAAAAGCAGCAGATCTGTATTCACGGCGTAACCTTAGGTCAACGGCTAACGGTAAGTGAGAAACGAAACGAATAGGTAACCTATTCAAAAGTGTGGGAACAATTTGACAATAGGTAACTTCGACAACAGGCCTACGTGAACAAACCTCATTGGATGTGGACTCAGTTAACGAATTCATACGAGTCGCATAACGCTGGCCACACACGGTCGTATCCAGTCAAGTCTGTGTTCTAAATAAAAATACATACCGGCCAATTGAGAACCTCCTCCGAAGTCGGTTAAAAATAGTTTATACCATACCAAATAAGAGCCGTGATAGCCCAGTGGATATGACCTCTGCTTCCGATTCCAGAGGGCGTAGGTTCGAATCCGGTCCGGGGAACCTCCAACTTTTCAGTTTTGTGCATTTTAAGAAATAAAATATCACGTGTCTCAAACGGTGAAGGAAAGACATCGTGAGGAAACCTGCATACCTGAGAATTTTCTTAATTCTCTACGTGTGTGAAGTCTGCAAATACGCATTGGGCCAGCGTGGTGGAGTAAGGACTAAACCTCTCACTCTGAGAGGAGACTCGAGCTCAGCAGTGAGCCGAATATGGGTTGACAATGCACTTCATAAATACAAATGTACTGCCTAATGTGTATCCTGAAGACTCATTACGAATACGAACTGTAAGGTCCACTATCATATCACAGATAATTTAATAAGTGCACGCACTTACAAACCAAAAAAAAAACTAAAATTACTATCTATACTTATAAAATTATTTAGGTAGGTAAGACCGAGAAAAAAAAGGAAATTCAAACCGCTTCATAACCGCTCGGGTTTCTTAAATTCATTACAAAACGTATGTGTATGGATTTTTAAAAGGTAACACGATGGGAATCGGTCTGTATGGGCTCTTCACCGCTTGTACCTGATGTTGACAATCATTAATCGGAGGAGTCAATAACCGAACGAAAGATGCGACTAAATAGTCGCAACACATATATTTGAATTTAGAACACAAAACGATATCGCATTTGTGTACAAGCCCTAATAAATATTGCATAGTATAATTTTTTAAAGAGGTATTTTAAGTGCCCCGGGGAGCATTCAATTTAAAAGCTTCTTAGATGAAAAAGGTTTTTGCGAACGGACTTATAAAGTAGCTATTTATGAGTGTTTTCTTTTTTGCTTTTTGCTTATTACGTCTTTCATCAATCAGCTTCGAAAGCTTTTTTTAGACGTTTTCATCAACAAGCCTTTTTTGTTGTACGGAGAATACTTTAAAATTACTCGAAAAATCTGCAAAGGTTTTTTTGTACAGTCAATGCCACAATATGTGCGATCCATGTCACGTTGAAGTTTGATTCTGCGTCTTAAATCTAACCAATCAGATGAATTTCCATATGAATTATATAAGTATACTAGCGGATGCCCGCGACTTCGTCCGCGTGAAACTCGATGTAAACTTTCAACTACCGCTACCCTACCCCTACCCTACCCCTACCATCATCAAAAAATAAAAAAAAAATTTACCAAAAAAAATTATAGTTTTTAATTAACAAATAAAATATAAGGGTTGATCGTAGAGGGGTGAAAATTTAGAGTATGTATTTATGTTATGTGTATGTATGTTATGTGTATGTATTTTTGTATGCTGTGTCATAAAAAAATAAAAACAAAAAATTTTGCCTAAAAAATAAAAAAAAATTAGGGGTGGACTACCCTTATCATTTAGGGGGATGAAAAATAGATGTTGGCCGATTCTCCACCCTGGCCGACAATCACGCTAAGGATCACAAAAATCGGTCGAGCCGTTTCGGAGGAGTTCAAGTTCGAACACCGCGACACGAGAATTTTATATATTAGATTGTATTATGGTTTGGTTTAAATTATATTCTATACTAGCGGACCAGGTCAAGCTTCGCTTTGACTTTTGTGCACTTCTTTCCTACCTCTACCTTACCCCTACCCTACCCCTACCTTACCCTTAACCTACCCTGCCCGTAATTCTCCGTAAGAACCACCCTCGCACTTCAAAAAGGAGTTCACAAGGAGTAGTCTAAAAAGTAATTAGCGAAATCGGTACAGCTGTTCTCGAGATTTGCACTTAGGAAGATTCAAGATAAATTTTTGTACATTTGTTTGTAGCGAGATAGGATCCGAAAGCTACATTATCAGCGAGTAGCATGGGCTACATTTTATCCCCGCATTCCCACGGTAACTGTGCAGGTATTGCGCATTTAATTTTTTAAACAGAAGAACCGTTGCCGTTACCTGCCGTCGACTGCAGTCGTCGGTAGCAGTTGTCAGCTGCCGTTGGCAACTGCTGCTGTTGCTTTGTAAATGAACCCTTACACCAAACATTATCGAACTAAATCAACAAAATAAATTTTCTCAAATTAGTGCGCAACTAGCGTAAACTGTTAAACGACATCCTTTTATTGGATAGAAGCAGGCGTTACTTTGCGGAAGTTCATCATGATTATATAATGATTTATTTATTTTGCTATCATCCGCGAAAAGTCGACGAACCCATGCGTCACAACGTCAGCCAGGTCCGACAAAATACTCTCTACGTACGTTTCACCCCGAAACCGGAGCATTCTCAGGAGATGTTGACTCTACAACGTGCAATTGCAAAGTAAATAAATCATTATATAGACATCCTTTTATGTCTGGGTTAAAAATGACAAGGTGTTGACTGTTGGTGTAGAGTCTAATTGCTCTACACCAAACACTAAAACTAGCGTTAACTATAACACATCCTTTTACGTTGGGGTTAAAAATGACCATTTGTTGTGTTAAATTGCTTTACACCAAACACTAAAAAGTCGAACTAAATTGCCAAAATAAATTTTCTCAACTTAGTGGGCAACTAGCGTAAACACAGTTTAATTTCCGGCTGTTGACTGCCGTCGCATCATCCATTCATCCGGCGGTTTATTGAATTCGTCAATTATATTTTTGTGCCATTTTTTAAATCGATGACTCAGGTTTCGTTTAGTTGCTATTACGTGATGATGTCATATACATCAGTCTAGTTCTAATGGCCTAATACAGGGCACTGGCCTTTTCTCTCGTGTAAGAGATCCAATTCGATGTTTTAGCTTTTGTTTTGTTGCGCTATTTCTTAATTATGTCATCGTCATCAACCTAATTTTAAGCAAGTGCCGTAGGCTCTTTAATGGGACCTCATCGACGTCACTGGGGGCATGGGTGAGCGCAAACGCATTACCTGATGGGGCCCGAAGGCAGAAGCAATATAGATGGTCGGAACGACTCTCTAACAGACGACTTCTCTGAGACCTTGGCTTAAAGGCCCGCTCTAGAAGAATATTTTGGCTTGAGTGTATCCGGGCGCCTCGAGATCGTGAGTTAAAAGGTCCAAGGCTGACGTCAGTTATCAGAGACCTCGTCATCGCCGGCGAATATTTTTTTGTTTGTATTGCCTGGGAAGCGTTGTCGGTCATTTTAGAGCAGTGTGTAAGAGGTCTTAAGTGGAGTAAATCGATGACTCGGCTGGCTGGTTGTTTGGCTGCCATTTCGTTATCATTAGAGGTCTCATCTTTCCTATGAGATTGGAGGCATTGGAACTAGACCCAGCACGCTGATTCAAAGCGGGTATATCAGATATCAAATATGATAATGACCTCGACTGTTAGCTACGTGCTCTCCAAAGAAGCAGTATTATAATTTACAATTGTTATCAATTGTAAATTATAATACTGTATGACTTTTTCAAAAGAGCAACTGTTGAGTTTCTTGCCGGTATCTTCTCAGCAGAACCTGCCTTCCGAACCGGTGGTAGAATCTTTACAAATAGTCAACTGACGTGTCAAAAGTGCTTGTAAACTGAGCCTACTTGAAATAAATGATTTTTGATTTGATTTGGTTTGATAAGCACGGGCTGGTTAGAATTTCAGTCATCTGAACTGCTGTTGACAATTTCTCGAAAGAAAGATAAACCCAAAGACTCTATCTGGTATCAATCACTAGTAACCACTTGACAAATGGGAAGAACCCCTTTAAGAGACGAATATCTCAGCATATACCATTGATTCACCGTGCAGGTGCAGGGTCCATTGTGTGGCAGAGAGAAAATCTCAGAACAGAGACCCTGACTTGTGACTGATAGATGTAAGATTGAGGAGGTCCTTGACAGTTAACTAACACTCCCCATCTCCGCTCGTGTTGTTCTCCTGAAATTAAGTTAAAAATCAAGATTAAGATTAATTAATAAAGACACTAATTCCTGCGGTTTCATTCGCGTAAAATTTCCGCGTTATAGCCTTCCTCAATGAATAGTCTATCTAAAACTGAAAGAATTTTTCAATTCGAACCAGTTGTTCCTGAGATTATGGCGGTCAATCAAACAAACAAACATACAACTGTTTGTTGGTTTAGTGTGTTAAAACTAACTAGAAATCTATATTAGTATACTCGTATATAAATGACTAGAATTTCTAGTTCATATTAAAGTCATTACCGACAGCTTAGTTTCGAATTGAACGAGTTGGACAGTTTTCCATGTTTTCATTTTCTTTATTTATTCCCGTTTGTTACATAATACAGTCTCGTAGTCACTTTCACAGGCGGATAAAGCTCAAGATCGTGCTTTAGTGCTATCGAGAAAGCTATTCCAGTCTCCAAAGCATACATTTCATTGTCAAGCTGTTTAACTAACTAGGGTTGTACACTTTTAAAAATAAAAAAAAATATTTTTTTTCACTTGTGTTAATTGCAGCAACACATAAATAATGTATAACAATACAATTGCTATAAAATATAGCCTATGTTACTCCTTTATGATGTAGCTTTTCATTGGTGAATGAGTCTTTGAAATCAGTCTGGTAACATAAATTAGTTTAACATATTCGTAACATTTAGTTTAAATTTAAATACAGATCGGATACGATTATGTGAATGATGATGAAATGTATAAATGAAGAAAATTAAAAATCCTAATATCATTTTCGAAGAACACCAAAATAGTGAGCCATTATAAAATCCTTTTAATAGTAGGTTACGTGTTGTGTATGAATTTACTGAGAATATCTTGGAAAAAGCAAAACCTCAATATATTTTTATAGCTCCAACCTGGACCCTAGAACCTCATAATCCACAGACACATAGACCAACGACGCAGTTAATACACAACATATTGGCAATTTGTTTCCAACAAAGTCATTACTGTAATAATATATCTTGTCTGGACAGCCCTAATTCATCACTTTTGTACTGTGACCTTTAGTCGGGAGTTGCCTGGAAGTGATCGGTATTCAGATAAGGGTCTATTGTATCCCATTCTCGTATAACCTAAGCTTACTTTGTTTTTGTTACTTCATTTTTGTAAGCAAAAACAGTAACGAAACAAAGCTTCATATTTGGTTACTGATACAATATACCTAGCTACTGATAGGCTAATCACTTGACCAATGAAGCAGAGGTTGAGCAGACCAGCAGGCCAATTCACTAACTTTGACGTTTGTAAGTAGACAATACGAAAGGAGATGGTCCATTTCAGGTCCACTCTTGTCATCATTAAGATTAAAAAAATACAAAGGTTTTTTTTTAAATCTAATTATGTGAATAAATCTACTTTTATTTCTATTATATAATCTACTTTTTTAATAAATTACTAAATAAAAAGATATAAATAAAAATAATTAAAAATAAAATTAAAACCCATGTTTTGAGTTGTATCAAGATGGCGCCCATAAAGCAACTATGACATGACAATTGACAGCAAACGTCAAATCGACTACTGTATTGAAAACGTCATTAATCCGCCATCAATACCCACAGTAATTTTGCATTTCGTGGGAGAGAATTAATATTTCGAAAGAATTAAAGTAAATTCGTAGATTATTATAATAAAAAATAGTTAAAAAAATATTGTCTTTTATTGCCTCTTTTTTTTATTCTTTACAAATTAGCCCTTGACTACAATCTCACCTGATGGTAAGTGATGATGCAGTCTAAGATGGAAGCGGGTTAACTTGTTAGGAGGAGGATGAAAATCCACACCCCTTTCGGTTTCTACACGATATCGTACCGGAACGCTAAATCGCTTGGCGGTACGTCTTTGCCGGTAGGGTGGTAACTAGCCACGGCTGAAGCCTCCCACCAGCCAAAAATACAATGAAACTTTGATAATGATAATGACAGCCTCCAGAATACAATGACTGATCCTGGGCTCCATACAACTTTGGACCATCTCCTTCAACTACTCGTATACTACAGCCATACTTGATGTGTACTGTTTATCAACAAACAAATTATGTTAGATGTGTTACTAGCGCATGAAAAATGAGGCACTCAAAAGAGGAAATTTATAGTCAACTCGATGTTAGTTGTGGTCAACAACGAACGTTATTTAAACAAATAATACCTAAATATCGTCTACAATGTCGAGTTGTGTGTTCAGGAACTGTAAAAACTATATATTCATAAATATACAAATAATGAAATTAAAAACAAAATTGTGTATTTGTGCGCTTATTGTTGTAGCCTATTATTCGGATCACTTTTTTGTAGGGATTTTGTAGGGATGTGACCGATCTATAGTATAAAATTATCATTGCATGTAAGTGTAACCATAAACGTTTATCACAACATATTAGCAGCCACTTAGACTAATTGGATATGAATAACAATTACTTAGTGGCAATTAGACAAATTAATTTCCTCTCAAGGATGCGAGGAAATATCCCCACGGCTGTCACCATGTACTGAAACGAGTATTGTTTTAGTTCTAGGCAGAAGTTTGTTTGTATGGTAACCCCAACGATATTTTATACTAGAGACAGGGCAATAGCGCATCAAAACTGAGGCGGACAAATGCACACAATTGTCTTAATTTTATTTAATAGCTACAACGAAAGTTATTTAGAGAAATAATACCTAAATATTGTCTACAATGTTGAGTTGTGTTGTATAAGAAGTGTAAAAACTATATATACATACTTAAATATATAAAGTAAATAAACACAAAATAATGCATGTGAGCGCTCAGTGGAGTAGCTAAAGGAGATCATTCATTTTGGGCCCTTTTTGAAAGTGCCGGCCAACGAAAAAAAATGACACGAATCGTTAGAACTAGTCATTTGGAGTAATAGTTAATATGGCATGAAAGTTGTAAGAGGGCTCTGAACCAAGTTATACAGGTTCGACGTTTCGTTATTTCCATACATTTTGTCGATTTTCAAAAGTGCCCGTCAAGAGAAAAAACTGATACGTATCGTTAGAACTGCCCATTTGGAGCAATAGTTAGTACGGCTTAAATGTTGTAGGACTGCACTGAACCAAGTTATACAGGTTCGATGACTCGTCACTTCTATACATTTTACTGAGTTTTGTAAGTGCCCGCAAACAAAATAAATCATACGTATCGTTATAACTAGCTATTTGCAGCAATAGTTACTATGGCATAAACATTGTAGTAAAGCTTTGTTTTGAGTTATACAGTTTCGATGATTCGTTAAATCCATTTATTTTATTGATTTTTTAAAGTACCGTTTCACAAAAATATGCTACTTATGGTTATGGTATAGTTAGTATGGCAAAAATGTTGCAATATTGTTCTGAACCAAGTTATACAGGTTCGACATCTCGTCACTTTTGACGGAGTTGAACGGAGACAATTTGATGGAGTTTTGTAAGAAACAAAAATGCTATTTATCGTTATAGCTAGCTGTAGTGTATGTATTTATAGTGGTGTTTGTCTCGGGCGTATACGTCATTAGGGCAGGCCGAAGAGAGGGGGCAGTCGGTGTCAGACCGTCGGACAGGTAGCCAAATAATCAGAAATACTACACTAGCCATTTTCAGTAATAGTTACTATGGCATAAACGTTGTAGTTCAATCAATCCGAATCAAGTTATACTGTTTAGATGATTCGTCAAATCCATATATTTTACTGACTTTTTAAAGTACCGTTCACCTAAAATATGGTACCCAACGTTAAAACTACTCCTTAGGAGCAACAGTTAGTAGCACGTTGCACACGTTTCAGAAAAATCCTAGTACTGAAACAAGTTATACAACTTTCATTAATTGATTTCCGAAAAAATTGGAAAACAAAAGCAATAATAAAATATAGATATAACGATTCTAAGATTTTGCACAAATTCTACATTATTGTGCAAATGTAACTAAAAATTGTGTTATTGTACATTGAGAGAAATAAAAACGATTTATTAAGTTCTTTAAGTAATGGTAATTTTGGTTTACAAGCTTCAATAACAACAAATACACGCACAACGGTCAATCACATAGGTACAAATGACCAGTTAAAACGATACGTATCATTAATATTGTCGGTGGGCACTTACAAAACTCAATAAAATTCATATTAGTGACGAGACATCGAACCTTTTTAACTTGATATTACTCCAAATGGGCAGTTCTGACGATAAGTGACATATTTTTGTAAAACGGCATTTTCAAAATCAATAAAACATATGGATTTGACGAATCATCTAAACTGTGTAACTGGACACAGAGCTATACTAAAATGTTTATGCCATAGTAACTATTGCTGCAAATGGCTAGTTACAACGATACGTATCATTTATATTGTTGGTGGGCACTTACAAAACTCAAAAAATATGTATAGAAGTGACGAGTCATCGAACCTGTATAACTTGATTCAGAGCAACCTTACAACATTTGTGCCATACTAACTATTGTTTCAAATGGGCAGTTCTAACGATACGTATCAGTTTTTTTTCTTAACGGTCACTTTTGAAAATTGACAAAATGTATGGAAATAACGAATCTTCGAACCTGTATATCTTCGTCCAGAGTCACTTGACAACTTTTATGCCTTATTAGCTATTGCTCCAAATAGCTAATTCTAACGAGTCGTGCCATTTTTTTTCGTTGGCCGGCACTTTCAAAAAGAGCCCAAAAATGTATGGAGCGTGAATGATCTCCTTTGGATCTCTTTTTGCGGTGATTTTGTAAGTTACAAGTAAGTAACATATCTATAATATAAAATATCGTTGAGCAACCCCAACAGCGGGGGCCAATGATGTTAGAAGAAAAAGGAGGTACATAAATTATACGCCGACCGCAAGTGGCACGTTAAAACTATGCTAATTAGCAAACCTGAGCTCAGTCGTCGCAATGTCATCGCGCCGTTGACTACACCGCTAAAATATTTATTGTGTGCCAGTAGTAAACGCCGAATGTGGCTTATGTAATCTACCTACCTCTTTTTTCTTCTAACATCATTGGCGGGGGCACGTTCCATGCGTGACTTCCGTATTTCCTGTGTCGAGCAGAGAATAGTTAGCACGACAGTTTGATTTGACTGTACATCGCTTCAGAACGTAACAACACGTAACTATGGCATTCAATATGCATGTGCAAGTATGTTATGAGTGGATTCAATCGCTCTACAATCAAGATGTTTTATTGAGATATAAAATACCAACACGATTCAATTGTTTTGCGACCAATAACTACGTACCTATACTAAAGCACAGAAAACATGTACAAGTACTAAAGCACACTCGATGTGCACTCTTTACCAACACACAAATTAGAAATGAAGGTTTTTTTTTTTTTATTTTTTACAAGTTAGCCCTTGACTACAATCTCACCTGATGGTAAGTGATGATGCAGTCTAAGATGAAAGCGGGCTAACTTGTTAGGAGGAGGACGAAAATCCACACTCCTTTCGGTTTCTACACGGCATCGTACCGGAACGCTAAATCGCTTGGCGGTACGTCTTTGCCGGTAGGGTGGTAACTAGCCATGGCGTAAGCCTCCCACCAGCCAGACCTGGACCAATTAAGAAAACCTCAATCGGCCCAGTAGAAAACGTCATTCAAACGTCAAAGGTCATTTCAAGCTACTGGTACCAGAGATCTGATACTGGTATCAAAGTACCAGCTCATGACTAAGGGCCCCGTATGGGTTCGAAACTAGTCGGGCATACTCCGACCCTATATCACGTGAGTTTTAGCCGTGTTTTTTAATCAATTAATATGTGCATGAGTACAGTACAGTGCGAAACGTCATTTATTACGAAATCTCGAAAACCGTTTGACGTATAAAAATAAAATTTGGCAGGGAGGTAGCTTATAGGTAGTAGAGGTCCGTTATGAACGGATTTTGCAATAGGGTCGGTTTATGGAGGCCAAAGGGCGGACGAAGTCGCGAGCGCCCGCTAGTATAATGTAAATACTTACCATTTATTTTTCTCTCAGATTTTTTTATATATGTACATATATACAGTGCTTATAAAATAAAAAATATTATTAAGAGTAATGTATTTATTAAATACATAGGTACTACTTTATATGTGCATTATTTTTTATGCTACACATAAAAGCATTGGTGCATGGTAAAATTAACTTCTCGTATATACTAAAATAAACTTTATATAGGTACTTTGCAGATAATTACCTCTTGTTTTTGCACGAAATTGTAATGCCGTCATTAACAGGTATTCTGGCAGTAATGCGGCTCTGGGACCACCCTTAATAGGTGACGTTAACCCAAAGTATCGGGCTATTAAATTCAGCTGAGAAGCTGAGAATAGAAGTTCATTTACTTTCAATATTAACCTGTAATAGAGTGTTTCTTAACAGAGTGTTGCTAAGTATTTCCCATAACTTCAAAAAAAGTCCACTTATAGCAGTCGAACTGCATAACTAATTTATTTTTCACTACTCTTGATCAAAAACACTGTCATTACCACTCCACAGCGGGGCTAAACAAGCATTTCAGCCTCTAGGGGCTTAAGTAAGTTGTTTTTTTTGACCGTACCGAAATTGTAGACTTTGTACATTTAATTTTCGATTAAAATAAATCATTGAATATTGTACTAAACTATTTTATTTTCTCGCAATCGTAGTGAAAAGCAGAGTGTAACACGTGGGGCTAAACCCATCATAAACTCGGTTTCTATTTAGCGGCCCTCGCCTTACGTCTCAAAAATACCTCGTATATAATGGGTCTTTTTAGCCCCTTGTATAACATAATCTACTATTCACCCAATAAAAAAAAATATGTTTTCATACAAAGTAATTGAAATAATTCCAACTATCTATGTAACACACGCCTTTATCTATCCTTGCATTTTTAAATACTTAATCGTAGTAAGACCGTCGATATCGACGACGAGTTATTGTAACTGGCACTCCGCACTTCACTAGTAAGCTACTTCATGATACTTATCAATGAACAAGCTGACGCCGCACGGTTTCACCCGCGTGGTTCCCGCTCCCGTAAATACTCCCGAGCTCCCTGTATAGGCAGGTATACACAAAACTGGCCGACGACCCGTGGCTGTATCCGCGTGTGCGTGGTTCCCGTTCCTGAGGAAATATGGGCATAAAAAAGCTTATGACACTCATAACGTGGCTTTCTACGGTACAGTAAATCCAGAAATTAAACCCAACAACCTTGCAAACTCACAAGCTTTACCTCTATAAAATACTAGATGACGCCGCGTGGTTCCTGTTCCCTTAGGAATACGGGGATAATATATTCGCCTTTATAATATTAGTGTGATCTATACTTACTAATATTATAAATAAGGAAAAATGATTTTTTGTTCATTGCACACCAAGATTCTCGGAATTTTCGAAATGCTTTTAGCTATCAACTCACCTACCTTATCTGGCGTGCTGGTTGAGTATTTCTAAAGTTGGGTTTTTTTATGGTTGCTCTAAAGATGCCCACCAATATTAAGGGCTCATACTTAGTGGAGGTACTGAACAACGTCCCTAATGTTCTTCTGCCGCGCACGAATAACTGCAAAAATTCCCTCTTCGGCTCCCCTACTATAGGTATTCTTGGTAATGACGTGATGACAACAAACTGGGCGGATATATTAGGAACGGAAAAGAGTCAATTACGAGCTCGTTTTGTCTCATATTTAATACTAAATATGTCAGTCACTTACCGTCATGTCCTATTTATTTATCGTTACATATTAACCGCATTCGTTTGTTACGAGCAATCTATTTTTATTAACCGACTGTGAAAATATAGATCTCTTGAATTTATACTCATCATTTCAGGATTTTAGATTAGTCCTTTTTTACTGGGGTGATCATCATACTGACAGATTACAAAATAAATATAATTTCATGCTTTAATACTTTCTTTGAGTCCCGGAGAATCTGCCCTCAGGTAGGCAATGAGTTGTCGCTTCTATGAGGTGAACTTACCAGAAATAAAACAGTTGGTTTATTATGATAGGAATTTTCCGCACTTGAAGTCTCGGTAGCAGCTAATTTCGTAAACAAACAGTTCCGAATAGGTAACATGCCATAAGCCAAGCCAAGTAGTAATTTATAAATGGCGGATACGAGGCACGACATTTGAAAAATGTCAAAGTCCTGAAACTTTCAGCAAACATATTCCGGTCTATTGTTTTATGAAGGGCTTTTAGGCATACTTTGGGTGTCGGGAAATGTCGCAGTGCGGCAGACTATAGCCTTGCAGATGCAACGCTAAAGCTAGGGTTGAACATACAGTTTATTTATTTTTTTATTAATATAATTTCGTTTAGTTAAAGTAGGCTTAGTTTACAAGCAGACGTACTTTACCTACCACTAGTCTGTAATGGCGTGCACTTTATAGAAGCAAAAGTGGACTGCCTACCCTAAGAAATTTTCTTGATTTTTTTTTCGGAATTGAAGTTTTTACGACAACTATGTATATCGATTCGTTTTTAATTAATCCTCAATATCCTCCACGCTTAAGCCTTGCCCTTTAGACTATTGTTGTACACATTCCAAGTATAAGTCGTTCCATTACTTAGAGGGGAAATGGGCATGTCATTTTGACAATCTTTGCCGCTCAAATGATAATGTTTTATATAGAAAGGTACTGGGTTTGTTTCCCAATTTGGATTTTATATTCTAGAGTGGCTTAGGTCTAATATAATGTTAGGATCGCCCGTGGTAAGTTAGCCACCCTAACAGCAGAGACGTACAGCCAAACGATTTAGCATTCCAGTGTAATACCACGTAGAAATATTGGTATTGATAAAATGAACTTGTGTCGAACGTCTTCCTACGTCTGGCCGCTATATTTTAGCGTAACTTATTCATCATCACCGTCACTTTAAATGTTTTTTTTCATATTATTTTGAACTTTTGACAGCAAAGCTACGGCTCTGCTGTCAGAAACTGCCTTAAAGTCACTCAAATCACCTGCTTAAAGTCTACTGATTGCAGATCCAAAGTTTATACAAAAAAAAATCTTATAAAAACAAAAAATCAAAGCGCCAACCCTAGCGCCTCATCATGAGATGCCGCCCGTTTAATTTGAACATTGTACCGTTCGTGGGAAGGTTCTGTTGTGTCGTAATGAATTAGCTCTGAAGCCCGGTAATAACGTAATTGCACGAGTGACTTTTCATTTTGCAGTGATATCCTAATTATATGGGTTTACGTGACTGCGCAAATGATATTAGTAAGTAATGACTTGGCCTAGTGGCGTGCACTTCATACATGCAAACAAGTACTGCCTAGTAAGAGGATTCATTAGGAACACATTATTATTAGAGAAGGAATATTCCACTTACCTTCATATACTTTGAATGTACAGTGCGTATCCACTACTATCTGATATAGATATTCTATCATCTGTAGACATCTGTTGAGTGCCGTGATAGGCCAGTGGATATGACCTCTGCCTCCGAATTCGGAGGGTATGGATTAGAATCCGATCCGGGGCATGCACCTCCAAATTTTCAGTTATATCCACTTTTAAGGAATTAAAGATCACGCGTCTCAAACGGTGAAGGAAAAACATCGTGAGGAAAACTGCATGCCTGAGAATGTTCTTAATTATCTGCGTGTGTGAAGTCTGCCAATCCGCATTGGGGCTTGGGCCAGTGTGGTGGACTATTAGCCTAACCTATTTCATTCTGCGAGGAGACTCATGCGTAACAGTGAGCCGAATATAGGTTTTCGTCGTTCGTCATCAACCTATATTCGGCTCACTGCTGAGCTCCAGTCTCCTCTCAGAATGGTTTAAGCCAATAGTCCACCACGCTGGCCCAATGCGGATTGGCAGACTTCACACACGCAGAGAATTAAGATAATTCTCTGGTATACAGGTTTCCTCACGATGTTTTCCTTCACCGATTGAGACACGTGATATTTAATTTCTTAAAATGCACACAACTGAAAAGTTGGAGGTGCATGCCCCGGACCGGATTCGAACCACACCCTCCGGAATCAGAGGCCGAGGTCATATCCACTGGGCTATCACAGCTCTTTTAGAATATAGGTTGTTAGAGATGAAATGATATTTTGGACAGCCTGTATATAAAATAAACGTATATTTTCACTTAGCAATACCTAATTGCAGTGATACGAGATCTATTTTGCTAACCGTGTGATTATAGCTTAGCTACACGTAACACGAGTGTTTTGTGGAACTCTGTAAACTAGTTTCGTATTCGCACCAACCGTTAGTGCCGGGTTGTTTTTGCTTAGAACAATAACTTGGAACTGGGGTAGTATTGCGTACATAACGAGGACCGCGCTCGCGTTACATTTATGTCAGCCTCTCACGATCAAGTTATCTCACTTGCCTGCAGCTCTAACGACCTGACGTCCGATAAAACTGATCGTGTGTTGGTCGCGATGTACATGACATCATGTCGATCGCGATCAACAGTTTATTAGTTAACGCTACAGGCATGTGAGATTACTTGATCGTCAGTGGCTGACATTAGGTATATGAGTAGTTAGGTATCTCACTGACATAACTAAGCGAGTCGCGAAGCTGAAGTGGCAATGGGCACGGGCAGGGCATATAGTTTAAGGAGCCGATGGACGTTGGGGTCCCATGGTGCTGGAATGGCGACCCGCATGATGAATGGTGAAGGATAAAGCATCGTGAAAAAACCTGCATGCCTTACAATTTTCTTAATTCTCTATGCGTGTCTCATTCTGAGAGGGGACTCGTGCTCAACAGTGAGCCGAATTTGTTAATGATGACGATGATGATATGAGTAGTTGCATTTTAGATACCTTTTTAGCAATTACCTACAAATTAGCGTTTTCTATGAAATATAAACTGTCTCGTTGGTACAGTAGTTAGTCTATGAGGTTTCGGATCAGGAGGTCCTGGGTTTGAATCCAGGATCCCGGAAACCACGTGGATGATACCGCGCTGATAATGATGATGATGAAACATAAACATTATCTTTAATAAATAAGCAATCGACTTTATAAAACAGATTTTTGACGGCCTCCGTTTCGCAGTGGTATACGCGGTGGATTTAGAAAACGGAGGTCCTGGGTTCGATCCCCGGCTGGGCAGATTCAGATTTTCTTAATTGGTCCAGGTCTGGCTGGTGGGAGGCTTCGGCCGTAGCTAGTTACCACCCTACCGACAAAGACGTACCGCCAAGCGATTTAGCGTTCCGGTACGATGTCGTGTAGAAACCGAAAAGGGGTGTGAATTTTCATCCTCCTCCTAATAAATTAGGCCGCTTCCATCTTAGACTGCATCATCACTTACCATCAGATGAGATTGTAGTCAAGTGCTAACTTGTAAATAATTAAAAAAAAAAGATAGCCATACCACACCGAGCGTTTGTAATATAATTCTAAACATTATAAGGTATGCAATATACATATCAGCAGAAATCTATTTACTACCTATCTACTGTATGCGATAATTCCTGTCAAGTCAGCCATTTTACTTGTCAGCCTATATGACACTAAACACGTGTTTGGGTTAGACAAGGTGCAAACACACTTACAGTTAGGCTGCGTGTACATTGTGAGACTTGGGTTGCGACTGCTTTGAACGTGCATTCGATTTAGGTTATTTTATTATGGACTAGCTGACGCCGCGCGATTTCACCCGCGTGGTTCTCCACGTATTCCTCGTTTCCGTAGGAATACGTGGATAATATAAAGCATATAGCCTTCCTAAATAAATGAACTATCTAACACTGAAAGAATTTTTCAAATCGAATCAGTAGTTCCTGAGATTAGCGCGTTCAATCGATCAAACAAACAAACTCTTCAGCTTCATAATATTAGCATAAATTGGCAACGTTAGAGAACAAAAATACGTCAGATAATCGTGAGAAGAATTTGTAACAGCCTAAAATTGTGTATTTCTAAAATCTGACGATTTGAGCGTAACCTAAAGGAATGGGAAGCTTACATAGTTGTAAAATAAAAACTTTTTACTCGTATTTCTGTTCTCCATTCCACAAGCTAAAAGCAGGGTTAACTTCCTTTTTTATTTTGAATGAAATTATTTCAAAATAACATAATATTTTCTGATGACTTCAGCAAGCGGAAGTACTTAATAAAAATTGGTTTAATAAAGAAGAAAAGTTCCTAACTTTTGGTTCTTCTAACATTTAATCTACCGAATACAATTGGACTCCACGTCGCCCGAGTAAATAGACCTTTAGCTACTATTTGGCTACCGTAATAATTTTAACGTAATAAAATTAAAAAATCAATTAAATTTATTGCTTAATAAACATTTACATTAACAAATAGGTCTGACACCATCTTTAAGCTAAACCTGGGTCAAACTTTGCTTCCCTACGCATTGCGACATGGAATATTAACGGTCTTTCCGGTAGAAAGGACGAGTTGGAGGCTTTGATAGCAGCAAATAACTTAGATATTGTGCTCATTTCGGAATCACATGTCACAAAAAGGAGCTTTTTCCATATACCTCGTTTTTGTACTTATCTGACTCCTCACCCAGATGGTACTGCTCATGCTGGAACTGCAATTATCATCAGACAACATCTAAAACACTGCCAGCTGGAGCCCTATGTAACGGATCATTTGCAAGCAACGACCATCAAAGTTAAAGATCGTTCTGGTTACATTACCATATCAGCTACGTATTGCCCACCTCGACATAGCATCAACGCGGCTATGTTTTCTAACTACTTCAAAACGCTAGGAAACCGTTTTTTGAGTGGAGGTGATTGGAACGCCAAGAACACCTATTGGGGTTCGAGATATACTCACTCACGGGGTCGTGAACTGAAGATGAGCATTGATATTAACCATCTTCAATCACAATCGACAGGTAAACCTACATACTGGCCTAAAGATCCCAAGAAAAAACCAGATTTACTTGACTTTTTCATCACCAAAAACATTGGCCATTTATACACAGCTATTGAATCTAGCCTTGACGGTTCATCCGACCATACCCCGGTAATTATGGAAATTAGTTCTACAATCCTCAAAACCACAGATAATTCAGAACGTCTGCACAACTCAAGAACTGATTGGGAATCATTCCGCGATCATCTTGAACGGGAAATCAATCTACAGGTACCCCTTAAAACTGCTGAGGAGGTTAACGATGCATGTGTATACATAACCAATGCAATTCAAGTTGCGGCCTGGTTAAGCACACCGGATATTAGATCTAAAGCCAAAGCTGGTATATGGCTTCCCTCGGATATTAGGAGCAAAATTCAGGAAAAAAGAAGACTTCGGCGCAGCTGGCAAACTTCGCGAAATCAAAGTGACAGAACACTTTTAAACTGCGCTGCCAAAGAACTTAAAGAGATCCTTAAAACGACTAACAATGAAATCTCTAAAAATAACCTAGAACAAATGTCGCCTACAGGTATAGGGGATCACTCATTGTGGAAGGCCACCAAAAACTCTTTAGCAAACCCCCAAAAACACCTTCCACCGATCAGAACTGGAACGACATGGGCGCGTACTGACGAAGAGAAAGCGGAAGTGTTTGCAGTACATCTGCAAAGTGTATTTCGGCCTAACGAACACCAAGACCCTGATGACCCTGATATCGATACTATCCTAGCCCAGGATCTGCAACTTTGCTTACCCATTAAACCGACATCTCCAAAGGAAATTGGAAAATTAATTGCTCTGTTAGACAGTAAGAAAGCCCCTGGTTTCGATCTTATAACACCTGGAGTACTAAAAGAGTTACCCAAAAAGTGCTTGATATTCCTTGCTAACCTGTTTAACGCTACATTTAGAACATGCCACTTTCCTGACACATGGAAAATATCACAAGTGATTATGATACCCAAGCCTGGAAAACCTGTTGAAGAAACGTCTTCTTACCGCCCGATAAGCCTTACGCCGGTATTATCCAAACTATGGGAAAGAGTTTTCTTGGCAAGACTGAAAACTAACCTTGAGGAATGCTGTATTATACCTGAGCATCAATTTGGCTTTCGTCAGGAACACTCTACGGTGGAACAGGTCCATAGAGTGTATGATACTATTCGGCAATGCCTTGAAAGAAAAGAATATTGCTCTGCAGCCTTTCTTGACATTCAACAGGCATTTGATAAAGTTTGGCACAAAGGGCTTCTATGCAAGATTAAAAAACTCTTACCTCATTCCATGTTCCCTATATTAGAGTCATACTTAAAAGATAGATTCTTTCAAGTAAAGGAACAAGATGCGAGGTCTGGTTTCTACAGGTGTACTGCTGGAGTGCCACAAGGTTCCGTTTTAGGTCCTGTGCTGTATAATATCTTTACATGCGACTTACCCCTCTCATCGAATGTTACTGTTGCTACATTTGCTGACGATGCTGCCTTTCTTTCTTGCAGTAATGATGCGACTATAGCAAGTAGACAACTACAGAAACAGCTTGACGTGACTAATAAATGGCTTAAAAAGTGGCGAATTAAGCCTAGCGCATCTAAATCCCAGCACATTACCTTCACTCTAAGATCAGGAGATTGTCCGGCAGTTAATCTAGACAAAGAAACATTACCACAAACTACATGCGTGAAGTACTTAGGATTTTACTTAGACCGACGTCTCACATGGAAGGATCACATTAAAAATAAGCGTGACGACCTTAATAACCGCTTTAGAAACTTACTCTGGCTCCTAGGCAGGCAGTCTGTATTGTCTCTCAACAATAAATTGCTAGTGTATTGCGCTATTCTGAAACCTATTTGGCTCTATGGAATTCAGATCTGGTCTACCGCTAGCACATCCAACACTCTAGTCATCCAAAGAGCCCAGAATAGAATATTAAGAACAATTGCTAATGCGCCCTGGTACTCACGCAACACTGAAATACACCAATACTTAGAAATACCAACAATTCAGGAAGAGATAAAGAAGCACAAAATGCAACATCGGACACGCTTGTTGAAACATCCAAACCCACTAGCTTGTGGGCTGTTGACTGCTGACAGAGTTAAAAGATTAAAACGGGCAGACGTGCTCGATACAATGCAGACTTGAGGACAGTGGTCCCCAGTTCTGCCAACGCCATGCTTTCCTACCACTAATCCGCTTATAGTCTGTCGACTGATTGCAGATAAAACCAACAAAAAAAAAAAAAAAAAAAAAAACCTGGGTCAAAATGTTCGTCTACTCTTAATCGCAACCAAAAAACATCAATGTGCACCTAGCTTTAACCAATTAAGGAAGGATAAAATCTGCTCCGTATTGTTTACGTTTAGCTCGTTACAGCGCTTTATCCGGAATAAATATTTGGTTTACGTGTAGCTGTGTGCGTGATACACAGTTGCACACACACACAAATACTTGATGAAAATGTTCCGACAGACAACACACAATGACACATGTCGACATCGGTATGTCATCGCTCTTTTTAACCGACTACGACGAAGAAAAACATAGGTTATGATTTTAGATGTCTATGTATTTTAGAATTTAAAACAATGTTTTAAATGCTTCGCAGTTTGAATCGTGCCGCGTTGCTAGAACCAGCTTATGAATAATCCCTGTATGGGATCGAAATTAGTCGGGCATACTCCGACGTTGCATTACGTGAGTTTTAGCCGTGTTTTATAATAAATAATGTAGTCTATGTATGTACACGTATGTTTGGAATATTTACAACATACGTCTTTCGTGTACCGACTCACACTTGGCCGATTTTATTAAAACTCTGAGTAGTAGTAGTAGTTAGGCCAGTAGTTCACCACGTTGACCCAATACGGATTGGCAGACTTCCCACACGCAAAAAATTGAGAAAATTCCATGGTACCTATGCAGGTTTCCTCACGATGTTTTTCCTTCACCGTTTGAGACACGTGATATTTAATTTCATAAAATGCACACAACTGAAACATACCATAACCATAACCTGAAGACATATACCATATACCTACCTACTATATTATATCAAACGCCATTCGTAAATATAAATTAAACGTACGTAGTTACGGAAACCTAGCCTGGAGATACAATAGTATTGATTTAACTAACCGCCGAGTAATTTCAAAACCGCGATCCCATGACTGCACGCGAGCTATTTGCATGTACTGGTATACATGCGATACTATCCTCTATATATTCATATGTAGAGCGATAACCTGCGACGACCAGACCTTTGCCGTTTTATAAAAGCTGAAAGTGTGTTAGCTCACGCTCTTGCCCAGACCTGGATTAAGCTATTTATGCAATTAAAATGCCGAGAAAAATAAAATCCAAGTGTCTTAAATTGACATTGATTGAAACATATATTCTAGCTATGGTCGTGGTGATTTAGTATTGACATTTTTTAATTAATTACTCTTTAAAAATTTACAATTGATTTGTATTATTAAGTTTATTTTCCGCGATGAAACTATCATCTTGATGAGACGCTCAATTTTTATGCTTACGAAAATTCTTGATTATGGTAGCTAACTGGGTTACCAGGTAATAAAAATTTCTGAGCGTCCTAGTTGTTAGGTTGTATAACTATTAATTAACTATCTGCACTCAGAATTTTTTATTACCTGGTAACCCAAAATCAAAAAAATTCTTAAATAAAAAAGTTAATCGTCTCATGAAGATGATCCTGCTTACGGAAAAAAATCTTGATAGTAATAAATTGTTAAAATGTTCTGAGCTATTAAGGATACAGGGACCTACCGGAGAAGATCGCTTAAGGCATCAAGTTACCTTATTCCAGCACTGCCATAGGTCTCAAAAATCCACACCCTTAATCGTCACATACAGCGTATTTTTTATCAGCTGAGGCAAAGATACTCTTTATCTACTGAGTTGTCAGGCCATCAATTTCTCTATCTAACTGTCTATTGACAATCAAGTATGTAGCCTCAAGACTCAGTAAATAACGCGTTGACAGCCCGACGATTCAGTTGATATCGGTCTTACTCAGTTGGTTCAATTTCCGACGTCCAGAGCCCGTGCCGTTTAGGTGCGCGGTGTCAAACCGGTAAATTGCGCTTCCTGTGTTGAATGAATCCGTATGTAATGTACTTACTATAGGTACTCGTACATTACGAAGGACGGTAGATTTACAATATTAGCATAGTATACAATTTGAATAGATATTATCAATATATAATATCTATCTTTATTTGCATGACACAGCACACAACATAATAGCTAACGGGGTAGGTATATCTATTAGCTATCACCTCATTGTTTTGTTGTTGTTAGTTTATTATAAAACTGTTCTCTTGATCTGAATGGTTATGTATTAGTTATGGTATTTTAGGTAAATAGATACAGTGCGGTTCGAGTTAGTATAGGTACCTAAAAGAAGTTGTAAAGGAACGTGCGGAGGCCCGTGACTTCGTCCTCGTGAAATTTAGTTTTTCACAACTCCCTCGGGAACCACGGATTTTTCCGGGATAAAATGTAGCCTATGTGTTAATCCAGGCTATAATATATCTAAATACCAAATTTCAGCTAATTCGGTTCTGTAGTCGAGGCGTGAAAGACTAACAAACATTCATATCATCAAAATCATCAGTTTTCGCAAATCACGGGAAACCATGGATTTTTTCGGGATTAAAAGTAGCCTATGTGTCAATCCAGAGTAAAATCTATTTCCATTCCAAATTTCAGCAAAATCGCTTCAGTAGTAGCGGCGTTAAAGACTAACAAACATCCATACATCAAAACATCCATACAACCTTTTGCGTTTATATTATTAGTAGGAAGTAGGATTACCAAATTTTTGAAAATTTGAGGATTTGGGCCCTTGATACTGCTACCTTTCAAAGCCACCACGGTCCAAACCAAACTCCAATTACTACTAGATCTAGATGATGACTTTACGACCGACAGCACTTCTCAGGCAACACAAACACAAGCTACGTGACGTCTTCCGACTGAAACACCAATCCTAGAGAATGGCCCTGTAATTTGATTTCCAAGTGTCAGAGGAGACGCCTTCCACCCATCTCTGCTGCTTCGGCCTTCAGGGCCTATCAGACGATGTTAGCCGATCGCCCAGAACCATCGGTGACGCCGCTGAGGTCCCATTAAAGAGCCTACGACAAGAAAAAATATTGCCTACCGGTACTAATGATAGACAAAGGAGATGGTCCATTCCAGGTGCACTCTTGTACCCCGTATAATTAAAATTAAAAAAATACAAGGGTTATATTAAAATCTAAATAAGTGAATAAATTTAACTAAATAAAAATAAATAAATAAAATTAAAACCCAAATTTTCGAGTTATATCAAGATTAAAGCCCTTAAAGCAACTACAACATGACAATTGACAGCAAACGTCAAATCGACTACTGCATTGAAAACGTCATCAATCCGCTATTTTTACCCTTAATAGTGTTGCATTTCTTGGGTGTTAATGAATATTATTTTGAAAGAATTAAATTAAATTCGTAGATTGGTAGAATCAAAAATAGTTAAAAAAAATATTTTCATTATTTCCGCCAGGGTACAATGACTGATCCTGGGCTCCATACAATTTTGGACCATCTCCTTTTAAATTATCGTGAGGTATGTCTAGTTGTCGCAAGCTCTCGTTCTAATAGGAAAAATAACAAACAACCTAAATATGCGTCAGATTTACTCTCTGTTATATAAATGTTTTGATTTTATTTATTTTACTTACGGATACTGGACGATAATAAATATAATTGTTTTCCAAAACACTTCTATTTTAATAGCTAATTAGCATAATCTAAAGGTGTATTTAAACTCAAAAATTACACATGAAATATTTAAAATTTATAGCTCTGCTACGCGGACTTTTTAAAATATTTTCGCGCTATTTAATTACGCTATATTTCAAGTTTATGTCTAGTTACATTATACAGGATGTTTCAAAAGGCGAGGCACTGTTTTTTTATTGACGTTGTGCTGTCTGCACCGTTAACCGGATTGTGTGCAATGAAAATTCTCTATATCTTATAAATAACCCTTGGACTCAGGAACAAAATATTTATTCATGACTACACTGCTTAAACTTCGTGTATATAAATGGCGTGCCGGACAAAAAAAATTAACGTAGCGAACCATTGTAGTGGAGCGTTTTTCCTTGAAGATCTTTCAGACTTCGGTGTGCCCGATAATAAATGTGACCCCTGTAAATTGTCCAACAATGTTAACAGTTGATTTTTAATATCTTTCTTTATCTATTCTGCAAAATATCATAATTTACAGAATACTTGTTATCGGACGCCCAAAATTAGCGGTCTAATGTTCGACTCACTATGAACATTACATAAAAACACAAAGTTTGATGCAGTATGGTCATGAATAAATACTTTGTTTAAGATATATAAACATAAGAACAACTTGAAGTTTACAAAAACATTCCTATATTTCCTCCCCATTTATGCTAAAGCCTTTAACAATCTTCATGAGTCTGAATACCATAATATTATTAATGGATTTTTTACAATCCAATTGTAATTCCAGAGATTACCGCGTTCAAAAAAACATACATTCATAAACTCTTCCGTTTCTCTAAGTATACTATTATTTTTAGTCAGTCAGTTTTACAACCACCCTATAAGTGGAACACCGTTCGCATACCGCCGCAAATTGGCGCAAGTGAGCAAATTGTTTCGTTCACGCTCGCAAAATCCAAACCACAAAACGGGTATAAAGGCTAATGACAGTCGTAAAAACTTACCCGAGACATAAAGCAACGGTATCTTAAATCTTCGAAACCGTCAAGTCGTATATGAAAGCGTTTTTCTCCCTTCAACGAGTAATGACTTGGTTTATTAACTTAATAATGTATCATAACGGTTACTTTAAGAGTGTGCAATATGTAATTTGGTGGTTACAAATGGTTCTGGATCTCAGATTCTGGAAAAGTCAGGAGCCTGATATTTGGGTAAATGATATTTCAAAGTGTTAGCTTCGTTATGACTATACAAAATACACAATTTGTAAAACTTTTCTCGATAGTTTATTTTTTTGAAAAATACATCTTTTGCTCAAATTTTGCTTTCAATCTCAGGAAAAGCAAACTTATTTTCTTAAATTTTTGTTTTGTATAGAAAATTAGTTATATACCTTGAACATGGCCATTTTGTTTTTCGTTATGTTGTTTAATTTACTTGCAATTAGGTAAAAATGGTTTTGGCGCTCACGTCATAAAATTTGCGTCGCGCGTCAATCGCTCCGTGCTTTTCACTCACGTGAAAGTCATAATTCGGCGTCTCGTTTGCGCTTCAAATTTTATCCATATCGTACCGACGCGCTGCGCGCTCTTAATAACGTATTGGAATATTGAGTCACACATTGTGTTCTGTGTTTAATGGATTTTAGTCATAGCGTGTTTGTATTAGGCTATAAATGGACTATCTAATACAAAAATATTTTTGTCGAATTCGAAATAGTAACTACCTAGTTCCTCCACAGTGGCGTGCAGGTTTTTAACTAGGGTTAAATTTATATGTAAATTTGTCAAAATGGAAAATTCCTTCTCAAATAAGTTTCGTAAGGCGTCCACAAGGTAGGAACTCCATTTTTAACTGCAGACTGTTCCGGAGATTAGAGCGTTCAACCAAACTTACAAACAAACAATTATAATACTGTAAGTACATACAATGTGTCCCGTAATTAATAGATAATAAGTAAATGGGAGATACGCTGCCTAATTATCTAAAATTAATTTGAATAGTTTTAAAAAAAACCCTAGGGTGACCATGATATATTTTTTAGTCGCATTTTTCAAATAATTCCATCTTGAATTAGTTTTTTCAATGCTGTAGCTACTGTAATTAAGATTATAAAGATCTGATTTATGTTAACATTACGGATTAAATTACCAATGTACTATGATACCAATTGTTTTAATAATGTTTAGTTTTTTTTTTAGAAAAAGCTTTGAGTGCAATAATTATTTTTCTTTTATTAAAAAAAATGTCCTGTAAAAATGTATGAAATGGAAGTGTACCGTAATTTTTTAAAATGCAGCATTAGTTGCTGGTTAAAATGTATGGGAGGTGGTGAATTCTCATTTTAAGAAAAAAAAATTAAAGTGTACACATACCAACTTTTTTAACATACAGGATGCTCGTGAGTATTTCCCATACAGGATGCTCGTGAGTATTTACCATAATCCTGAGCACCCTGTATATACGAACCATGACAGATGTCCGTACTGTCGTATTTGGTATCATGAATGAATTAAACTAGCTACTACACAGTTCACGATTAATTCAAGGGCTGTCCTTCCTTAAGAAAAACTAGATATTATGCTAAAAGGTTTAATCTAGATCTGTGACCAAGTTCAGCTAGTTATCCGAGTGCAAGGTTATAGTTTGCTGGAGTAATTTGCTCTGCATATTACCGCTTACGTCTTTTTTTAAACCTTTAAACAAACCTACCTATAACCTACTTGTCTTTAAAAAAAAATATTTAATTAAATTTTGAAACTGAAAAGTTGGAGGTGCGTGCCCCGGATCGGATCCAATCCCACAAACCTCCGGAATTAGAGGCCTAGGTCAAATCCACTGGGCTATCACGGCCTGTGCATTTTAAGAAATTAAATATCACGTGTCTCAAACGGTGAAGGAAAAACATCGTGAGGAGAAACCTGCACACCAGAGAATTTTCTAATTCCCTGCGTGTGCGATGTCTGCCGACCCGCATTGGGCCAGCGTGGTGGACTATTGGCCTAACGCCTCACATTCTAAGAGGAGACTCGAGCTCAGCAGTGAGCCGAATATAGGTTGATAACGACGACGAATTAAATTTTGAATTTTGAAATATTAGGGATTAATAAACTACACCTGCATTACTCGATCTACCTACTGGATTATCAATTCAGTAATTAGCAACCCGCATTATTTACTTGTAAATTATATTAAAACTAGCGGACGCCCGCGACTTCGTCCGCGTGAAATTCGATCTCAACTTTACTACTACCCCTGCCCTACCCCTACCCTACCACTACCCCGATAATGTAGCATTCTACTGATGAAAGAATTTTTTAAATCGGACCTGTAGTTCCGAAGATTACCCCATTTAAAGAATGTTACAAACTTACAAACTTTACCTCTTTATAATATTAGTATAGATTGGTTAGTGGCCAACTCAAGGACTAATCTAGCGCTTGGCTGCAGTTCATATATAGGCTTTAAAATTGTTGATAACATTTTATATACAAACTATGTCAAGGCACGTTATATGGAGATGAAACTACATGAAGTGTAGTTGAAAGGGCATCTTGCATCCAGAATGCCTTGTCTTGCATATCGATGCCGGGCGCAATTTTTGCGTCCTCCAACCGACCAAGCTACGTCCTAAGTATGCGGACGTATTAATGATGTAAAAATGTATATTAAAACGTATACGTAGGACGCAGCTTGCTCGGTCGGAGGACGCAAAAATGCATATAAAAGTTGAGCGCCTTGACATCGCTTTGGGTAAATAATACAATGTCATTCACCTCTTAACCATAAGTTCCCGTTGAAAACATCAAACCCATATAATAATCACGCATCATTGAGCAAAGGGGGCGTGAGACACTCCCTGACGAGGCAAACAGCGTAACAATACTGCACTGCACATTCTATAATTTATATTATTATGTATTCTTACACTAGACCAATAATTTAGAACTACCTGCCCCCCCCCCTAGCCAAGTGGTACGTCGATTCTCGAACGAATGCCATTGGCTATTGACAGGTCACGTGATAAATATCTGTCATTTCCATACATTTTTCTAGTTTTCGAAGCGTTAGCGATCGTAGAAAGAGAATTGACGTACTCCTTGTCTAGGGGGGCAGTACCTCCTTATATGAAAAGAACTTCAAGAAAAGTGATATTTTATCACTAACTTACTTGTGTTAGTGAAGACTTTAGTTTGATCAATATCTAGCATTGTCTGAGAAGAATCTATGACATAATATATAAGTAGGTACTTTTTGTAGAAAAACCAACTATGTTAATCTTAAAAACAGCTGAACTGTTTTTTTTGTGTTGTTATCTATACTAACACTATAAAGCTGAAGAGTTGGATTGAACGCGCTAATCTTAGGAACTACTGGTCCGATTTGAAAAATTCTTTCAGTGTTAGATAGCCCATTTATCGAGGAAGGCTATAGGCTATATATTATCCCCGTATTTCTACGGGAACGGGAACCACGCGGGTGAAACCGCGCAGCGGCAGCTAGTGTCTTATACGAACAAAAAATATCAAAATTTCTACGGGACATCGAAAAGTATTTTAAATGATACAAAGAAATGAATTTTGTTAATAAAAATTATCAATTTAATGAAACATCCCCCATTTCATAACGCCTCGTTGGAAAGCAATATTTTTGGTACGGTTCATTGAACAACGGGATCGTGAGACGGCCCTTTGTTGCGGCTGTTATAGTAAAATTGATTCTCATAATCTATAATAGTCGTACCTATCATATATCTACCATGATTCTTTCATAAAGACTACTTCATTATAATCACCATGTCTCTCATCAGGCCTCCCTTAAGAAATTCCAAACAACACGATTTTGAGGCACCTGCATCCAGCAGCTACCTGCAACCCGCTTAATATATTCAGCCCACCTAGTGGGAGGGCAACACACTCTGAGCTTTCTGGTGCGGAGTCGCCATTCCAGCACATAGGCATTGGCGTATCAAGGATTTTTTTCTAGGGTGGGCCCGGCCCCTGACATTCCGCTAAAGGAGTCGACACTCAATATAAAAATTTCGTTTACAACGTTTGGGGACGCTGGCCTCTGAAACGTGTCTACTGATTATATTGATTTTTCTTAGTATATTTTGTATTTTGGCGCCCATCAAAGAATTTTAAATCGGTAGCCCAGAATTCTAGGGTGGCACTGGACCATTCTAGGGTGGGCCCGGCTCACCCGCTATATACGCCTATGCACATAGGGACACCAACGTCCATAGCTCCTTCGAACTACATGCCAATTTCCCATTCGTTGATCTATGTCAATAGATTCGTTAATGTCGTTAACTTTGTGTGAGGAAACCTTCATACCAGAAAATTTTCTTAATTCTCTGCGTGTGTGAAGTCTGCCAATCCGCATTGCGTCAGCGTGGTGGACTATTGGCCTAACCACTCTCATTCTGAGAGGAGACTCGAGCTCAGCAGTGAGCTGAATATGGGTTGATAACGAAATCCACCTTGCTGCTTTAATGCGCATTGTATATGAGACTAGAGTTTATCGATACTAAAATTATAAAGCTGAAGAGTTTGTTTGTTTGATTCAACGCGCTAATCTCAGGAACTACTGGTCCGATTTTAAAAATTCTTTCAGTGTTAGATAGCGCATATATCGAGGAAGGATATAGGCTATATATTATCTGCGTATTCCTAGGGGAACGGGAACCACGCGAGTGAAACCGCGCGGCGTCAGCTATTATTAAATAATACGTATTACGTTAAATAACGTCGTAAGGAAATGCAAATAAACACAATCGCGCCATACCAAGGAAATCCTCTTAGCGTGTGTGCAGTGAAAGTTAATCATAAACCTACGCTAGTGTGGCTACAGTATAGCCAAGTCGAGTGGTATAGAAAGTGAAGAGTGCGTTTATATGACATTATATAGCTTGGCTAGTTCATTCACGACACTCTCATGATATGCGGGCGACGGGAGAAAAAGAACTGCGCGAGTATGAAGTCGTACGCGTGGGGCATCGTTACCCGCCTCCCGACCCCCGCGGACCATGGGTGTTACGAACGAATTTGCCAAGCTATAGCCGACGCCTCGCCGTGTCATCCGCGTAGTACCAGTTGCTGTTAGAATACGAGGATAAAATATAGTGACACTAGCAAATAACGTGGCTTCGGTTCGGTTCACTAGTCCAGTAGATCCAGAGATTAAATATTTCGAAACATTTTTTTTTAAAGAATATTTGCCATATTTTTTTTTGTATATGACCAATATTCCCTTTCCCCTCCAACTAGTCGGGAAAGACTGTATTAGGAGTGGGTACGACAATAGACCAACGGGGCGGGGATTGAACCACCACCCCTCGGTGATGAGTCTGACCGCTCTTACTGTTGAGCTATTGAGGTTATAATGTCGAAACATTAAGGAATTGCTACAGATTTAACAGGTTGTCAGCTCCATGATAGCATTAAAATAAAAACTAATATGTAATTTGATTACCTTAAGTAGGTAAGTAGCAGTGGCGAAGGATAGAATTTAGATGAAGGTAAGCCGTGCTAAAGAAAACGAAATTCATATTGCGTGATACAAACTCCGGTTTCTCATTTATCTAGAAACAGTACAACAATGAAAATGCGTGGATTTTTAAAGGTAACCCGGTGGGAATCGGCTTGCATGAATTCATCGCCGCTGGTAAGTAAGTAGCAAAACGCTCGTCAGTAACATGAATTTTCGTCTTTTTATTCATTTTGTGTTTTAAAGTTGTTGTATAGCGCAAACAGCCCCCTTGCACTTGCAACAACATAATAGAAAATAGTAATTTTAATAACACTCAACACTTAACAGAGGCCCTTTGTTTCAAAGCGAACCACGAACTCTCGCCTCCCAGAGAATAAAACTGCCTACAGAATGAGACCGTGACTTGAATAACAACTGCCGCGAACAATGTCTGCATAGCTATGCGAATTGCATATTATGTTGTTGGATTAGCATATTATAACTCTTATGTCACCTTCATATAATATATTGGACTATTATGAGCTGCTCTAGTCAGACTTACCACATATTATGAAGACTGATAACCAATTTAGATTATTTTTGGTAAGTACAGTGTTAAATGGGAGCTTAGAGAAAAATATAAGCCACTTTAATTCCGAAAAGTTCCATTTCAGCGAGATTTGTGAAGAACAGAATTTTACGCGAATGCGAATTTCTAGGTGTTTTCTGGTGTAATTTAGCGTTCCGGTAAGATGCTGTGTAGAAACCGAAAGGGGTGTGGATTTTCATCCTCCTCCTAACAAGTTAGCCCGCTTCCATCTTAGACTGCATCATCACTTACCATCAGGTGAGATTGTAGTCAAGGGCTAACTTGTAAAGAATAAAAAAAAAAAAGATGTCCTACACACCTTTATAGGAGATGGTCCAAAATTGTATGTAGCCCAGGATCAGTCATTGTACCCTAGCGGAAATAAAAGAAAATATTTTTTTGACTATTTTTAATTATACAAATCTTCGAATTTACTTTAATTCTTTCGAAATAATGTTCATTATCTCCCAAGAAATGCAACAATAATATGGGTAATAGTGGCGGATTGATGACGTTTTCAGTGCAGTAGTCGTTTTGACGTTTGCTGTCAATTGTCATGTCATAGATGCTATAAGTTCGCCATTTTGTGTTAACTCAAAAACATGGGTTTTAATTTCATTTTTTTTATTTAGTTAGATTTATTCACTTGTTTAGATTTTAATAGAAAACCTTGTATTTTTTAAATTTTAATGATATGGTGTACAAGAGTGGACCTGAATTTGACCATCTATAATTTTTACTATAAGTAATAATTGAAAAGAATTCATCTCTATTTAGGTAGTTACCTATTAATTATCAAACGAATAAATTACTAGTCGGTCAAAGGTTAATAACGTCTGTTCTATATAAATAGTCCTTGGGCTTCATTAGGTGGGTAGTCAGTGATAGTTAAAAGGTCGTTGGGTATAGTGTAACACTGTACAATGGAAGTTTTTTGTACTTCATATTTTATACTATTAATTAATGCATCCGTTAATAAATGTAGTTTAATTAACAGCGTCGCGTGTTAATAAGCTCGCATTATTAGTTATATGGGTTTGTAGAGTACAAGCTTTGAAAAAGAATTGGTTCCGTACAAATTATTTATTAGTATGTAATCAATAGCATAATCAACCTATTTTAGTGGCATTGCCTCTAGTGTCGTATAAGCGGCTATTTGGTGCTTAAAAAGATTCTAAAATTCTTAGATTAGATTTTAAAATTCATCTAACGGATGCCCGCGATCTCAAACTATTGTCAATTAAAAAATTTGTTATTTATTAAAGTTATTAAAATACGGATTTCAGAAATGTGAAGTACTTTTTAATAAGGTTTTAAGGGCACGAAAAACACATTTTACCTAAATTACCTTATGCGTTGGAGGCGTCGATTTGCCTTATTATTTTAAATATGACCAATATTCCCATTCCTCTACAATTATTCGGGAAAGTATTAGGAGTGGATACGACAATAGACAGAAGGGCCGGTGATCGAACCACCACCTCTCGGTGGCGCGTCCGACCGCTCTTACCGTTGAGCTATTGAGGCTCTAATTGTCTTCATCATCATTATTAACAACCCACATTCGGCTCACTGTAGTGCACGAGTCTCTTCCAAGAATAAGAGGGTTAGGAGTCATCCTAACCCTCTCATTCTTACTATACGTAATTACGGCTGGCCTAATGCGGATTGGCAGACTTCCCACGCGTAGAGAATGAATAAAATTCTGTAGTAAATATGCACATAACTGGAAAACTGTCCCGGACCAGATTAGAACCAACGGCCTCCGAATCGAAGACATACGGAACTCTAAAACTGTAATTTAGGCGCGGCTGTGTAGTCTGTAGAGCAATTATAACTAATTTACATGGTAACGGGTGTGTATGGACTATGTAGGTATTTAGGTGACGGGTAATTAGAGTGTGCTTAGATCGATTCCAGCGGATGGATAACGGAATATTGTGTTCTTAATGAGATAATAAGATTAATACTGACATATTATATATCCTATTAATGTTATAATGTTATTAAGACAATAAGTATCTTGTTATAACATTCCCGTCGTAAAGTAGACTATGTAGTCAATATCGTCTTTACCATAAGGACACATGGGGCCCGTGCCCAGGGCCCCCATTCACAGGGGGTCCCGGGAGACTGACAACATCGATATACTTCAAAATATTGACTTAGGCCTAGGATATACCTAATAGAAGATAGTGCTCAACAGAAGTCCCAAAAGACACCGTTATCGTAATCGTAACCAAAAAACCAGCAGCATTCTAAGATTATTATTAGCATTATGCAGATCGGTATGCAGGTTTCCTGACGATGTTTTTCCTTCACTGTTTGAGACACGTGATATATAATTTCTGAAAATACACTTAACTGAAAGTTGGGGGTGTTAATTAAGTTAATCTCAACATGAGAATGGCCGCGAATGGTAGTCGAAACGTTTTTAAGTAGCTACTTAAGCCAATTCGAAGAACGTATAAACAACTAATAGTACGGAGAGCCTGTGAACCCCAGACCTTCGTCATTTTATAAAAGCTGAAAGTTTACATTGATAAACATGAAAATATTGCACTTTATACTTTTGTGTAGTGAGGTTTGAGGGTATGGATCCTTAAAACCAGCTAACTCCCAAAGTCTGTTCAAACTCCATAATTGGTTACCGTACTTGCTTAAGGTACAGTTTATTGTTTATTTGCTCTAAAATAGCATGCTAAAACGTGCTATTAAGTATGCTCCATGCTTATCGTTTGCTAGCAGTAAGCATGCTATTTTTAAGTATGCTCCTGTATAAGCATGCTCAAAGAAAACATTCCAAATACACATGCTAATTTGTATCTATCGTTCTGTCTATAGTATCGTGTTAGACAGGGAGAGATGAAGGTGAAGAGAATAGGCTAGCATACTTAATAAGCAAACCTGTTCAAAGCGCTAAAAGCACGCCCCCTTCCACCCGCGCAGCAAGTAGCATGCTCATAAATCGCACGACTGTTGGTTCTTGAACAAGCTCGAAAAAAGCATGCTCATTATTAGCAATGTTGCGATACACATGCTAATAAGTAGCAACTGCTCAATAGTAGCATGCTTTCGTGATTGAAATGAGCATGTGTAACAGTTGCTTTATGGTAGGTGCATGAGCTGACAAACTTTCAGCTTTATAAAATGACGAAGGTCTGACTGGCGCTGGCTCTCCGTCTATAAACAACTAATAACTATAAGCCACTTATGCCGACTGTAGTATGTTGCCTGTCAACTTATCGAAGTAAGCCGGGAGCCGACGTGTATAATGGATTACAAAGCCCGAACTGTCGTCAATCATACTATGTCAACGAAACGTAATGACATAAGTATTTCTACGAAACCGAAACTACTATTAGAATTAGAGAATGTCAGACCTTCCTCTTTGTGGTAAAGCTGAAAGCCCATGCTATCATAGGTAGGTAGGGTAAACTATGGAGCTTCAACTGAGGTGGTTTTGGGGTAGCAGACCTATAGTGTCCACATTTGCTATCGACATAGTGACATTTGCGACAGGTCACGTGATCAAGATCTGTCATTTCCATACATATTTCTAGTTTTCGAAGCGTTTGCGTTCGTAGAAAGAGAATCGACGTGCCACTTGGCTACAGGGGCTGACGCATTATGCGGCGGTAATCACATTTTTTTTATTGACTACAATCTCACTTGATGGCAAGTGATGATGCAGTCTAAGATGGAAACGAGTTAACTTATTACGAGAAGGATGAAAATCCACACGCCTTTCAGTTTTGACACGACCTCGTACCGGAACGCTAAATCGCTTGGTGGTGCGTCTTTGCCGGTAGGGTGGTAACTAGCCACGGCCGAAGCCTCCCACCAGCCAAAACTTAGCATCAGGTGTCTTGCAAGCTTATTTGCTCGCTATTGTAGCAATAAAAAAATTTGGTCAGGCCTAAATAAACAAGCATGTCAAATTCATAATAAATAAACAAATTGCAACCATTTTTTCCGTGTTGACTCTGGCAAAACCTTGACCTGAATATACTGATCTAAAAAGACTATTAAGGTGACTGCACATCGAACAGTTCACATAGTTCAAAATGTTCTTTACTTCTAAAGATAAGCAGTAGCAACAGCAGTTAGTGTTCATTTACACGAGCGGCAGCTGCTACCGACGACTGCAGTCAGCGACGCCGTTGGCTGTCGCCGAGACGTCGCCGACTGCAGTCGACTGCCGTTGGCTGTCGCCGAGACGTCGCCGACTGCAGTCGACTGCCGTTGGCTGTCGCCGAGACGTCGCCAACTGCAGTCGACTGCCGTTGGCTGCCGCCGAGACGTCGCCGATTGCAGTCGACTGCGGTCGTCGGTACAGTTGCCGCTCGCCTAAATTTTTTGCATTTTTACAAAAAATTGTAAAAATGCTCCCTGGATCAGACTATAATTATTGTGTTCTCCAAATAATGACAAAAATCAATATTTTATTAATCATCAAGTTAGTATGTTTGTTTAGCTTTGATCACGGTGGATATTGGTGAATATTTTGTTATAAAAAAATCTTCATCATAATTATCAACCCATATTCGGCTCACTGCTGAGCTCGAGTCTCCTCTGGTATGCAGGTTTCCTCACGATGTTTTCCTATACCGTTTGAGACACGTGATATTTAAGTTTCTTAAAATGCACACAACTGAGAAGTTGGAGGTGGATATTCCGGACCGGATTCGAACCCACACCCTCCGGAATCGGAGGCAGAGGTTATATCCACTGGGCTATCACGGCTCTCTTTATAAAAAAATACTTGCAGACATTTACTAACTTTGTGTTTCTTTTGTTATAGTACATCTTCGAAAATGGCACGCACGACGAAGGTCTGTTATCCCGGGACAAGTTTATGGAAGTCGGCGCTAGAATGGACGCCCGGAGAGAGTACCTCAGGAGTGAATGCTCCAGGCTTGGCTTAGACGGCGCTGGGCATAAGGCATACGCTTGGGAGTACTTGATCAATCGGCAATACCATGTTATATGGTGAGAACTTTTCATGATTTATAGCCAAATATTTGATATAGCGGCTGCCCTCGCGATTTTCCACGTAATTCCCGGCCCCGTGGGAATATGGGGATAAAATTAAGCCTATGTCACTCGCTGATAATGTAGCTTTTCATCGATGAAAGGTGTTTTAATGGAGAAAGGTGTTCTTTGTGGTAAAGGGTCTGTGGGTTTTAGGTGTGAAAGCGTAACAAATAAACAAGCAAACATGTTGGTTTGTTTGTTTACTTTATTTTCAAAATCACACAGTCGCTTTATTTTAGATCTAGTTATCATTTCTGGGATAGATACGGAATCTAAGACTGTAGTGTTTAGCATTCCCTTCAGAAGGCCTTTATCCAGTAGTGAATGTCCATCTGCTAAGATAATGATAATGATGAATTACTCGGGAATTCATCAATACATCAGACTGATCAATTTGGTTAAATGATCAAACTCATGATATACTCAGAGGCACAATTACCCACCCAGTTTAGTATGACGCGAGTATATTAAACTGGGCGGATAATTGTGCTTCAGAGTAGGTATATTTTGTACAGAACCCGAGAGGAATTTAGATCATAGAAATCGAAGATTGACTGGTTGTTAACCATGCCAACCACCAACCAACCAACCATCTACTCGTAGTTTAATGTCAATTATTCTTTATAAAATTTCTGTTTTATTTCAACAGGTGCAACATATTCAAAGCGGCGTCTACGTCTTGGATGTATAACTTCAACTTAATGGCAAACTACACAGCCGCCTTCCTAGACAGGACCAAGGAGGTTCCTCTAGAACTTGCTAGAAAGAAATACGCGAGGCCCACAGTAGAAATGATCAGGAAGGCGCAGGGCGACTCCTTCACATTCCTCATAGTGAGACACCCGCTGGAAAGGCTGGCGTCGGCTTATAACGATAAAATCGTCCACGCGTGGCCTAAGTCCTTCCATGACCAAATGGGGCGTAGAATAATAAAAAAATATAGAAAAGTAAGTAAAATGATATTCAAAATATATATTTAACATGGAGCTTTTTTTATATAGATATGTCCAAGGGAAAACTAGCATATCTAGGTATCTACATCCAAAATTTCATGTTTGTACCTACTACTCCCATCCTCTTCCCCTAAGTCTAAGCAAAAATACAGTTTTAACTGCAGCATTTAGGTATTACCAGAGTACCAGAGGGTGTGGGTTCGAATCCGGTCTGGGGTATGCACCTCCAACTTTTCAGTTGTGTGCATTTTAAGAAATTAAATATCACGTGTCTCAATCGGTGAAGGGAAACATCGTGAGGAAACCTGCATACCAGAGAATTATCTTAATTCTCTGCGTGTGTGAAGTCTGCCAATTCGCATTGGGCCAGCGTGGTGGACTATTGGCCTAACCCCTCTCATTCTGAGAGGAGACTCGAGCTCAGCAGTGAGCCGAATATGGGTTGATGACGACGACGAATTTGTTCGTTGACCATCTCTTTATAAGCGACGACTCTTTGGACGGATTCCCTGTTAGGGTAGCAGTCACATCTGACTGCCTTGTTGTTCCAAAGATTTATCTATGTCACTTCGGCACACCTGGGTTCGAGCCCTGAGGCTGGCCATGAAATACTCAGCTATTCTTCTTTCTAAGAAATTTTCAGTAAAAATTTCCTTGTAGACCGAAAATGGGAAGTTGGTGAAGTTACACCTCCGTGACTCGAAGAACACATTACGTTGACGATAAAGGTCTGGTCTAGTCGCAGGCTTTAGTCGTTAGATACGAGTATACTCAAACTGTATTCTGGAGGCTCAAGAGCTGTCAGAACTGGAATGTACTTTATTATTTCCAGGCAGCAACAAAGCCGGTGCCCACGGAGAGGTATCCTGTGTTCGAAGAGTTCGTCTCGTACGTGCTAGACGAAGCCAAAGTCAAGCGAACATTGGATATGCACTGGACTCCGTACTCCGACTTTTGCACGCCGTGCAAGTTCAACTTTGACGTCATACTCAAATTTGAAACATTAGACGTAAGTTTTTTTTTTTTTAATTTGCCACATCTTTTAAATATGACCAATATTCCCATTCATTCCAACTAGTCGAGAAAGACTGTATTAAAAGTGGGTACAATAGACCAACGGGGCGGGGATTGAACCACCACCCCTCGGTGATGAGTACGACCGCTCTTACCGTTGAGTTATTGAGGCTCTAGGTTAGGCTATTTACTAGGATAAGTTAGTTCATTCAAAAAAGCTCAGTGGGGGAAATTATATCCGAAGGTTTTCTACGATATCCGCTGAATAACCAGTCAGTTTGAAGAACCCAAACGGAAAGAGCTGTGTTGGGTGACCGCTAGAACTAAATAATGCTTGCCACTCACCATCCGATAAGATGTCATCCAGATCGCGACCAATACACGTTCAGTATTATTGGATGCTGCCGTAAGTTCTGCCGGCGCGTGAACTTATTGGATTTTTTTTCTTTACAAGTTAGCTGTTGACAACAATGTCAGCTGATGGTAAGCGATGATGCAATCTTGGGTGGAAGCGGGCTTACTTGTAAGGAGTAGGATGAAATTCCACACCCCTTTCGGTTTCTACACATCGTACCGGTACTCTAAATCTCTTTGCCGGTAGGGTGGTAACTATGGCCGTAGCCTCCAACAGTCAGATCTAAACCTTAATCGGCCTAGCCGGGGATCGAACCCAGGACCTCAGTCTTGTAACACCACCGTGCATACCACTGCGCCACGGAGGCCGTCATAATATGGCTATGGTGGGTGACTAGCATAAACTAACTAGATCGCGGATCACGGCATCAAGAGGGTTTCAGAGAGGTTTTTATCTAGTTATAGATTCAAATGAATACTTAGATGTCGTCTGTGTGATAACTGCCTTCTGTAGGTCGAATACAGAAGAAAGTTATCTTATAGAACCTTGAACCAACAGTCAAGCGAAAGCTTCTTATCATTATTATTAGTAACTTGTTACGTAGAAGCACATAACTCTCCTTGTTAAAACATAAAAATCCTTGTTAAAATTCTGCGTTCAACAAACAACCAAGTCTTTGATAACAAACTAAAAGTTCAAAACTCTTCTTGAATTTTCTTTACGGCATTGATCGTCAATTAAAACTTCTGCACGAGGCACCTTGGAAAATATCTATAAAACTCATATTATTTGTTGTTTTACTTAAAAACTACTTTACCGATTTTAAAAGTTCTTTCACCATTAGATACATGTTTACCACAACTTAAGCTATATTTTGTCATCGTATTCCCACTGGAATAGCAACTACGCGAATGAAACCCTCGGGGTTCTCCAAATTCACTGTACCTTGTACATATGTATTCTATGACTATATTAAGATCACGCTAGCCAGCGGTAAAGCATGCGTGACAAAATGTCCAGCTAAATTGTTTTAACCATTAAATAAATTCTGAAACTGAAGTTAGAAATTACTAAGGTAAATAATTATAGTATTACCATAATAATTTACTTTTCGTAAGTAAAGTAAATTATTATGGTTTCTTGTTTTAGCATTTGTTATGGCAATAAATATTGTGAAAATATTATCACGAAATTTAACATCACGATTATTTGCATAACGTGGCTCGACTTTAAATTAAAATATGACTTTTGATACAAATATTTTATATGTAGGTAGGTACCTATTTGTATTTAAATTGTGCGTTCTTTGGTTATCGTTGCAGGTTAGATAGAACCAGGATTAGGTTACGTTGGGTTATTATTTTAGAGCGTATACAAATTGATATGTAGATGTGATATTCCATTCCATGTTTCATACTTCTTGAAGATGAACGTAGAAACAATATTTAACTGTACCCCATCACAGAATACTCATAATAAAATCGAATTTTAAAACCGAGGTAACCGAAACGAACCGAACTACCAAGTTATTTGATGACTTACAAGGTCTTATATTTTCTGTAAGGGATCTCGTACTGTTCTGTTCCTTAGATTCTATAGTAGAAAAACAAGTCGATATTGTCTTGATAAATAAAATCGCTAAAAGCGCAGCCTTAAGAATGTGCAAGGCTATAGAAATTGTAGTAAATTATCATGAATTACAGTGTCACCTTCTTCGTCCTACTTATTCACCGGTAGTCTACTTCTTAGGAATTTCATTTATAATGGAATTCCTATTAAAGTATCAATTATTATTAGTGCCACGGTCTACTTCCTAATATTTTAACATTTGCACGAGTATGAAGTAGGTATGTGTAAAGTGTAATTACGTCAAATTACACTGCATTGAAAGTGGAACAAAATGAAATTACCTGGGTATTACACAATTTAATTAGTGTGTGATTGTTTGTATTTAGCAATCAGTCATTATTGATTAGTGTTCATGTTAACATACATTAGGCTTCTATGTAATTTTGGTAATAAAGGAAAAATCTTTGACGACTGACGTGATTGACTTTAATTATTAAGTATCCATAAATTTACACCCGATTAGGTAGCAAAAAATACCGCCCTAAAACCCAAATACCCTTTCCTTTGTTAAAAAAATCTGTGTGGTAGAAACATTCCCAGGAAGAAAGTAGTTTGAAATAAACCTTGACTGAGTTTGTTGTGGGCTCTTCGGAACCCTCGTAACATAAATTTTAAGTTTTCGACTATTATTACCACCATTAGATTAAATTAAATTATGACATTATCCTGACTTTTCAAAAGAGCTTGTAAACAAAGCCTAATTGAAATAAATGAATTTTGATTTTTTTTTTATTTTGCTGCCTGGCTGATAAAAAAAAATCCCTTATTGTCCACCTTTTCATCACTGAAATGAATGCAGTCAAGAACATACCTATCGATGATATCAATCCACACAGCTGCTGGAGACCAGCTTCCTCGCCAAACACATTCATAAACGGCGTTCGTCGACACTCACTCCGCCGAAACCTTGTTAATACAGTTATAGACACAAGTCTTGCACAAAGTCAATGTGATACCTTCAAAAAGTGCTTAATTACACTTTAAATCGCGTAGATTTGGTATTTTGGGCGACGGCAAGAAAACTAACTGTTACTAGCCCCTTACACCATACTGTTGATAAATAAATAAAATAAATTAAAAAAAGCCTTTTATTTCGCACATAAGTAAATTATACGAACTTATAGTAGAATAGGTTAATAAAATTATAATTTTGGTAACAAAACTAAAAAAAAATTACAATTTTAAAATTTTTGTAAGTACATTCTCAAGTAAGTTACTTTAATATATATAGTTTTTAAAAAAATAGTGCGATCCCCTCTATTTGAGGGTAAAGGCCTCCTCCAGAGATGACCAGTAGTCTCTATCTGTGGCTTTTTTCCTCCATTGTTTTCCAGCCGTCCTTTCAATGTCGTCTGCCCATCTACTTCTAGGTCTCTTTTACTAGTACCTACAGGCCCTGTCCATGCCGTCAGCCGAGAGTCCATCTATCGTCACTCATTCTTTTCATTCGTTGATAAATACTATTCTCTAAATTTTTCAGGAGGACCAGAGGTTCCTGATACAGATGGCGCGGCTGCAGGAGGTGATCAAGCCGGAGTGGCGGAACAGCGGCAAGGGCACCAACACCCTGCACAACATCAACCATCTGTACTCGCGCCTCAAGAAGGCTCAGCTCGACGGCCTATACAACTTGTACAAGTAAGTAGAGCTACTATCACGCATGATTTACAACTCGCGCCACTAGAAGACTCAGCTCGACGGCCTATACAACTTGTACAAGTAAGTAGAGCAACTATCACGAATGATTTACAACTCGCGCTTCAGAAAGACTCAGCTCGACGGCCTATACAACTTGTACAAGTAAGTAGAGCTACTATCACGAATGATTTACAACTCGCGCTTCAGAAAGACTCAGCTCGACGGCCTATACAACTTGTACAAGTAAGTAGAGCTACTATCACGAATGATTTGCAACTCGCGCCACTAGAAGACTCAGCTCGACGGCCTATACAACTTGTACAAGTAAGTAGAGCTACTATCACGAATGATTTACAACTCGCGCCTCAGGAAGACTCAGCTCGACGGCCTATACAACTTGTACAAGTAAGTAGAGCTACTATCACGAATGATTTACAACTCGCGCCTCAGGAAGACTCAGCTCGACGGCCTATACAACTTGTACAAGTAAGTAGAGCTACTATCACGAATGATTTACAACTCGCGTCTCAAGAAAACTCAGCTCGACGGCCTATACAACTTGTACAAGTAAGTAGAGCTACTATCACGAATTATGTACGACTCGCGCTTCTTGAAGACTCAGCTCGACGGCCTATACAACTTGTACAAGTAAGTAGAGCTACTATCACGAATTATGTACGACTCGCGCGTCTTGAAGACTCAGCTCGACGGCCTATACAACTTGTACAAGTAACTAGAGCTACTATCACGCATGATTTACAACTCGCGCCACTAGAAGACTCAGCTCGACGGCCTATACAACTTGTACAAGTAAGTAGAGCTACTATCACGCATGATTTACAACTCGCGCCATTAGAAGACTCAGCTCGACGGCCTATACAACTTGTACAAGTAAGTAGAGCTACTATCACGAATGATTTGCAACTCGCGCCACTAGAAGACTCAGCTCGACGGCCTATACAACTTGTACAAGTAAGTAGAGCTACTATCACGAAATATTTACAACTCGCGCTTCAGAAAGACTCAGCTCGACGGCCTATACAACTTGTACAAGTAAGTAGAGCTACTATCACGAATTATGTACGACTCGCGCGTCTTGAAGACTCAGCTCGACGGCCTATACAACTTGTACAAGTAACTAGAGCTACTATCACGCATGATTTACAACTCGCGCCACTAGAAGACTCAGCTCGACAGCCTATACAACTTGTACAAGTAAGTAGAGCTACTATCACGAATGATTTACAACTCGCGCCTCAAGAGGACCCAGCTCGACGGTCTATACAACTTGTACAAGTAAGTAGAGCTACTATCACGAATAATTTAAATATCACGTATTTTTTTAAATTTTCCAAACGTCAAAAACGCTGTCGTCCATTTTGTGACGTCACTAAAACACTTGATGTACTAAACGTCAAAATAATTGATAGCTAATATTTTTGTCAAACGCTCCGTTTGTAAAGGATTTAACGTCACGAAACAGTTGAAATATAGATCGTCATGGCCGACAGACGTTTTGGCTCGTATTGTCAAAAACTAAAATTTTCATGTAATCACGTCTCATAAAATACGATTTTTTTTTATCTAGTAGAACGATAAAACTATCTAAGAACTTTTAAAAAAAAGTGTCAACTAGCCTATTAAAACTGACCAACGAAATGCAAAAATAGTTAACCTGAATAAGTGTAATTATTCATTTAAACTTCATCCATCTGAGGCAAGATAAATTGATACAAAATACGACGAAACGCTTCGAGAAAAGATAGTACCTAAAGAACGCTTCCATTGTTTCGCCTTGGCGAGGACACTACCATGCCTCCAGATTTTTAAAGATAACAACACACTATTGTCTTATATTAATTCAATAATAACTTTTTTCTAGGTACGACTTCCAACTATTCAACTACACCGTAGACAGTTATTACGAAATAATACAGAAGGACGACAGCAGCCACGGATGAGCGAACGAAACCTCCATATTATGAATGCTTTATTTTGTACGCTACGAAGCGCGACAAGCTTGATTGATGACGAACAAAATATCGGAAAGACTGATTGTAAGGGAATATTATAATGGCCATTTTATCGATCCGTTGCTATTGCGTAAACTTTTTCATGGCAACAGGTCCGGATTTAGAAATAGGGCCCTGAAGCAAAGTAGTGACCTATATGGCCGACGCACACTTGGGAAGGGATGGCAGACTTTTAATTGAATAATGAATTTGATACTAATCCAATCGATATAAGGTGTATATTTCAATGTGCTAAGACTGTATGCGGCTGTGTAGTCGCTAGTTGAATGATCTAGCTTGTCTATTAAAAAGTGTGCGCAGGTCATTAATGAGTATTGAAACAGCTTATATGCAACGTTTTAGTTAAAATATTGTGGGACAAATTAATTTTAGTGTCTCAAACATTATTAGGAATACTTCGGTGTTGGTAAGAAAACTTTACCTAGAAATTTCTATTAACTATTGGTGTAGTATTCTTTATACCTCTTATGCAGGTCAAACCTCCCCTAAATCCAGCCCTGTTTTAGAAATACGACTATATTAAAACACCATAAGGGACAGTTTTACATAATTCAATATGTACTACATTTCCGTATACCGCAATTCGACGGTGACTAATGGTAAATTTTTGAATTCCCAAATTACGCGCTTATTTATTATCACTAAAAAAAATGCTGATTCTAATGATTCAGATAAGTTACGTATAAGTACATCTTCCTCAATTCAAAATGTAAATGCAACCATCCCATAAGGTATTTAAATACATAATTTATTATGATACGATGAAGGGACAAAAAATTGTTTGAACTTGTATCCTTTCTTTATCTAAAGCTTTCTTCGATTTTATTTGAGAACTATATATATTGTATTTTGTATAGGTTGTTTTCTACTTTCCGAAGAAGGTATAACTTTGAATGTAGTAGACTTGACAGAACAAACGCCTTTCTGTGTGCAAACTAAAGGAACGTCAGCAACATTACAACTAGATTTCATATGAGTTTCAACGCGAGACAAACAGTCTTCCTAAATTAGAATATCTATATTTGTATCCACCAAATAAATACGTTATCTACCATATTGTTACTGCCATTATGTTTATATTTCTTCGTCTTCTGCAATTAAAATCTAAGAAATACAATGTTAATGTACTCGTAATCTTTTTAAATATTAAAGACAGTTATTTTAAAATATAACTTTTGGCTTGGACTTTCTTGCATCAAGTTCGTATAATTTTACGCAAGCCATTATATATATCGGCTATGAATAAAATGTTAAAATGTATGTTTTTATCTGTGGCGTAACTACAGAATCTGATGCCCCATAGAATTGGAAGGGCTCCAGAAAAATCCTCACGTAGTATGTATAATGTTAGATTACTTTTGAGCTCACGGCTTGCGGGGCACTGCACTGGTTTTTATGTTTCTATTTTATTTTATTTATAAAATAGATTTTATAAAATAAATCGTGTTAAATGTTTCTTTTTAAATCTAAACAACTAAAGCTACGCAATTTAGCGAAGCATTTCAGACTACCTCCTCGTACCTGGTATGTTTGTTTCATAAAGTTCATATAATATGTAGGAAAGCCAGGTGTTAAGCAATGCGCACGAGTTATAAACGCGTAAGAGCCTTGCAGTTTTGAAATCGTTTTCGTTTGAAATAATTTATGTTATTTATTATATATAATGTATGTATGTATTTGTAATTTCAAAATGTCTTGACAGTAAGTGGCTCAGTTTAATTAAAATTTAATTGTAATTTTTATCACTTTTTCGATTATTAAGTTGAAGTACAATTTAGCTTCAAAATTAGAATAAAACGACTATCAGGCGTGATACTCAATGTGAACCAACCTTTTTGAGTAACCAACATTTTGCATGAAAAAAAAAAACAGCATAGCCTTCAAATGTATACCTAAGTAGGTATCTACGATTAAATTTTGTAATTGTATTATTTGTTTACTTGTCTAGCTGTCGTTATGAAGCCTTCTCGGTAGTATATCTTAACTGTTACCCTAAACAAATCTAGTACATACTAGTAAAATTATAAGCTTAAAATAGTGATTCCAAACTTGTAAATATTTTGCTGGTCTCTACACAAAAGTATTAAAAACTGTTTTTAACATAATTTTGCATTCACATAGATTTTTTAACTTTTGTTTTGAACTTTGGATGTCAGTTTTTGAGAAAGAAAATTATTTAAAAAAGTTTCTGAGGTTAAAAGGTTTCGTCTATTTTTTGTCTATTTTCCCATTCGCGTTTTAGAATACATACCTACCTGAAAACGACATTTTGATTTTTGTGAGGGACTTGGCAAAAAATTGTTGGTTAAATGTCATGATTAGTGTACCATACCTACTAGCTAATTAAATCTATATGGGTATTAGAAAATACTATATTTTACAATATATTCTATTTTAATATGATACAAAAATTTATTAGTGCTTCCGTATACTTAGATTTACAAGATTAATATGTAATGAAAATAATTGTGAAATATGTACGTAAGTAAATATTTTGTATGTTAAGCGTAAATGTTACCATCATGTTCAATATATTATCATCGAAATTCAGAAAAAAAAACATAAGACATTGTCTATACTCTATAATATTACGACCTTTTATAGATGTACCTATAATAATCGTTTTATGCAAAGTATATTAAAAAATTATATTGCCACTGTTAAAACATAGTACGTAATATTTAAAATTATTTGTCTACGAATAGGTACTTTATTAAGATAAGCTTTTTTTAAATAAAAAAAATTAAAATCATGGCATGGGTCGAATACAATTAAGTACATTTTTAATAATATTTCGTCTCATGATTAGATGTACCTACGCAAACAATATTCATATGATGATAAATTATTGTAACCTGGTACATAAAAATATAGTGCTTGTGTAGTATCTATGAATGAGCGCAAGATAGCAATTTAAATGCAACTTCACATCTTGCACAGTAGCGTAGCGATGTCAGGGCAACGGACCCGGATGATATAAAGGAAACAGCAGCAAACTTTTTGGAAAATCAAAATGTGGACGCGTCATTAGACCCATTAGATAAAATCTACCACATAAAAATACTCCTTCCAAGTAAATACATCGTTATCTTGTTTTTCAATAAACTATACGGTAATAAATCTGGATCGTTAATATATTTTTAGTTTTAAACAAATAATTTAAAGCGGGAGCGGAAATTTTGCAGTGGGCCCTAAGCGGCAAAAACCCTCGCTACGCTACTGGTTTTGTGCGTTATAAATTCTACACAAGAGATTGTTCTAGGTTTTAAAAAATACATTATACGTATCCTAACCTACACTGCTGTCTAATGACCAATATGAATGTGAGTTGTTATAATAGTTGATAATAAATGTCCAGACAGGGCCGCGCCACCTTTTATATAGGTAAATAACGTTCATGGTTATTCTGTTCACTATCGATCAATATTTAGGTCTATGGTCAAAGTTCACTTCCATTGAACTGACCTAGTTTTTGATTGTTCATATTTAAATTTTTATTTTTATTTATGTTCATAAGATAAGCTTTAATAAAAAATATACTGATGCCGACACAACCTATATTCTTATCGTAAGATAAAAGCGTATTGAGTGCGTGAAGTGTTTACAATGGCAAATTAAGGACCAGTGATAATATTAGGTCAATAAAATTAGGCCAACTGACAAATTCCTTGATAAGAAACCTTTGACACAGGCCTGTTTGGCGTCAGTCTCTGTCTGTCGTAGCCAAACATAGACTCCGCGCCACAAAACAAGTCCTGTAGACGCGGCGACAATGTCTTTATGGCGCTCATTGTCATTTGGTAAAGGAGATAGTCCAAAGTTGTATGGAACCCAGGATCAGTCATTGTACCCTAGCAGAAATAAAAGACGAATTTTTTTTACTATTTTTGATTATACAAATCTACGAATTTACTTTAATTCTTTCGTAATAATATTCATTATCTCCCAAGAAATGCAACATTAATAAGGACAATAATGGCGGATAGATGACGTTTTCAATGCAGTAATCGATTTGACGTTTGCTGTCAATTGTCATGTCATAGTTGCTCTATGAGCGCCATTTTCATATTTATTTTTATTTAGTTACATTTATGCACTTTAATAAATTTTAATAAAATCTCTTGTATTGTATAAATTTTAATGATACGGGGTACAAGAGTGGACCTGAAATCTCCTTTAAATTTTACTTCAGGTTTTAGCCGCGGAACTTATTTCGTGGCACGGAGTCTACCTGAAGATTACCTATGGTGGGAGCATAGGCTGATAAATAAAAAAGAATTTTTAGTTAAAAAATTGGTTACCTATGCAGTTCGGCTCCAATCAGACTTGTTGAAGTTATGGGAAATACTCCCGATCACCCTGTATAAAGTATCTAGTACGGGTGAAATAATGAGGTAAAGCTAGTGTGAATGAAATTGGATGGCGCGGTCCTGAACCTGTCCACTACAGCACTATTTCATATAAATAATGGAGAACGCAATGTATTGAATGAACCACTAAATTACACAACTGAGTCATCAACCGCGTGATACAGGGATGCGGGAGGGTTAAAAAAATCGTATATATTCTAATTTGCATTGCCTACATATATTGATATTTGAGCCGATGGACGTCGATGCACACAGTCCTTTTATAGGGACTTCCAAACTCATTCATGATCCTGAGCCATCTGCATCCAGCGAATATCTGCGACTCGCTTGATATCATCAGTCCACCTGGTGGGGGGTCGACCAACACTGCGATTTGTATTGCGGGGTCGCCATTTCAACACCTTGGGACCGTCCATCGGCTCTTCGAACTATGTACCCCACCCCACCCATTGCTACTTCAGTTTTGCGACTCGTTGGCTATGTCGGTGATTTTGGTTCTTCTGCGGATCACCTCATTTCTGATTTGATCACATAAGCATAGCTCGTTCCATCGTTCGCTGTGCGACTCTGAGTCTTGTTATGAGGATATTAATAAATGAATTATTTGGTAACCTGAAATTAGCTGAGCATTAACTAAATGTATCTTTATGTAAGAATATTGACAAGTGATATTGTATCAGCTGTCCTAATTCACCTCATGAAATAAATAAATAAACAAGTGGTATCAAGTGGAATAGACGCCTCACGGTAAACGATTTCATTCATTAATTATATATGTTCGTGTTATCTCCCGTATCTCTTTCACTCCCATCTGACGTCATTTTCCGCATTGTACCACGCAGACGAAGTCTCAGTTATGCAGTTTATTATAGGCATAAGTTTACTTTGTTTATGTTTAAGATTAAAGGAATATATTATGTAATTATAATTAAAATTGGATCAATTTCGATTTAACCGTATATCCTGACTGTAGAGTTTAATTCGTCATTTTGATTATTATTTATTTATAGTTAATTTTATAAATTAAGTAAAATAATACTCGTCACATAAAAGTGCTTTTAGCATAATACAAGTACAAAGTTAGTACCTATACAAAGATAATATATAAATGATCGTGGAAATTCCGATATTTCTAAACAATTCTTTATATCTGGCTCTCGCTCATAATCTAATGCTTATTGATATACGAGAAACAGAGAGGAAGCTACTCTAATGCGTGCCCCTGCTATTAGCAGCGTTTAGAAATATCCTAGAATTATTTCGTTATTTTTACATTTAGGTACGGCCTTATTTATAAACATCGATTCGGATTTAATACTCTAATTTCTTCAAAGTCAACTTTAAATAGTAGTAATAAGGTCCACTTTGAAGAAAATTGGGGTTAAAATCTTAATCAATGTATACAAATATGGAGGTTATTGTTTAATTATATTGCAATTATAAATTGCACCATTGTATTAAAATATATTTCATTTAATTTATTATTGCATATTAATTATATTAATAGTTTCGTGAATTCACTGCAAAAATACTGACAAGAGGCGGCATAAAAGTCATTTATTGCATTATTAAAATATTTTTCTTCAAAATTAATAAATATTATTTTTCATTTGCTTACATTTTACATATTTACATATTTAAATTTCCAAAATTATGATTTTGATTTTTATATGTATGTTTTGTTAAGTTACGTTAACTAGTCGTTAGTATATTATTGAGGTTTTTGAGATAAAATGTTTTAGGAGACAATATAAAGCGATGTAGAAAGTACTGGCACACATTATAGAAATATGTAATGGCCGGCGTTCACAAATCACATTTATCACTGTTAAAACTATTATGAGCATTGCTAGCGTTGAAATAAAGTCGAAAATTGATCAACAAATCAACACGCCTCGTGACGTAACAGTATGAGGTAGTTTGCGTCAGCAGTTGTGCGACGTAGTCTGCACCAGTAGTTATTGGGGATGACGGATTCTGCACCGACCTCTATCTATTATTTGTGGCGAAATTAGGGCCGCCTTGGTAGTGTATACATGATTAATAAATAATAGAGATGCGCCGAGTAACACTTTTGCCGAGTAACGAGTACCGAGTTTTACTCGGTTAAATTTTTTTAAACCGAGTACTCGGCCGAGTACCTCGGTTCAATCAAATTCCCATTTCGCGCGCGTAAACAAGTATTAATTCAATTTAATTCAAAATTGTTTTTTTCAAGGCTTAGTTTACAAGCCACCAGCTCAGAAGGCGCAGTCTCCTGTTGAGAATAGCGACGGGAAACTCAACAGTTACTCTTTTAAATCTTTTTATTTTAATTTTATTTCAATTTAATTGAGATTTTCAAAGATTTCCTAAATTACTGAAAAATACTTTTTGATTAACACTGTTGTTTTAATTATATGCACCTAAGTAATGCTTTTCTTAAACAAGGTATACTCGGCATTCACCGACCGAGTCATTCGGCCGAGTACGAGTATCAAAAAATCCGCCGAGTACGCCGAGTACCGAGTATCAACCGAGTACTCGGCCCATCTCTAATAAATAACAATAACAGTATCAAAAATAAAGACTAGGACTAGGAATTTCTAAATCGTGATAGGCATATAAGTGGGTGCCGGTACTTAATTTATTATGTAGTGAAACAATCTGCAAAGATTTGTGAGCCTCTAATGTTAAATATTATAGTTTTAGTTATTTAAATTAAATAAAATTTTTTGTTACAAATGTAGCGTAAGCCCATTAAAATGTTGACATATAATTAAATAGTGAATACAAAAAGACATTTAATTTTTCAAAGTAATGTAGTTAATAGAATTATTTTAAGGGACTATTATTTGTTTTTGTTTTAAACTATTCCTTAGGATACCTAGGTCAGATTTGCCGGAACTTTAAAATGCATAATATTATGTTTAAGTTAAATTAATTAAAATATTTAATGTTATGGTTAAGTGGCATACCCATAACCAAATCAGCTATGTTATTGTAAAAAATGTCTAAACTTAAGTGCATAAAATACAATTTCAAGTAATAGCTTTACAGTTCTCATCATATAAGTTTGCCGCTCTGAATGTAGTATTCGTAAAGCAGACTTCCGAACGGCAAAGTTATTGGACTCTGACTGTACCTACTCCTTTAAAATGTCAAAAAATTTACTCATTGTAAGTTTATTGATTTCAGATTTCTCTTTAACTTAGCGCATGTTGGTGCAATAAAAAATAATTATTCTATAATTCGCTTGTAGTACTTAGTAGAATTACAACTACTTAGTACGTACAAACTAACGTAGATTTTTGTGTACAGTCAACATCAACAATGTTTAAATATACGTTGAAAAACGTATTAATTAAAATACCATTACAATAATAAGTTGTAACTTGTAGGTATATATGAGTACTGTCAGTAAACAAACAATTATTTTACAGTTATTTCAAAATTAATTCCATTTTTGCAAATAACGGAGGTATCCCGAATCCTATAATCTGCTGCTAATTTTCAACTTTCAATAGTACATTATTGAGCCTTTGCCTGTGCAGTACAGGGATTCCAAATTCAAATTTTGAATTCCTGTATCATGCAAAAGATGAGCTGTGAGGCTATTCTATATATTTTTTAATAAAAAACACGGTTTACGTTTTTCATCTTGACTGTACACTGTATATATTGTATTTGACTGTAATAGTTATATGGAAAGAATGTTAGACCAAAAATAATGGCCTAGATAGTAACTGAAATGGTGCTATAGTCCTTTAGATTTTGATCTCATATCAATTTGAGAGCGTGCATGTTGATGCTACTGTGTTGATTGCAAACTATCGAATCGGTTGTGTTAAATGATGTTAAAGAAAATTTTATTCTTAGTACTTATAGAGAATAATAAATATGAGTTTAATTCAGAATAAATTTGTTTTAATTGTGGCCCTTTTTCTTGATGAATTATTGATTTAATTCATTACCTTTTAAATTTAAATGATAATTATAATCTAATATATAAATCATGTGTCACATTGGCTGTCTACGATGCGACTCTTGAACAACTTAACCAAATTTACACATCGGGCGTAGTTATGACGACCGTGGCGCAGTGGTATGCGCGGTGGATTTACAAGACGGAGGTCCTGGGTTCGATCCCCAGCTGGGCTGATTGAGGTTTTCTTAATTGGCCCAGGTCTGGCTGGTGGGAGGCTTCGGCCGTGGCTAGTTACCACCCTACCGACAAAGACGTACCGCCAAGCGATTTAGCGGTCCGGTACGATGTGGTGTAGAAACCGAAAGGGTTGTGGATTTTCATCCTCCTCCTAACAAATTAGCCCGCTTCCATCTCTACTGCATCATCACTTACCATCAGGTGTGATTGTAGTCAAGGGCTAACTTGTAAATAATAAAAAAAAATGTTCAAGTTGAAAGATATGGTAGGGTAGGGGTAAGGTAGAGTAGGGGTAGGGCAGCATTAGGGTAGAATTAAAGTAACCCTAAATTTTCATCCTTTTACCATCAACCTCCATTGTTTTATACTGATAAGACAAAACAATGTTTGCGGGTCAGCTAGTCTATACTGATATTAGATCAGAACTAAATAGTCAATTTTAGAGTAGGGGTAGGTTAGAGTAGGACAGGGGTAGAGAATGAGTCAAAACGAAGCTTGACCGGGTCTATTAGTCTATTATAAAATATGAATCATCATCAGTCTATTTATACGGTCCCTTTCTCCATATTATAGGAGAAAGAATTTGGATATTAGACCCATCATACTGCTGCAATGCGGCTTGGCGAGGTAAAGTATTGTGCTTTTCCAAGTGATTGACAGACTCCAGAGCAGTGGCGTGCACTTCATACATGCAAAAATACTTTGCCTACCCTAAAGACTCCATACAAATCTATGTTGGACCATAGAATATATTAGTTGGACAAGGACTTTCCCAATTTTTACTTATAGTGCATACCCTAGTGCAAACCTTATGGACGCCACTGCTCCGGAGGTATTTTAATATCATGTAAGAAACAGTTAAAAAAATTTGATTGCTATTTTTTTTAATTTGACCTAAGACATGAAGCTCAGAAAAACAAATAAAAAACCTTTAATATTTTAATTGAAATTGTGACAAATAATAAATTAATTATTATTAAGTAACTTATACAGTAGTCTTGACTAGGTGCATAGGAAACTGTGGTAGGTATTCCCTTTTTTCTTGTACTTTGGTTTTGTTCCTGCAAAGAAACAGTTTTATTAAAACACTAGCGGCCTTAGACCTCTTTAATCCGGCCCTATCGCAAATTCCTTAGTGGATACCTATTCACTATAAACTACCTCCCTGCTAAATTTTAGCTTTGTACATCAGGTTTTCGAGATGAATGACCTTTCACATTTATATATTAAGATGTCCATTTTCAATTACAATTTACTGAAAGAAAGTAAAACTCGGAATTTCCAACCAAGAAAGCAGTTATCATATTGTAGTAGTATTCTTTAATTGTACCTGCGTAACTAGCTTCTATTAATTTATTATAAAACACGTCTAAAACTCACGTGATACATCGTCGAAGTCGGTCAGTTTGGATCGTGCCGCGTTGCAAGAACCAACTCATGACTAAGGGCTCCGTATGGTTCGAAACTAATCAGGCACAATCCGACGTTATATCACGTGTGTTGTAGCCGTGTTTTATAATATATTAATATGAATAACATTCACGATAGTCTAAATTATAAAATAACTAACACCTATTATTAACAGATATTTTATATATTGGTAAAAACATTGTTAATACCATTAATTAAATTATAAATCATTTTACTTACAATGAAATATTCTTCCTTCTCTTTGGTACCTCTTGAATGTCTATGGGGTCTGTAGTTATGATGACCCGTCTAACAGACCCAAAGAAGTCTGTAATTGGAACTTTGCTCGGATCTCTCTTAAATAAATCTCTGCGAACACCAACTGTTGATATGCAGACCTTTTTTGGACACACAGCAAGCTGGAACATAAGTTAAAATATATGTACCAATATGCCTTTTTAAATAACAAATATATGATAATTATAATTATACTATTTACTTTTTTTCAATTCACATGCCTTCTTTTTTGAGCCCAAAATGTAACTTAACTTAGCCTTAACTTAGCCTTGCTCATACATTAACATAAGCAACTTAATAATAATAATTTATTTATTTGCTTTAAACATGGGTTATACAATATGGTTATGGTTAATAAAATTAAACATACATTTCAATCCGAACATGTTTTGCTGTTATAGGCGTGCAAAATATTTATGAAAACGTAGTGTTAATAGAGCAATGAGATTATTATACTATATTAGCTACAAAAGAGAAACAAAAATAACAATCCAAAAAAAAAAACAATAAAACAATAAAAGAGAAATGTCATGTCATAATTTTTAAAATGTCAATGATTACAATTATTATTCAAAATTTTAGTTGAAAAAGTCTAATAACTATAAGTTATAAATATTTGCATCTATTAATTTATTAAAAATATAATTTCTAAATTCAACATATGTCATATCTTTGACCTTTTCGGGTAAATAGTTAAAATTTTTTACCGCCATACAATATACATTGTTTTTGTAAACACTCATTTTTTGTAACGGTACTTCTAGCTTATGTTTCTGCCTATTGTTACGGCGGTCAGTTTTATGAGTGAATAAATCATTATGCTTTTTTACAAAAAATACACATTTTGTATATGTACAACACTGGTAAGGGCAAAATCTTTTTTCTTTTAAATAATGGTCGACAACTGTCTAGATAGTCAACGCCACATAAACTACGCATACATCTCTTTTATGCTCTAAATACTTTAATTGAGTCAACCGAGTTTCCCCACATAATTAATCCGTATATTAATGTAGATGATACATATGCATGGTAGGCAACAGTGGCCACTGCTTCTGATACCGTTAACTTAGACTTGTTACTTAACTTAGCCTTAACTTAGCCTTGCTCATACATTAACATAAGCACATATACATTTCTTTTATTTAATTTAAAATTTATAATAATAGATAAGATACTTACAAATTCAGACATGGTTTTCTTGCTACTGGGATTAACATTTTCTAGAAACTCCAACACATAGTATGTGTATCTGTCAATGATATACACTCCTATGGCTGAGTCAACATGGTGCTGAAAACAAAACAATAATTTATGGTGGCTCTGCCACACACTGAAAATGCATACGCATCGTTAGTGTGAATGCTGACCTCTGCTGAACCGATTTTAACACTGGAAGATAGAGTCCATGGACAAAAACATCCATGGATTTGTTAAAAGCTGAATTTGGCACAGACAAAATCAGGGCACTTGTCTATACTAATATTATAAAGAGGAAAACTTTGTTTGTATGTTTGTTTGTTTGTTTGATTGTAATGAATAGGCTCAAATACTACTGGACCGATTTTAAAAATTCTTTCACCATTCGAAAATAGGGTTCCGTAAGATATTTGGGTTTTTCGGACACAAGGTGTAAAAAATCAACCAGAAAAGTAGGGTAGGGGTAGGGTAGGTAGGAGTAGGGTAGGGGTAGGGGTAGGCTATGGGTAGGCTAGGGGTAGGGTAGAGGTAGGGTAGTTGAGGATAGGGGTACTTGAAAGTTTACATCGAGTTTCACGCGGACGAAGTCGCGGGCGTCGGCTACTTGAGTAATTAATTTACAAATACACAAACTTTAGACATTTTTAATCTTGTAAAAGGATCATTCAATATCAGTACACGACTATGAACTAAGTTGAAAATTATTTTCATTTTATAAATTCAACAAATATTTCTACTGTTACACAAAGAACTACAAAAACCAACACAGAAGTGACAAAATACTCACAGAAAGTGAATCCTCTCCCACTAGACTGCTGGCAGTGGCGAGTATGTTTGGTGAGTAGAATTTCTCATACATAGAAGAAGCCTGACATGTGTCAATAATGCAGAAAATCTCATTATATCTGAAAATAAAATTATAACATGAACATTTCATCATAAGAAACTTATGCTAACTTATCTTAATAGCTATATAAATCATGCCCATGTGGAATGGTGGCAAGAATACTGGCTGCGTTTCCACATTAGACAGTCAAACTGATCCTGTGACAGTTGCACTTGTCATTTTACTGACTGGAATTAATAATCATAGACCCATAGAGGATTAAAATTTATTTAATGCACTGTATTGTCTGGTGGGCATTCCTCTTTGCACATACCTATGTGTATGTTCTTTTTACACTGTCAGTTTTAAGTGTTGAGTATTTTTCCTTATTCTAAGATTCTCATTCCAGTGACTGTTGCAGTCATTTCAGTCACAGTTGAACTTGTGACATTTTACTAGTAAAACAACATTTCAGTGACAGTCCCACCTGTCATTTTACTGACTTTGATTAATAACCGTGGTATATGGTATATTTGACAGCCGCGTGGTGCAGTGGGGAGTGACCCTGCTTTCTGCATCCACGGCCGTGGGTTCGATTCCCACAACTGGAAAATATTTGTGTGATGAGCATGGGTGTTTTCCAGTGTCTGTGTGTATTTATACATTATATAAGTATTTATATGTAGTATATAATTGTATATTAATATTATAATATCAACTATTTTAGCACCCATAACACAAGCTACTCTGTATGCTTACTTTGGGGCTAGATAGTGATGTGTATTGTTTAAGTATATATGTACAGCAGCAAGCCATAAAATCAAAAATTATTTTATTGAATAATCGTAGAATAGTAAAGAGAGGATTAATATTTGTTTGGAATTTAAGATGTGGGTCGTGATAGTTGTATAAAAAAGAAATATACCTTCTTTTCTGCCACATCTGTTCGAGTGCATCCGCAAGTTCCTGACTTGTTATTTCCTCTGAGTCTTGAAACTTGAGAAAACCATCACCACCATGTCCAGTGAGGTATATGAGGATATTGCTTCCTTCATCAGTGAGGAGACGCTTTGACCTTGGTGTGTCTGGGGGTACCCGTCCCGTTAGGAGACGAACAAAACTTTCAACTGAAACCTGAACACATTTAAGTATTTAATTTACTCAAAATAGACTAGCTGACGCCGCGCGGTTTCACCCGCGTGGTTCCTGTTCTCGTAGAAATAGGGGGATAATATATAGCCAATAGCCTTCCACGATGAATTGGCTATCTACAACTGAAACTTTTAACAACAATATGAATGTCTCTAGTGGGGATACTCATGTCACATACCAACATCAATTCGATCATTTCTGGCACCAGAAAAAATTATGTACTAACCTCATAGCCCCTATAATCGACTTCAACATCATCACCATAAACATTGATTTGTTCGTGAGCATTGTTGAATACAGTCGCCGGTCGAGGGTTTCTCGGGTTGCAGGCCATGTCGTCGGATATCATCAGTATTATCTGACTATCTGGGATCCCTAATCGCTTCACACTTCGGTATATTGATAACGCGTTCGCCACATGCCGATAGTTGAACCAAAACCTTGACGTATCAACCAACACTGCCCAGTTATTTGTATGATTCGACTTCTGGAACCGTTCTGGAATCTAAAATCATTAAATGCTTGTAAAGAAGTCTTATTAATTGCGATTTTTTTATGAAAAATTGAAAAATGTTTACCTCGACAGCGTCGCATAGATTTAAAGTAAATAACAATATAACGAAAGAGAAAACTTTCTTTATGTTAGCTAACATTTTAAGAATAAAAGTATTTATTGCGGTTAAATAAGTTAAAACTCATTTAATTAAATGAAATTTCTCTAATTAGATTATTATCATTATCAGTATTGAAAATTATTTTGTAAACAGTAATGACACTGACGGTGACGTGAGAATGAGATCACAGACCACAAATGAAGAATGAGATCAAGATGACAGATGACATTGACAGTTCTAATCAGCATGGCCAACACTTAATTTGTCTTAGGCCTACTACGGACTACTTTAGTATTTTAGTCGAGTACAAAAAATTTTTGGATTTACCGCCCAAAAGTTGCTCGTACTCGACTAAAATACAAAAGTAGTCTGTACACCCTATTAGAATCCCTAGAATCTTTTATCTATGGTATCTATGCCAAGAATGACTAAATATGTTCCTTGGCCTAGAATCATAGATTTACGATTCTGTATCTGTATAAGTACATAGAATTGTAAAAGAAAAATTCGCCACTTGTAAAGTAAACCCATTAATATTATTTTTTACAGTTTTAGAGCCATTTTACAGCAGTCTGGCAATCTGTCTGTAGTTACTTTAAATCATCTGTGCAAGTGAACTGTGGCCTCCACAAACAGCTCAATAAAATAGGCCACTTCTGTGTCTTCTTGACTCTTGATTTACAGATTACTTTAGTTCTGTCAATCCTGACAGACATAGTCAAGGACAATTCTCACTTGTCATTTGTCAATGTCAAATCAGTCCGAGTGAGAACGAGAAGTTTTGTTTTTGGTGTGGTTGTCAGGTGAACGACGTAAACATAATTTTAATTTTAGTAAAATTTACTTAATTATCGTCGTCATGAGTAGCCGCAATCCCAACACTTTAATGAGTGTTCCAGATGAACAGTTCGATTATCTATTTAAAATTGTGCTCATTGGTGACTGTGGGACCGGTAAAACATGCATAGTGCAACGTTTGAAATCCGGTAATTTCATAGAAAGACACGGTAATACAATAGGCGTAGACTTTTCAATGAAAACTTTAATAGTAGACGGGAAGAAGGTCAAGGTACGTAGTGTAACTATTTGAATTTGTCTACAAACTGTATAAAAATGTAACTGTTGTGATAAAATTAGCTTCAGATATGGGACACTGCTGGACAAGAGAGGTTCAGGACAATAACACAAAGTTACTATCGGTCGGCGAACGGAGTTATTATAGGTACGTTTTATTGTATAATTAAGTTGTTTACACCTACCAGGAAACATTTACTTTCCCAACTCGTACATCATCATGTATGAGTGACTTTACTTTCCTAAGTTTTTGTTGAATTACAAACATTACTATTTCTGTGTTGTAGTATAATTGAGATATCTATGTATGATAAATTATTGAAGTGTGTAAATGAGCACCTACATTATGTTATTACATTACTAGTCTATTTTAATGGCATATTTACCTAAATAGCCACATAAGCTAACTGCTAGTCCAACAACGCAGTAAACAAACTAACTCTTGAAGACAGTTGACTTAAAAAAACAGTTCATCATCGTCATTATTATCAATCCATATTTGGCTCACAGCTGACTTGTGTATCCTCTCAGAATGAGAGGGAGTAGGCCAAATAGTCCACCACACTGGCCCAATGCGGTATCATCAGATCAGTATGGCTGCTGCACATATTGTTATATTGTACTTGAAATCATGTTATTAAAAGTATAAAATTGTGTAATAAGATTGCTGCTAGATAACTCATCATTTGTGTGCTGGTTTATAAATTAAAACCAAAGTGTCTGTGAGTGTGCGTATGTTATTTTTAACATGAGTATGACTCAGTTACATTATTATCAATCTTTCACTATCAGTATGGAGTAACACAACATGTTAGTGTAATTTAACACAATTCAGTATACAATTTGTCATTGTTTTGTATTAGATCACGACTAACAATGTTTGTTTGGAAAAGAGTATGCAGATTGTACTGTGTGAAAAGGTGCAGCATAGCATATACATTTGTTACCTTTCAATTATTATTAAATTGCACAGTGATTAAAATAAACATTAAAATCAACTAACACAACAGCTAATCCATGAGAGGTGCAACAGTATTAATTGACTTTATTTTTAGATCAGTTATCAATGAGTAATATGTAATTGATTGATCATAAAACATTAGGTGCCAATTTGTGCTTCATCATTTCTTCTATCCTTCACTCCTCTTACTTAGATTTTGTATTGTCTCACAAAGGTCAAGGACCAAGAAGCTAATTGGTCATATTTTGTATTAGGTAGTTCATTTAATCCCTAATTCAGGCAATTATTTGAAACATCATTCATGAAACTAAAGCTTAAGTGTATAGTCACAAAATATTTCATGATAGAAATATCACATAAAGTTATAATGGGATTATTTTATTATATTTTCCTTAAACACCAAAACTGAGCTGTGATAGCCCAGTGGATATGACCTTTGCCTCCGATTCCGGAGGGTGTGGGTTCGAATCCGGTCCGGGGCATGCACCTCCAACTTTTCAGTTGTGTGCATTTTAAGAAATTAAATATCACATGTCTCAATCGGTGAAGGAAAACATCGTGAGGAAACCTGCATACCAGATAATTATCTTAATTCTCTGCGTGTGTGAAGTCTGCCAATCCGCATTGGGCCAGCGTGGTGGACTATTGGCCTAACCCCTCTCATTCTGAGAGGAGACTGGAGCTCAGCAGTGAGCCGAATATGGGTTGATAAGAAACACCTAAACACACACAACACATCACATATGATTAGAAACACAATCACACACATTCAAGTTTTTGTGAATGATAGCAAATAAATTTTTTTAAATTTTTTACAGTGTATGACATCACAAAGAGATCCACATTCCTCTCCCTACAGAAGTGGATTGAAGAAGTGAGACGGTACACATCTTCCAACGTCATAGTGTCTCTAATAGGGAACAAGTGTGACCTCACAGACCAACGTGAGGTGGAAGCTGACGAACCAAAGTCTTTTTGTCGTTACGTCCCTGAGATTATGTTTGTGATGGAGACATCGGCAAAGGACAATACAAATGTTGAAGACACATTCCGAAGTTTGGCAACAGAGTTGAAGGTAAAGAATAAAGATTAATTTAAACAATATTAATTTTGTGTAGTACATGGAATAAGGGTCTGAAGTATATCATTATCAATTATTAATAAATGTTAAGGATTTCATAGAAAACTTAATTTAAAAATGATTAAATTTTTCCAAACATCAAAAACCCTGTTGTCCATTTTGTGACGTCACAATGTTACTTGATTTCATTAAATGGAATAATCGTCAAACTAAGCATTAACTAGTAATTATGTCAAACATTCTGTTTGGTTAAGGTTTAGTGTTAATGTGACGTCACGAAATTTATTAATGTCAATGTACTCAGGTCTCAATAAAATTTTTTTTTTTCAATTTAGTAGTACGCTAATGAACAACTTTAGACCTTTTTAAAAAAGTGTCAAATAGCCTATTCCTATATATCATTTCCGATACATAAGTAGAGGTAGGCAGAAACCACATCCTTTGACTTACTACAATTCTTTCTTTGCTTCTTCCATTATTATCAATCCTTTCATACGTTTTTGTCAGTTTAGATTACTCTTGACATGGCCTTTTATTGAGAATATCGGCCAGTTTTATTGACAAAGCACTTTCAAAATGTTACATTTAAATTCATAATTTTATAATTATTTCCAGAGACAACATGACAGCAGTGAAGGCCCCCCTGCCGAATCAGACTCAGTTGTACTTGGAGACAGTCATTCTGTAACCAGATGTCAGCCTTGTAGGTCCTCCTAGGTAAACTATTGCAAAATAGATAATCTGCCATTAATTTTATTCTAGTGGCCTGGATGATAACCAAATATTTTTTTCACAATGTCACAATTTGTTGGCTATGAATGCTTTGTAAATAATAATATAGTTTATAATTTTTTGGTGATAATACTGTATAATTAAAAGAAACAAACAACATGCCAAGATTATAATTTTAATTAAACTCTAAACAGATGTAAACTAAACCTAAAACTATTCACAGGTAATTTCAGGATTTGCAAAACAAACTATCATTTTTGAATACCATCATTCATAACCATTGCCTGGCTATATTTGGCTCACTGTTGAGCAAGAGTCTTCTCTTAGAATGAAAGGGATTAAGGTCCACCACGCTGCAGACTGGCCTAGATGGTGGTATACCACAAGCTTCCATATTATTTTTTCTGAGTCTTGGGGTATTTTATGTAATGCAAGTCAAACAAAAAATTTTTTTATGTTTTCAAGTTTCTTGCCTATACAGTATTAGTAAGTAATATTGAAAAAATGTCACAAAACATCAGCCTATTATAGTTAAGGTAATTTTTTGCACTTATTTGTACCAATCGGGTGCTAAGAAAATATACTTGAATAACACCTTATGTTCTATTTTTAGATGCTTATTTAAATGATCTAGCGATTTTGCTATGGATATAAATAACAAAAAATGTATAATATTTTTTTAGTAGCTCATTATTTTTAATAAGCTTGTTTTTCAGTTGAAAATATATAATTAAGGATAATTGAATTTAATAAGCAATGTTCTAAATCAATTTATAAAACTTAAGCAATTGACACTACCTCTAATATTATTGTTACTAAACTATACACTTTATGTCATCGGAAGTTTAACTAAACTATCTAACTATCTTAGATTATTAATTCCAGTCATTAAAGTGAAAGTTGCACTTGCTATTTTACTAGTAAAATGACATTTCAGTGACAGTTGCACTTGCCATTTTACTAGTAAAATGACATTTCAGTGACAGTTGCACTTGTCATTTTACTGACTAGAATTAATAAACGTACAATAAAAAGAAGAGCCTGATTAAATAATTGAAAAAAGGCATGATATTAACGATTACAGTTAACCTGGTTTCTTCAGTTAGAAACCTTGTTAATAAGGTTTCTTACTGAAGAAACCTAACACTAGGTCTAGACTAGGCACGCCGGGCTTATACGACTGATCGTTCTTTACTAAAGCCAAATACGATGTGTACTGTATACCAACAAACAAATTAAAATGAGGGTATAAATCGTTAGTAATTTTACAACTAATAAAAAATATAATTAACTTGTTCTTAAATTAATGAAAATAAAGATTAATAAGTTAAATCCAATTAGAAATAGTTAATATATTTAAATATTTAATTTACTTAAAAAAAATAAGGTACGAAATGACATGCGTTTTCTACCTTCATTTCTAATTTGTTTATTGGTAAACATTGTACTCCCAGTTTGGCTTTAGTATAGTCATTGTTGCTGCCTAGTGCCCAAAATGCTTAAGAATCAATTATGATATTGTCAATATTAATTTAGTTTAGTTAGAATTTCCGTGCTTTAGTTTGATAAGACTCACTTCAACCAGTGATACCATGCATTCTGGCTTTGATGCCTAAAATATAATTTATGTAATGACCTTAGCTACACTATTAAAACGTTGTAATCAAATCCAAGAAGTCGAGTGCCTTCCTGCCTATTGGATTAATGTTTCATATAAAGGTAGCATATGATCATGGCAAAGCAATGAACATTACTGTAAAAATGCGTAAACTTTAAATGTTGTTTTTATTAAATAAATGTAAAGTGTGGCTTAAGCAAAACTAGGTCAATACATAATTAGTAAAAAAATCACATTTTTACATCTTTAGTTATTGTATGATGGCTTTAAAATCTAATTATGTAAATATGAAGAAAAATATCTCATTTAAGTTAAGCGTATTATAATTTGTAAGTCTGTCAGTCAGTTTCGATAGTGTAAATACTATATAATAATGCATATTTGTACCACCTATTCGAGACTGAAGTACGCGCCATAATAATGATTGTTATTGTAAAAAAATATACTTATTTTTTTTCTAATGCTGATTGCACATTAAAAGCCTCTTGTGGTTAAAGCTGAACTCAATTATTAGAGTAAGAATGTGTTGGGTTATTCTCTAATTCGTGTGTATTTCGAAGGATAAATAGCAACTTAATTAAGTGATACAGAAAATGTTTTTTTTTGTATATTTCCTTTATCAAACCATTGATAATTGCTTGGCGGCAAAAATTAAGTGCGACAAAATTGATTTTGTTTCATTCAACTAGTTTATTATTTTTACATAACAAACTAGGCTCAAAAAACTATACTATACTGTAAGAATATAATAATAAAAAAAGTAGTTTTCGTGTATATAAAAGGGCGGCAAAATTTATCTTTGCCCAGAGCGACAAAATTGCCCCTTATTGGATGCACCAAAACCTTCAGTGGGCGGCAAATATAAGTAAAATGCGTGTAAAATATAAGTAAAACGGACTCTGTTGATCGATTCAGTGGAAAGAGGCTACTTAAGTTCAGTAATGTCTGTAGACCTTACACTCAATTTTTGCACTAAAGAGTGATTGACCCAAATGTCACAGTGTTCCATTCCCATCTTTAAATTTTATGGGACCAACTTGACAATACTTTTGACATATCAAATGTCATTTATATGCCTAATTTGTAGCTCTCTTTGTAATGTGCGATCAGCATAGATGTGATGTGGTGTAAATATTGTTTATTTTGTTTGTGGTAAATATTGTTTATTTTGTTTATCTGAAAAATACTCTATCGTGTTTCAATATTTTCGTCCCAGTGAAACGTGCTTTTGTGAGAGAACTCATCGGATATTGACGTTACATATGTATTTGTTAAATAATTGAATATTTTGTCTTAAAACCTATAGAACAATAAAATTTACAATTAAATAAAAATCTAAAAGAGTTAGCAAATTGTAACAATTTTTACCATTGGTCTGTGTTGGTAATAGATATGTGAGTTATTTGCGGAAAATAGCAAACATTTACAAATGACAACATTTTCTAAGAAAAGCTATTTAATTCAAATTTTTTTTGTAAAATTTATTGTGACAGATTATTTAGTTTTAACCGGATGGAATAAAGTTTATATGCAATCTTACAAAACTGATTGATTGTTTTTGAAATTGCACCTTAAGGTGATGAAGTTAACGCCTAATAATAATGAATTTCATAGTTTGAATAATGAATATAAAATTAAATAAAAGAAAATAGTAGGTAAATGTTAGGCGTTGTGTGATTAGGAATCTCTACAATAAAACGGTTCTACTAGTACTAAAATTATATTAGGTATATACATAATGTACTGTGAACCGATAGGATAATAATAACACTTTGTATATGTAAATTACTTTTTATTTTTACACAATAAAACCGATCAAATAAAATTACTTTAACAAAACGTTAATAAATTTGTTTTTAAATAAATATGTTTCTGTTAATAATTGTTTTTTATTTCTAAATGTTTTTCATAAATTCAGCAACAAAATATGAAAAACTTTATGTCGGTCATATTATATCGGTATAATTATACCCAAATTATGATCTTCATTCTAAAGAGGTACGCACATACAACGTCGGCCCAGTTAACCCAGGTATACCTACCCCCGTATAAAAATATGTATGGAGATGATAATCTATACTAATATTGTAAATGCGAAAGTAAGTCTGTCTGTCTGTTACCTTTTCACGGCTAAACACATTACTATAATGTTACAATTCGATCCGAGGAAAAACTAAATATCGTGAGTTGATACGGAGTCACGAGTTTCCGTTAGTGTACAATATGAACCTAGCATACCTATAACTAAATTAAAAAAAGTTAACACTATGATTTTTAGTATCGCTAACAATTATATCCAATTGTTTGGTGACATAGATACCGGATATCCACCCAAACTTTCCCGGCTGACTCCCCAACCTTCCAAACACTACAAACAGTTGTCCGTTAAATTTGAAAACTTGTACGCGGCAGTTCCCCGAATCCCCTACTAAGATAAAGCCCATCGGATCAACCGCTAGACATTCTGGCTGTCGGAATTGGCCTTTTCTTTGCCCCAACGATCCGAACTCGATAATTTCGCTTTTAACTTGTTTGTTGTATACTTTCAACCGTCGCGTCTTTTACCGTTTGTATATATAACAAAAACATAATGAACCTATCATATAACTGAATTAAAAAAAGTTAACGCTATGATTTTTAGTATCACTAACAATGATATCCAATTGTTTAGTGACGTAGATACCGGATATCCATCCAAACTTCCCTGGCTCACTCCCTAACCTTCCGAACACCCTTACCAATTGTCCGTTAGGTTTAAAAACTTGTACGCGACAGTTCCCCGAATCCCCTACTAAGATGAAGCCCATCGGATCAACCGCTAGACATTCTGGCTGTCGGAATTGGCCTTTTCTTTGCCCCAACGATCCGAACTCGATAATTTTACTTTTATCCTGTTTGTTGTATACTTTGACCCGTCGGTTACCGCTGTCGAGTATGATTACGCGGTCGTTGGTTACAGCGACTGCGGTGGGTCCGTTGAATTCGGTGCAAAGTATTTCCTTGGTCTCCCATACGGTTGTTGTGTGCATTGGTTGCTGTTTGGTCGCTACACCGTATTGGTCTACGAATTTTCCATCAGACTGGATAACCTGTAAATTAATGAAATAAAAAATAATCGTTTTAAAGCTTTTTATAATTAGTCAATCAGCGGAATATAAATAGAAGATAATATTGCGCGAAAACATTAAGTTTTTACTCGGCAGTCAGCACCATTCTAATTTCTATCAATGCAAAACTACTGTATCGTTACCATACTCTATGCCTCATCATCATCATTATCAGCCGCTGGACGTCTCCTGCTTGCTGGACATAGGCCTCTTGCATGGACTCATACAAAACGGTCTCGAGCCGTCAGCATCCAGCGGCTCCTCTATGCCTAATTAGCGCTATTTGGGCGGTTTCGTTCTTATATATATCATTCACAACTACTTTTCAGTTGAAAAACCAACTGTTACTATTCAGTTGACAAGTTTGTCACCCATGATAGTCCTAGTCTACTACCAAGGCTAAATAATTATCACTATTGTTAATGAATTCCGAAAGGTGACTTTAAAACTACACCCCAAGGTCACAAGTCCTGGGACCTGCTCGAGATGTTTCCTCTACCACAACATGATGGTACAATCTCTGTGGCTGCTACCGCGTTATACCTACTATTCTGTATCTAACTCCTCACCTGAACCCTATCGTTTCCAGTATCAACAACATAAATATGATGTTGTGCGTTGTCAGTCGCTATGCCCTCGGGAGATCGGAACATGCCAACTCTGCTGCCTTTCTGTCCGATGGAGCGGAGGTACTCGCCGTCCTTTGAGAACACGTGTATGCAGTGCTTCCATTTATCTAGAACATAAACATTCAGATAAGTACATTTAGCTTGGCAATTTCGTTCGCAACACTCCCGATGTTGCGCGCGGAGCGGGGAGCGTGTAGCGATGAATGAAAACCCCACGACTGATGCACGACACTGCCCCGCACGCACTATTTCACACCCGCGCAGTGTTTTCGCCCGTCGCCCGCATATTATGGGAGTGTTATCAACGAACTTGCCAGACTATAGGTTATCATTATCAGCCCATTTTAACATCCCATTAAAAGGCTAGGCGTCCGTCCGTATAGGAAAGGCGATAGACCCAGCAAGCTGGTAGAGCGGGTTGGCGTAATTAGGGTGATAATGTTACATTAACGGCCAATATCAGACGTTCATGATAATGACCGGGATTAATGCCTTAACGGACTCTCCGAAGCACTCTGTAACAGCACCGAGAATCACTGAAAATTTCTTAGAAGAAAAAAGGCTCAGTATTCCATGACCCGACCCAGGAATCGTACCGAAAACCTCGTGATCCGATGCCACATAAGCTACTGTGCCAACAAGACAGTCTCCTTTTTATAATATTTTTTACGAAAATAAAGAGGAAGACTTTAATTTTTGTGTCAGTGTTTCAAGTTGAAACATAGCTTCGAAAAAAGGTCTATTCCACATTAAACCTCCCTACTCATAAAAATCATTAAAATTCGTAATAATTATTATTTGTTTACCATTTCAATTTAAAACAACAATAAAGTAGCATAGCGTCCAGATTTTAAGCCTGGATATTATCTAAATATTCGGATAAAATAATAGGTAGTTAGATATATATACAATGCCCTTTAAAGCTACTGAATTACTAAATACGTAATTAACATTCACGTTGTATTAACGGCACCTACTCGGATAATCTTGCATTAGTCATTTGAAGATAAACAAAGCTTTCTCTTACAATTCAGGTTTAGGTAAATGACGCATTTAAATATCCGAAGCAAATCACTGAAACTGCAATTCCGTTAACATTCAAAGCACGCGGGGAACGGTACATGCCGGATATTCAATCTCGTCAAACACTTCATGCTCACACTTACAAATAATGTGCGTAGGTACGTACGTACATTTAGTACCAAAATACCTACCTAACTAGCTCCTTTGCCTTTGCTGTTTATGTAGGTAGGTACCTACTTACTATAGCACACGCTTTTTTAAATTACCCTGTTGTGTAGACTTGTAAGCTAAATAGGTTACTCGCCTGCAGCTGTACAAAACTAAGAAGATTTTTTTGCTTATAGGCAGTTTAGATGCCTAGAAACTCTAATGACATTTTTATTTGTGAAAATAATCTCGTAATTGTAATATTTTACGCAAACGCTAATCATAACTGTGACGTAATTCGCTACAAGGCATTGGTTTGATATAGAATCACATAACTGCAAACGCCAAAACGCAAAAAAATAAAGTTCAAATTCGGATAAGACGTGATTTGAAAAGGTTGTCGACGAGTGTAAAATAGCGAAATCGCATCCTAGGATGTCGAAATCTTATTATTCGCCTGGACATCAACCACGTAAGACATAGTTGAAAGTGTCTTGTTGTATATCACTTTAGATTAAAATCGAATAATTCTTACCGGTCACATAAATCTCTCCCAAACTCTTCATAAACGCGATATGGACTGGGCACAGCATTTCGTCACAAGACAGTCTCGTGACAATCTTGGCTTGCGACCGTTCCACCACCAGCACACTGTGGCTGTCCATGCCGCAGATGTAGAGGTGGTTGTTCCACGGACTGATGCCGACGCCGGACGGCCGGGACGTTTTCCGCCATATGTAATGGGGTATGAAGTTACGGGATCTAAAACGTAATGAGATCAAACAATGTCACTAAGCACAACATCAATCGAGAGATCTATACTCTTTTTCTAAAAATGAATATTTGAAGCTAAGATCGCCAAATTGCTCCAATGCGAATTTCGTGTATCACTGTAAGATGTTAATGATAAAAACTGAGCTTAACGTACTTTGCGAGGCAAGAGAATGCACAATTATCGAATTCACAACTTTTCGGGCTTCTACTGACAATGTGTTGAAAGAAGAGAATGTATGAAAGAAGAAAAAGCCTAATATTTTCCGAGTAATATTCCATACTCGAAACCAGACTCTCGTGATTCGTAGGAGATCAGAGTAACTGTTGGACCAAGATGGCGAGTTCGGTAACATGTAATCAATTACTCGAAAACAATCGCATATGACCTTATATGATGATGATGATGAATGCAATTTTATCACCCATTCTTAAGCATGGCAAGTAACGTCGTAACATTCCTAATTGATTCAAACTACTAAAACCAAGAAACAATTTTTACACCTTAGTAAATACAAATAAAGTTTTGAAGAATATACAAGAGAGCCCCTAAAATCTCTTACCTATAATGTAGAGTTAAAGTTGCATCACTCTCCATAGGATCATTTTGTTTTGCTGCTTCAGGTAAAGGATCATCTGATTCGGCGTCATAAGGCGTATTAGAATCTGATTCTATTCGGAAGTTTTCTTTGTCAAAAGTATACTTCTCCGCATCCCATTTGGAGACTTCGGTCAAAAGTTGTAATGTGTTTGTATGTAAATTTATGAAGGTCATCACCTGGAAAAGTCATGCTACTAAAACATAACGTTTTTTATCAACGATTAGGTACTTAAAGACTTAAATGATGCAATATTTGAAAGTGGTTTTTCGAATAATGAAATAGTTTACCAAACTACTCTCATCTTTATTAGATCTAATTTAAGAAATTATTCCCTGTTTTATAAGCCCTTTTGCTCACAGGCAAATTAGGGTGTTGATAATTCAAAAAGTTATTGTAATTTAATTTTTAGAATTTTTAGCATTTGTAGTATGCGAAGTGATTAAAATTAGGTACATAAACACCACAAACCTGATCATCATCAATATTCTCCCTTATTGTCATAGCTCGTTTAGCAACATCTTGAGCCTCTGCCACAGATTCTTTCAACGCCAAAGCTGTCATTTCACCACTTTTATGTAATTCAGATGCCTCTGTTATCAAAGCCATTTTTGCTTCCAGGATAGCGTTGACCTTTTCTTCTGCTGCCATATTTATTTGTTCAATGATACGATCGAATCTGTCCTGGAATGTTGATGAGGTTAAAGATAACTAGATATTATGTTGCTCATTCGTAAATCTAAGACACGACACCGTACCGGAACGCAAAATTGCTTGGTTGTACGCCGTTGCCGGTATTCTACTACCAGTGTCGGTGCCGATGGTTCTAATATTGTAAAATGCAGCTCTCCGGTTTCGTATCATTATGTGTCTAGCAAGTCTATAACTTTATTGGAATAATATCCAATATAGATATCGAAGAAAACAAATAGTTTTCCAAAGATTAGATTTGACTTGTCAGTAGGTAAGTAGGTACTAGGTAGTCTTATTTTTAGAGAGCGTAACAAAAACAAAGTCTAAAGTATATCTAATATATAAACAAGGCGTTGCAAATGCTAATATGTTGATAAGATTAAGGCCATTAAAGCGTTTATTTTGAAATGTTTCATCAAAACATAAATTTTCCTTCTAGATACAATCGAATTCGTCCTGTAAAGTTGAAAACAATGGTTGATAAGGATTAAGGGCAAACAAGCAGTTCTTAAAAGTAACGCGGACAGATATCAAGATATCAAATAAAACAAAATAATAATAATTAAGATACTGAAGAATCTTATCGTTATAAATCAAATTCTATGATAAAAATAAAAATATGTGATTTAATAATTAGGTAGGTATAGGTAAATATTCTGTATGAATTATTTTTTTAAAAGTACGAGAAAATAAGGTAGTTGGATCATGTTGTCCACTATTAAGTAAAAGTACTGATATTATAATTATAAAATTGAGGTTTAGGTATTCTGTTTAACATTTGTGTTTTAATCCTTTATAACTTTTATATTTACCTCATAATGCTCAATTTTGTGTTCAAGTCTACTGGCAGCAGAGTCCAGCTCTTTCAAAATAGAACCAATTTGGATTCGCATGTCATCTAAATGTTGTAACCAACAAACTTTGCAGAAGTTCTGAAACAATTTACAATAAACACGTTTTTATCTTCCATATAAATTAACTCACGATAAAAAATGACAACTTAATTCCAAAGAAAGCAAACCATTATTAATAAAGTTATGATACTGTAAGTTATCAAAATTATATGATCAATAAGGGGGCATTAATCCAACATAATTTCAATTCATTATTTCCTGAAATTACGTTAAAAGATATACAAAGATATAAACAAAGAAAACAATGTATACGTAGGATATAATACTTATATGTCAAAACCGTTTCCTTATAGAAATAAAATAAATAGATTTGGTAAATATGTATAGGTACATATAATCTAAATAAAGCCTATAATTAAGAGAGTGTAAATTACGTATACGTATCAGTGCTATTGTCACATAATGTAATAGGTATTACGTATTTGATATTTTGTTAGGTAGGTACTTCTATCAAATTATAAGATTATAGATTATATCTAAGAATATTGTAATATTCCATTTATATAACAGGGTTTCGTCATAAGCTAATAACTGTGATTTGTGTAAAAAAGGTAGATGATGTTACATTTTTGTTCAAACACAATAGAGATTGTTATTCTGCTTACGATGATGATTATTTAGGTATAGGAAATAAATAATGTATAGTTATGTAAAGCTATACACAACAATGTTAACGTTAAGTTTTAGGTATACAAGTAGGAGATATCTTGGATTAAATTCATACGTTACATCAGAAAGGTCATCAAAAACATCAATTAGTATCACAGTATCAAGATTTACCTTCTTTATCAAAGGCACTGTTTAAAACGTTCGTTTATTCTACCAATTATGATATTTTGCTATTGAGATTACGTTACATTCGACCATTAAAGCTTTGTAGAGTCAAAAAGCAAAGGGTTTGGAACTAAATGTATGTACCGAATCTAATCTTTCGGTACATCGCTAAGTTGTACCGAATGTTAATTATCTGACTATCAGAACAGAAGCTAGGTGATCTTAATCGATATTATTGTCTATTACGTATTGTCTGCCTCGTTTGTCCAGTAGTAGGTGACTTTGGATTATGAGGTACGAGTTCAAAGTCTGGCTACGTAATTTAGATATTTTTCGATGAAATTCTCTATAATTGTCCGGAGTTTCAATGTGTCGGTGTCACCACTCTGTGCCTCGTAAATAGTCCTTTAAAAAGTTACATTTGGACTTGCGTTTTTAGAGGACGCAATTTTATTTTTTTGATGTGTGGAAAATACCCTAAAAACCATTTCAAACCCTATTTTCAAGATGGTGGCCCTTGGACAAGAGTGGGAACCTCTCAAACTTTTAGCTTTCCACTGACCCCCACTACACATCAAAAAAACAAAATTGCGTCCTCTAAAAAACGCAGGGTAAGGCCTAAAAATTGTAACATTGCAATGGACTGCACATTAAGAAGTCAGTTAATCTCGTATCGTTGATCTGAGGGATTGTTACAGTGTCAGTTAAAATCATCAACGCCAACCCGCATTAATTAAAGCTAGTACTAAGCTAAGTCTAGCCTCAAAATTCTTTCTTCTTGTTTTATGGCGGAAAGCCTGACTTTTTAATATTTCTAAACTTGCTTGATGATGAATACGTACCGATTTGCAATGTTCACAGTTAGAGATGTCCAAATTATCACATATAGTTAGGCAGTGCGAACATCTGACTCCTGCAGCAAACAGCTCTACACTCTGCAGGTTATTGTTCAGCGGCGTCGATGGCGGGGTTACTGGTTTAGTCTTGTCTTCGGTAACCCCGACCATGGCTAGCAGGGTATCTATGTAAAGGTTTGATGGAAGGTCTTCCACAAAATTTACACTGTGTACTTGTATTCTCGTACGGCAGATGGGACAGTTGATTATTGGGAGATCTGAAAGGAGTAAAAATGATTGTTTTGTAAAATTAAGTCGTCGATGACACCATTTAGTCTAGGATGTAGGATAGGACCATTCCTGTCTCTTTGTCGAAACTTAATACGATTGGTTAATAATAATCTTTCTCTGTTACATCGGCTCTTTTTGTATAGCATTATCATAATCTGGCTAATTATAAGGGTCGGGTGATTGCTAGTCAGTTTCATCAATCCGTTAGTTTCGTTAACTCGTCAGTTTTCTTATTTGTCGGTTTCACGATATTCTCTAAGTCGTCAGTTTCTCTTATTCGTCGGATTTGTTAACTCGTCATTTTCCACCCACTGCTGCTTACAGATTTCCAGTTTTTATGTAAGACAACTGAGCTTAGATTCATCACAATAAAAAATGGGGTTTGGTGAGCTTTTGATAGTGTTTGATTTAGTAACGATTACTGTTAGATGGTTCTAATAATAATTACCTTTCGATGTATGTTTCGTATACATCGAAAGGTACTTACTTATTGTAAAATCATGAAATTTCCAACTTTTGGACTGCTACTGAGAATTTCTCCGTGATGACGTACGATTTGTAGCTAAATATGTGAACCACTTTACGAAATAATTATATTTACTTAGTATAATTCAGCTACTCACCTGCAACGTAGATTTTTAAACAGTTGCAGCAGAAAGTGTGTTGACACGGTAACATCTTTGGTCTAGAGAGAATCTCTAGGCACAAAGAGCATTGGATTAAGTCTTTGATGCCACCAGATAACCTGGATAAGTCATAAAAAATAAAAGGTATAATATTGCAACAACAAGGTATAATGCATTTTTACTAGATACTCGTAGGTTGATAACAAGTTTGTTTGTGGTCTGGACAGTACCTAAGTTACGCTGCAGACTTAGATTTAGGGATCTAACCTTATTCTTCACATATATATAGCAGATATACGATATTCTTATTTCTTCACGCTTACCTTTTTGTAGTATTGTCCGATTAAGATAGTACTTTCTTGTTTGTATGAAAACGAGAATACATAGGAAACTTACTCAGAAGTGGATTAAAAATATAACAAAACCAGTGTTGAACAAATTCACAATGTTTGTCTGAACAGTTTAATTATGAAATCAAATCAAAGTGTAACCAAAATAAGACAGAGTTACTACTATACACTTCTCGAGACAGAGAGAGATTCTCACTAACTAATAATAATCCTAGAAAGATTACTCCTCGGGCGGACCGATCACCACTGTTATTTTTCGCATTTTAGTATTAACATAAATTAAAGTTTTGAAGTCGGTTGAATTTTTAAATATTTTAAGGTTTTCATAAAATGTAACGAGTAGGATAACTTGAACGTACTTAACTATAAATGACTGTAAAGACTTACTTTCTAGGTTTCATAATATCCGGTATATTAGAGTTGACTTGTCGTGAACTTGTTGACCGATAAATCGCTGGAGCAGTCTGCACTTGAGGAGTTGTCGGAATGACTGTCTCATCTCCTCGGTGGCTGTTAAACCTTTTGAAGTTCAAAAAGAAGGAAGGTTTCTTCTTCACCTTTTCCGCCATATTTACAACTTGTTATCCGCGTTGAACGATTAACACTGAATGCATATCAGTTATAAGAAACAATATTATCAGATTATGCCGATTTGAAAATACGATTAGTCAATTTTGATAAGATAAGTTTAATTATTACGTCTGCGTCGTAGATATGGTAGTTAGAGCCATGAAAAAGAACGCAGTGAAAGCAAAAAACTGTAAAAATAGATTATATACGTACCTAACTAGGTTCGAAGAACCGATGGCCATTGATGTCCCAAGGTGTTGTCCCACCAGGTGGACTGGCGACATCAAGCGAGTCGCAGGTATTCGCTGGATGCAGGTGGCTCAGTATCGTGATGTTTGGAAGTCCCTACAAAAGGCAATATATCCCTATGTTCTGCTATAGTGGACGTCTATCGGCTGACATGATGATGACCTACCTAGCTTATCCTAATTAACTTATCCTAATAACTGTACAATTCCCATATGGAGTGGTGGCAAGAATAATTACTGGTCGCATTTCTGTGTTGGACAGCCAGGGTGAAATTAGCAAAATCCCACTTCTGATACTTTGCGCAAAAAATGAGCCAGCTCTTTATTAATTACAAGTCGAGGTACCTAACTAGGCGTGGTGATGCAATTCGGAGATAGGTAAATGTACTTACGTTAGCCTTATTTTCAGAGTTGTACAAAAGGTAACAAGGATATCCTAATTATTAATTAGGTCTAGGTAAATATACCTACACGATTTTCTTATTTTTTTTTATTTCAGATTCTGCTGAGAAGATACCGGCAAGAAACTCAACAGTTGCAACTCAACAGAACAGTCTTTCAAATTTTTTTTTTCTCTTTTAATTTAATTTTAAACTACTAGCAGATTCTTTCAACTCCACCTGTGTACTTTCCGTTCACCTTACGCTTCGAAAACTAGAAAAATGTATAGGAATGACATTTGCTATCGACAGGTCACGTGATCAAGATCTGTCATTTCCATACATTTTTCTAGTTTTCCAAGCGTTTGCGATTGTAGAAAAAGAATCGACGTACCACTTGGCTGCACGGATGGTTTGTTAATAAAACCATACATCCCACACAGAATGAGGATAAAATACATTGTTGTACTTTATCGTTTTCCTTATATGTCACACAAACACGGATGATATGGAAATATTACGAGAAAGTAAATAATATGTAGGCTTTTAGGTTGCAATATTTTATTTCGATTCACGTTACATACGCCCTCATACATTAGGATTAAAGATAAGCTTCTAAATTTCATTTCATTTTAGCAAATTATTAATAAAATATTGATAAAATAAATTACCTGTTTATACCTGTTTTATTATTTTTTACAAAACAAAACAAAATCCGTTCGATGTGATCCAAACGATGAAGATGAGAGGACGCACTTGTATGAGTTTCTATACAAAAAATACTAAAATACGTTTGATACGATGCGTCCCACGCGTACCTACCTACAATGCGGATCTGTGGATGGATTGATAATTATTTATCAAATAAGCCTTTCTTAACGGCATACTACAAAGCTTCCCTCCGTATAGAAGAGGGAGTATATAGGTATCCATTCGAGTACTGAACTTTTCTTTCTTCTAAGAAAGTTACATCCCCGTGCCTCTGAGAACGCGATAATCTATCGGTCGCGGTCATTAACATCACATTTGACAGTTGTCGTTAAATAATTTAACATTATCACCCTAAGCACGCCAACCAGTATTGAAGCAGCATGGTGGGTCTAAGCTAAGCTCCATATCTCGTCACCTACAAGGAGCTTAGGCGCTGTTGAACTATTATAGTAAATAGGCTGATAATGATGAATACGATAATATTACAAAGAGGTAAATTGTAGGGTGTAATTTAAGGGTGGACTGAAATACTAAAAGTTTCAGTCTTTACGAATTGAAGTATGTCTGGCAATGCAGGCTCTTGAACTATTATAGTGTATGTTTTAAGGTACCTACTTAACAGTGGCATGCACAAGGTATTTAACTATAGTATGCGCATTATCATCTGAGTCGTCCGGTCATAAAAGTCAAAAAAGATAGGAATGTGCAGCGCGCCTACCTGCGCACCCTAATTATCGATAAACGGCTACCTGCGCACGTGCTAATGATGAGTCAATAATGATTTGGACGATTCTGATTGGTCGGTTTCTAATGTAATTGCATTGCGTATTTTTTTTGCTATAAATGTGTTTACTGCAATTAAATAAATACATTCATGTGTTACTCGTTGCGCACTATGGATACTAATATATAATAAATTTGGCAGAAGACGAAGATTCTGATGATGAAGACTCAGATGAAGATTAATTTTATTTAGTTAATAATTATATAATATGAAATATGTATTATATTAAATCAAATATTGTTAATTTTTTTAATTTTGTGAACAAGATACGATAATAAACTTTACTTATCGATAATATGTCTTTCATTGTTACACCCTTCACTAGACGGCTCCATAAGACCCATAAGTGCAAGCGAGATAGATATAGAGAAATGATTTATGGCCCTAAGACTCAGTTGTTAATGCTATTAGTATAGGGTATACTATTACTATACGCACAGATACAAAATGAAAAATTTCTTCTCCAATATAGGTTTTCGGGGTAGATAAATGCATTTTACATCTATGAATTGCACGCCACTGATACTTAGAATATATCCATCGGTTAAAACGAGGTAGGTTTATATGTTTACATAAGTAATTACTATATGGTTTACTTACACCGATGTTTTAATTGGCAAGATGAAATCCTGCTTAGCCTGATCCGGTGGTTTGTGACTAACACGGTTATATTTCTTTGATATCTGGATTTATTTATGAGTCACTAGCCGACGCTCCGCAGTTTCACCCACGTAGTTCCCTTTCCCGTGAGAATTCGGGGATATAACACTCACAGTAGCGTTATAAGATTATCAATCAGGGTATGTACTAGTAATAAAATTAAGCAAACTGGAAAAATCTGTATTTAATAAGCACTAAGAAGACAACTGTCAGGGTATGCAGTACTTTGATGCATATATGAAGTGCACGCCACTGGACACTCAAAATTAACGTGGCTTTCTAGTGGTAGAAGAATTTTCAAAATCGGTTCTATTCAAATTTGAAATCAAAAATTCAAAAGTAATACAGAGATTACCTCCTACCACACTATAACCTTTACTTCTTTATAATATTAGAATGAGAACCGAGATAGCCCAGTGGATATGACTCTGCTTTCGATTCCGGAGGGTGTAGGTTCGAATCAGGTGCGGGGCATGCTACTCCAACTATTCAATTGTGTGTATTTTAAGAAATTAAATATCACGTGTCTTAAACGGTGGAGAAAAAACATCCTGAGAAAATCTGCATACCAGAGAATTTTCTTAATTCTCTGCGTGTGTAAGTCTGCCAATCCGCATTGGGCCAGCGTAGTGGACTATTGGCCTCATTCGGAGAGGAGACTCGAGCTCAGCAGTGATAATGATAAAGATTAGAATAATCAAAACTTAAAATTACGATGGTTATTGTTTTTAAAATGTAGTCCGTTTCAGGCTGGTTGAAAACTTGTCAAAAAATTAAAGGAGGTGGACATTTGCACTACAAAATGTTTTCCTTGAAGCTTGTAATTCCGTAGATCGTTCGTAGATTACAAAACAACATGAATGAGGTACAGAAATAAATAAATTGTGTTCTATGTTAACCAAAATAAAGATTTTAAATCCTTTACACACTTGGGTTTTCACTGGCAGTAGCTTAAATTGGCGGTTATCCATATCAGGCAGTTTCATCTTACCCTATGATCTTGCCATTGCTTGACGTGAATTTAAAGTGTATAATCGTATTTCAACTTTGTTAGAGTAAACAAAACATTGGTAGTTATATGTATACATATTAACTGCCTCATTTGACCAGCGTTTAGCTTGCTATGATGATCCGGGGTCAGTCCAAAATCTAAGAAAATTAAATTAAATTATTTCAAGGCAGCTTATGCGTAGGTAGGTACCCCCGCGTAGGTAGTAGTACGTCGACGTAGTCTTATCACGAAATTTCGAAAACCACGACGGGCGTCTGCTATGAACGGATTTTGGAAGAGGGCCGAATTAAGGAGGTCCAAGGGCGGACGAAGTCGCTGGCGTCCGCTAGTCCTCACATAAATTCACGGGCATCAGATAGTACTTTAGTAATAAAACTTCAAGCACGTCTTATGTTAATGGACAATGTCATTTGTTTAATTGATTTCTTAGAAAGCTCCATTCATGGCCTAGGCTGTATGCTGCTACATATCAACTAGTCGGCGCGGCTTTTTTAATGTCTCAAAAAGCAATTTAACGGGACATTTCATTATGAAAATACAAGTCTTACTTGAAAGCTAGTTCCTAGTAAACTCGAGTCAGATATGGTTCACGACGCAAATGCTTGCAAATCTCGACGTTTTCACCCTATGTGGGTTGAACGGGTAATTAACACAACAATGGGGCGTAAAATGCATTATTTATTGTTGTTCCTGCATGGGTGATGACTGGTTTCTGTGTACATTTGAATTTCAATCGCTTATATTTGAAATGAAAGCTGAGAATGCTTGGGTTAAGTCAGTTATTAGATCATATTCATATCGCGTCTCCTATTACGGAAGAAGGATGCCTCACCACTGTAATGGACCGTTAAAATATATAGGCGGAATCTGATTTACGGATCTCTAAACCATTACCCACATTCAGCTCACTGCTGAGCTCAAGTCTCCTCTTATAATGAGAGGGGCTAGGCCAATAGTCCACCATGCTGGCCCAATGCGGATTGGCAGACTTCACACACTCAGAGAATTAAGAAAATTCTCTGGTATGCAGTTTTCTTCACGATATTTTCCTTCACCGCTTGAGACACGTGATGTTTAATTTCTTAAAATGCACACAACTGAGAAGTTGGAGGTGTATGCATCGGGCTTGAATTCGAACACACACTCTACGGAATCGGAGGCAGATGTCATATCCACTGGGCTATCACGGCTCACATAAGTGTCGCCGCACACGAGCCACACGCGACAGCCACAAACGCCGCTACAAGAAGCAAGAAGGGACCACAAAAGTAGCTGAAGCGTGCGACAGCCACTTGTGGTCGGTGGTCGACACTTGTGGTCGGTGACTGCTACTTTTTTAACTCACATACAGTATCATAATCGCGCGAGTGGCTTGTTACGGCGTTTAGTGGCCGGTGTGGACCACAAGCGGGCAGCGATTATTGTAGCGTGTGGAGGCGACCGGCGTCAACCGTGTGCGGCGAGTTCATATAAAATGTATGAAAACTACAGGGAATATGCAGGTAGCGGCGTTTTGTGGTTGTGACCATTAAATCGATTCTTTAGTTTTATAGAAACAGTTTTTCAAAAACGCGTTATATCATTAATTCTGGATCATTGACAGAGGGGTAACCGCAAACGTCAAATGGGGGTAACATTTAGCGCTTCAAATGAATGCGAAATGCGCTAGTTTCACAGAGGAATAGGTAGGGGTAGGTAGGGGTAGGGTAGGGGTAGGTAGGGGTAGGGTAGGAGTAGGGATAGGAATAGGGAAGAACTGCACATAAGTTCACGCACGTGTGTAGACCTAAATAAACATTTTCCGTTAAATTTAACTCATAAAACATTGATAAATGCACAGTAACACACTCGGCTGTATATAAAGGGTGACATTAAAAGATTTCGCTTTCATCGCATTGCACCGCTGCATTACAAGAGACCGCTGCACCACCCAAGGAATATGCAATAAGATGCAATTGTGTCTAAAGGAGGATTTATTTTGTACCTATTTACATTAAATCAGCATATTTTATACGATACTTACGCGACAATCATAAACAAAACCGCTTATAAATAAACAAATTTTGAAATTGATTTCAGCGCAATAATGCTTCTAACACACTTGGGCACTAATATATCTCCTGTGCACAATTGCACACTTACTCTCAGTGACGGAATAAAGTGCAATTGTGTGTCAAAAGTGCAAATATGATCATCTTATTGGACTGAGACTAAAGTTGGGTATTTTGAACATGTAGACGATGAATGAAAGGAGACTACTATACTTTTTGGCTAGGGTGGCCTTATTCGACTATTCTAATAAAACAAATATAGTAAAGAGTGATTCATTATTATTTAAGAGTGAAATTGTTAAGTTTATTGCCAGTTCTACTCAGCAGAGTTTGTACAGTAGGTAGATTCTATTCACGTGGTATTAGAGTCTTTCAAAATAATCAAACGTGACGTTTAAAAAGTTCTTGAATTACTTTTAATAAATGAATTTTAAATTTGAATCCAGTGCACTAATGCTTCTAACATATTTGTGCACTAATATATCCTCTGTGCACTTTATCTGAGAGTGACGGAATAAAGTGCAATTAATTTTGTGTCAAAAGTGCAAATATGATCATTCTTGGGCCTTTGATTTTCAATTTCCGTGTCCAAGTCTGCTTTTGAAATTCTTTCATCTACTCGTACTTATACTAATATTATAAATAGGTTAAGTTTGTGGTAATGTAGGGGGTAATATCTGGATCTACTGAACCTATTTTGAAACTACTTTTACCACTAGAAAGCGTTAGTTAAGCACACGTTATTTGGGAGTTTCATAGGCTAATATAATTTACCCCCCCGTAACCTCACGAGAACTACGAGGGTGAAACCGCGAGGCGTCGGCTAATCTAAAAAATATTGTTTGCAGCACCAGTGGTAGGGCACAAAACAAAAATAACAAAAATATTCTTACTCTTAGAAGAGCACTAGAGTAATGGAGGCACCGGCGAGTTTAAGTGAGGTCCCAGAGTCTGCCAATATGCATTGAAGGTGGCCACCGAGGGGGTTTTAGTGGTAAGTCCCTTAAAACCCGTCTTGTTCGCCCAGTAAGTCGGGTATCTCACAAAGAGATTTACCCCCCAAAAAGAAAACTTCACAAAACTTGAGTCCGTGATTTTCATGATCCGAACAAGTTAACCATAAGATCAACAGTGCAAGTAAATTACGAACTAAGCACGTTTTGTTTGTTACTGGACAACTACATGTTTATCTAAATCTATATCAACTACTTATCTACTCGTATGTTGATGATGACTGTACTGGAAATGTAGGTTTTAGACAAAAAATGATGTGATCAAATTAATAAAAAAGATAAAAACGAGAACTGTGGTTTGCTTACATTTTCTATAGTTGGCGGTATATTTCTCAAGGCACTTTACAATAACCGCAGAATAGATTTTAATGGGCTTGTCATAATTCAGTAGCTCGAGCAACAAGTTTCGTTTCACCCTAATCTATTCTCAGACAGGAGTAACTTTATTTTTGTGAAAATATTTATGGTTTTTTTTGTCGTCTTGAAAATAAAAGTATATAACCTACATATGTACAACTTATTTTCAATTTTAGAGCTCCTATTGCCCGACTAGCTGACGTCCACGATTTCGTCCGCGTGGAATTCAGTTTTTCACAAATCCTGCGGGAACCATGAATTCTTCCGAGATGAGAAGTAGCCTAGGTGTTAATCCAGAGTAAAATCTATTTGCATTCCAAATTTCAGCCAAATCAGTTTAAAATTGACAAAAGTATCATACGAACTTTCATCCCCTATTTTAACCCTTTAGGGGTGGAATTGATCAAAATCGTTTCTTTGCGGATGCCTGCGTCATAACATCTCCCTACATGCCAAATTTCAGCCCGATCCGTTCAGTGGTTTGGGCTGTGTGTTGATAGATCACTATGTCAGTCAGTCACCTTTGAGTTTTATATATTATTTAGATACCTAACTATTATAGGCAGCAAATTTTCTTTTCTATATCGAAGTAGATAATAGATACAGCCAAGACGTTTGACGTGCAGAAGTGAATCGATGAGTGGAAAAAAGTCACAATACAAGTTAGATCGGATTCCCGAGCGGGTTTGCCCACAAGTAGGCATGATGCCCATTAAACGAAGCAGGAAAAGGAGCACCGGTAACCCAGTAACCGACGAGTCGACGTCAAATGATTACTGCGCGAACCTTCATTCCACAACCGCACCGCCGCGGCAGCGCCCGCCATACGCGAACTATTAACAATAACCTATCAACAAAGGTGCAGAGATGGCCATGTCACCCCAGGGCGTCGCTCACCCATTGTTCGGCGCAGAGGAAAGCGCAGGACGCTACGTGCATCCCAATTAGCGAAGAGAGTTTCGGCGACGAGTGAATACCAAGTACAGACTCATCAATACGACACTTCGACGGCCAAAGGCCAAGGAATAGCGTGTGTAAAATAAGCTGTTGGAAAAAAATCGCAAGGGAAATTCGGCTCGGATTATTTATTACAAAGGAGGGCATATGTTTGTTATGCGAGTGTGTGCCCGAAAGTTAGCGAAATTTTGGCAACGCAACATACGAGTAACTGACGAGTGTGTGGAAGTAACTGTTGGATACATTGTGTTGTGGTCGGTCGTTGGGAACGCTGATGCCTGATAGTGATCCAGTGTCTGGACTTGTATTTGTCTGTGTTGTGATAAGTGTTCGTTTTTGAACGTTTATTAACGGGTATGTATTTTTTTTTATTTTATTTATTTAAGAATAGAATAGAATAGAAATCATTTATTTGTTAACACAACACATAACTACATTATAACTTAAAACTAATACATTTACATCGTAATAATAACTTAAAACTAATACATATATATATATATAGAAAATATGTTGTGCCAAAAAAATGGACCTGACTCAGCTAAAATTTGTTGTCAGTACATCAGTACCCACAACGCTGGTATTCTGTCAGACCCTTAGGACGGAAGAACAGAACACACAAAATAATTATATCACTAATAAAATAAAACAAAATACAGTTTAAAAATACAGTAGTGTAATCTCAGAAGAACAAAAAATATTTAATCTCAAAGGCTCGCAAACACAAAAAGAAAGAAAAATTTTAAAAAAAGGAAAAAAAAGAAATATAAAATTTATTTTTTTAATTTTAATTAATAATTAATAATTGCCACAGTCTGCTTTTTGGCAATCAACACAAAAGGAACGAAAAATTTAAAAAAAAGGAAAAAAAAGAAATATAAAATTAATTGTTTATTATTAATTAATAATTAATAATTGCCACAGTCTGCTTTTTGGCAATCTAACAAATACAAGCGAAAAATTTTCTTTGGACTATATCTCTAATTCAGATTCATTTATTTATTGTAAGATACACTTACAAAAATGTTACAGTCATTTAAGACCAGTGTACTGCAATGATTTTTATATCCTATAGATATGTTACGTGCCAACAAAATCACCACAAAAAGTGATACGAATTTAGCGACTCCACTTAGCGCATCTGCACAATTTTGTGTTTACTTACATTATTATAATATTTATATCATTTATAATTTATGTTATAATGTTAAATATTTATGTCCTCCTCCGTGACGGTCGCCTCCGTGGCGCAGTCGTATGTGCGATGGATTTACAAGACGGACGTTCTGGGTTCGATCCCCGGCTGGGCCGATTGAGATTTTCTTGATTGATCCAGGTCTGGCTGGTGGGAGGCTTCGGCTTTGGCTAGTTACCACCCTACCGGGAAAGACGTACCGCCAAGCGATTTACTGTTCCAGTCCGATGTCGTGTAGAAACCGTAAGGGGTTGGATTTTCATTCTACCCTAACAATTTGGCCCGCTTTCATCTTAGATTGCATCATAAATTACCATCAGGTGAGACTGTAGTCATGGGTTAACTTGTAAAGAATTAATAAAAACGTACCCGGGATTCTAGAAAAACATAGCTAATATTAAACTTTAAGAAGTTTTAATCATAAATATACCTAGTAAATGAGAAAATGATGATTTTAAAAGAGCAACTCTTATTGCTGGATCTTCTTACGTTTCATTTCATCTTATATTTCATTTCATTAAACATACTTACGAATTTAGATTGAGACTAGTTGCGCTCTGCAGCGTTACCCGCGAAAAATAAATATGTACTTTTTCCGGGATAAAAAGTAGCGTTTATGTTAATCCAGGCTATAACCTATCTCAATTCCAAATTTCAGCTAATTCGGTTCAGTAGTCGCGACGTGAAAGAGTAACAAACATTCGCACTATCATAACCATTACTTTTTTGCAAATCTCGCAAATACTATTCAGATTATTCAGGACAAAAGTAGCCTATGTGTTAATCTAGGATATAGTATATCTACGTTTTAAATTTCAACCAAATCGATTCAGTAATTGTGGCGTAATAGAGTAGCAAACATCCAAACATACATACAAACTTTCGCGTTTATAATAGCAGACGCCCGCGACTTCGTCCGCGTGGAATTAAGCTTTTCACAAATTCCTCGGGAACCATGGATTTTTCCGGGATCAAAAGTAGCCTATGTTTTAATCTAGAGTAAAATCTATTTCTTTTCAAAATTTCAGCCAAATCGGTTCAGTATAGTTGCGGCGTTAAAGAGTAACAAACATCTATACAAACTTTCGAGTTTATAATATTAGTAGAATTATCAGGATAGGATTTTTTATTTAAAAAAATCTGACCTAACGACAAGTTAGCAAAGCCAGGGATTTGTTTAGAACTACATCATCATTATCAACCCATATTCGACTCACTGCTGAGCTCGAGTCGCCTCTCAGAAAGAGAGGAGCTAGGCCAAAGTTTACTACGCTGGTAAACTTTGGCCTAGCCCAATGCGAATTGGCGGACTAAACATACACAAAGAATTAAGAAAATTCTCTGGTATGCAAGTTTCCTTACAATGTTTTTCCTTCACCGTTTGAGACACGTGATATTTAATTTCTTGAAGTGCACACAACTGAAAAGTTGGCATGCCCAGGACGGGGTTCGAACCCACACCCTCCGCAATCGGAGGCAGAGGTCATATCCTCTGGGCTATCACTGCTCTCGAGCTACATAGTAAGCTAAATCAAGTTATGCTTCATACATTTATTGCAATTAGCGACTTCGCTATCTATACAGGTTGATATAATGCAGCCTAGTTTAAGTGTCAGGCTAGCTGCAATTATAAGGATAGCTTTCATTTACGGTGGACAGTGAGTGTCTGCGATAATCAGACATACCTCATTATAAAGACGCTGACAAAAAGTTTGCCAGCCTAATAATATGATGGTCGTAATGGATAAGTAAGTCATCAATATCAACCCATATTCGGCTTACTTCGATCTCGAGTCTCCTCTCAGAATAAGAGGGGTTAGGCCAATAATAGTCCGCCACGCTGGCCCAATGCGGATTAGCAGACTTCACATACATAGAGAATAAAGAAAATTCTCTGGTAATATGCAGGTTTCCTCACGAAGTTATTCTTTCACCGTTTAAGACACGTAGTATTTACTTTAATTTTTTTTTTCATTCACACAACTGAAAAGTTGAAGGTCGAACCCCACACTCCACACCCTCCGAATCGAAACGTTCACTAACGGGTAAGTAAGTACGAAAGCTAATTACGATGTTTGAACCGTGGTGGCTTTAAAAGATACGTTGCAGGTTTTAAGAGTACAAGTGTATTTTTTATATTTTCCTTGGTATAATACTTAAGAGGACGTAATAGCCCAGTGGATATGACCTCTGCCTTTGGTTCGGAGCGCGTAGATTTGAATCCGGTTCATGGCATGCACTTCCAACTTTTGCGTTATGTGCATTATAAGTTAGTAATTAAAAATCACGTGTCTCAAACGGTGAAGGAAAAACATCGCGAGGAAACCTGCATATGTAATCCGCAATTCCAATCCGCATGGCCAGCGTGGCGGACTTAATAGTTCGCCATGCTGACTGAAAAAGGAGACTCGTGCTTAACAGTGAGCCTAATATATAGGTCGTTAATGATGATTATGAATGCCTATGGGAAATCATGTCTCCAATCGCCAGGTCACTTAGCTTCGCGGCAACCCTTCATAAACACCGTCAAAGGTTTTTGTGAGAACTTAAACACTTAAAGGTTCTCTAGGAAAAGATTGCCAGTTGCAATGAGCTAAGGGTCTGACATCTGGAGGAATGATTCTTCGTGATATTACGGAGCAAATATTAAAAAAAATACGTTTTATACTTGAACAATTGAGAGAATTGATCCCAACTCCGTAATAAGCTATCGTACTTAGGTACCTATAATAGGGCAAACTATCAGTTTTTCTACAATGAGGTAGGTCTAGCTTTGCAGTCTCTCGGTCCACGGGCGGTGATTCTTCGAAGTGACATCGGGGACGAACATTTTTAATCTTGACCCATGCCTATATAAAGACTACGTTTCTTTTCGATGATCGAGTGAACTTCGTACATGTATTATCTTCATTTATCTTTTTTATTATAATTCAGTGACAATTAGGTTGATGACTTCCGTGGCGCAGTGGTATGTGATATTTCCAAGTCGAAGTTCCTGGATTCGATCCCCGATAAAGGTTTTCTTAACTGGTCCAGGTCTTGCTGGTGGGAGGCTTCGGCTAGCTAGTTACCACCCTACCGGAAAAACATGTCGCCAAGCGAGTCGTGTAGAAACCGGAAGGGGTGTGGATTTTCTTCCTCTAACAAGTTAGCCTGCTTCCATCTTAGATTGCATCATCACTTACCATCAGTGAGTTTGTCGTCAAGGGCTAACTTGTAAAGAATAAAAAAAAATACTGGTACAACAAATCGTTAAGGGGCAAGGACATTCGTTCACGTCCTTGCTACAGGGGCGTAGCATGAGTTTTACTCCCTGGGCCAACTGAAATTTTGCCACCCCCTATATAAATTACCTAGATTTATTAACTACCTAAAGTTAAAATATTGTAATATTCAAATGATTTTTTTAACACAATAAGTGTAATAAGGCATATTAGCTATAGATACAACACAGGCGTTTTGTTTTTTCATAAAAAAAAATTATGATGTATAATGCAAGGTTTAAAACTCTACCAGCGGACAAGCAAGAATGCAAGATCAGACGGAGGATGCGCGTTGAACTCTAATTCAAACACATAATCACAACAAGCTTTACAATGAATGGCATGATTAGCTATGCTTGAAATAAATGAATTATGACTTTGAATTTCATGAACAGACCTTACTTTGCAAAGGTCGCTATAAACAGTGATTATTAATAATTGATTGTTCAACAAAGACGCGCGTCAATTTGTTATCATTTCTATCGTTTCAATTTGTGGTCGCGTGTTAAAGTTTACAACTTTACAATAGCTTTAACTGAACCTCGTTTAAGGCTAGTTAACGACGTAAAGTGATGTGTGCAGCAGTGGCTTTATATTAGAAGTAATGGCCGACGCACACTGGACACGGGCATAATATTTTTAATTTCTCAACATAATTTAATTGTAATGGTACATTTCGACTTTGGCGCATCGTAGGGCAATTTTCCCGAAATAAAATCTCAGTATCAGAACGAGCGTATAAGGCGATGTAATCATTATAAGTTGGCGCGTTATCAACTGAGTTGTTGAGCTATTAATCATTACTCTATGTCTATCTCATAGATAACTATGAGGCTCATAAGAAAGCTGAGAGTAACTCAGCGGGGGCTGGAGTCCGAATCAATCACCGATTTAGCTTAATAAGTTGTGAAGCTGAAATGGGTGGGGAAAATAGTTAAAAGAGCCGATGAACATTGATTGATTGATGAACGGGTTCCAAGATTCTGGAATGGATTCTGGCGGCTGTGTTGTTTAGAAATCTGAGTCCATTGGCTGATTTATAGTGATTATTATGTATGTCTTTATCTTTATTGTTATTTATGATCTCACGGCACAGTTAATAACGCACCGATTATAGTAGAATAATCAAGTCCTGGTAGGTACCGTGGCATATCTACCGACGAATGCTCCGGTAAGCCGACGTTTGCGGAATCACAGAGGATTTTAGTTTCAGAAATCCCAATTGTTGTTTTCCCGTCCGCCAGTGTGCGTAGACCATAAGGCTCGTCAGCCAGCGGGACAATAAGTATGACAAGTTTTTGTTGTCGTACCCACTTAATGGAAACAAGTTTTGAATTTTTTCGCGCTCATTATATTGAGGTTGCAATATTTTGGTGTTGTGATGAATTGTGAGAGTCTTCTTCTTTTATAATTTTTATAACCTTAGTAGGTTGTATCAAAGATTTTCCTAACTGAGTTCTTCTGAGAAATGCCGGAAGGCATAGGTTCGAATTCGGTCATAAGCACGCACCTTTAACTTTTCAGTTAAGTACTTGATTAAGTATGTTGAGGATGAGAATTAAATATCACGTGGCTCATACGGTCAAGGAAAAACATCGTGAGGAAACCTCCATACCTGAGAATTTTCTCAATGTTATACATTTGTGAAGTCTGTCTATCCGCATAGGTTCAGCGTGATGAACTATTAGTCTAACCCCTTTCATTCTGAAAGGAGACTCGAGCTCGACAGTAAACCGAATATAAGTTAATAATAATGATGGAAAAAAAATGTATATATACGGGCAAAATCATGGGTAATCATATAAAAGTACCTACGTTTTCAAACTAGCTCTATCTATCTAAAAATTCATGTTTATCTATAAAATCTTGAATCTCCCAAGCAAATCTGCGTAAGCAAGTCAAACTCCGCTAAGTGCGTTTGCGGTGCTATAAAACGGACCGCAAGTTAAAACAATAACGCATTTGCCAGATGAAACGACGTGATTTGCGCTCCGTCCGCGCTAGGTACCTCAGTGCATTTCAGTAAATCTAGATACTGTTTGGGTCACTTCAGGTGACCTTTATTCTCCTAAAGTTATGTACCAACAGCCTGCAATAGCCAGACATTCTCATCTGTCATCATAAAATGCACCAGCGCAGTGTTGTTAGACCCCCCGCTAGGTTTTGTCGGCCTCCGTGGCGCAGTCCGATTCCCCGCTGGTCCCCGTTTTCTTAATTGGTCCAGGTCTGACTGGCGGAAGGCTTTGGCCGTGGCTAGTTACCACCCTAGTTCAAAAGGGTTAGGCCAATAGTCCACCCCGCTGGCCAAATACGTATAGGCAGACTTCACACACGTAGAGAGTTTAGAAAATTCTCTGGTATGCAGGTTTTCTCACGATGTTTTTCCATCAACGTTTAAACACGTGAAATTTAATTTCGTAAAATGCACATATGACATAACTGAAAAGTTAGAGGTGCATGCCCCGGACCGGATTCGAACCTACGCCCTCCGAATCGAAGGGCTATCACGGCACATTAACAGTTACCGAGTAAAAACGAGATCGAAAAATTCTTTAAAAAGTGAACTCGATATAATGTTTGGGCAGCTGGTGAAATGTTTATCACTACAACTTTGACATTTGCGAGGTTAAAAACCTTTCTCGTATACTGCAGTCATACATTACATAATTATTGCTTCTGCGCACTGTATAGTATTTATGAAGATTATGTATGGTATGTAATTTAAATTAACATAGAAATGTTTGCAGTTTAATGATACTTATTAATGATCTACTACACATAATTCATATATTAGACTAGCGGATGCCCGCGACTTCGTTCGCGTGAAACTTGATGTAAACTTTCAAATACCTCTACCCTACCCTACCCCTACCCTACCCTACCCTACCCTACCCCTACCCTACCCGTACCCTACCCCTACCCTACCCGTACCCTACCACTACCCTACCCCTACCTTACCTCTACCCTATACCTACCCTACCCCTACCCTACCCGTACCCTACCCTACCTCTACCTTACGTTGAAATTTTTCCTGAATTTTCTTTGCTATAAACCTCACGGAGCCCGAGACCTTTCTAACGAATGCAAAACCGTGGAAATCGGTCCGTGCGTTCAGGAGTTATAGCGTCAGGAAGGAAAACCCGACTTATTTTTATATAGTAAGTAGATTATGGCTTATTTGATGCCTCCCACCAATGAGAGTCCAGGTTTGAGTCCCGGATAATATACTCGTTTTAATAACTAGCTGATGCCCGCGACATCATCCACTCATCATTATCAATCCATGTTCGGCTCACTGTTGAGCACGAGTCTTCTCTCAGACAATTAAGAAAATTCTTAAGTGATCAGGTATCGGTATGGGATATATAATTTCTACAAATACCAGAACGCTATATCGCTTGGCGATAGGTACGTCTTTGCCAGTTGGGTGGTAACTGGCCACGGCTGAAACTCCCACCAGCCAGACCTGGACCATTTAAGAATACCACAATCAGCACAGTCTGGGATTGAATCCAGAACTTCCACGGAAGTCATCGCAAGTTTTAAAAAATATTGTGAACTGGTGATAAAAAAACCCTGGTTGATTTTGTTGTAGGCTCCTCTCGGACCAAGTTGCGTTTCATAACTTTAATTTTAAGCTTTCGGTTTTGATTATCACCATTATTTAATAACATTACCTGGCGTTTCAAAAGTTCATGTAATCCCTGATTGAAATCAATGTTTGATTTTGACTACCCAAACTTTCGGATCATTAGTTAAGATTGTAAAATCCACTAGTGTTGTTTTTGCACAGCGAAAGCAAAACAATACGGGTGGCATACGAAATGATTCGTGATTAAAATCGAGAATATCGACACTCATCGATTTAATCATCATCAATCGATATTCGATAGCGCACCTATTTATGCGAGCGCTCAACACTATGGGCATAGCAAGTAGGTTTACGATGTATCAATGAAGGGGGTACTGAATTAGAAATTTTATTTAAAAGCCTTAACACAGAATGAATTTAATTTCAAAAACTACCTACTTATTTATAAACAGGATTTTTATGTGATATTATATTATATTATTTACATAGTACAAAGTTGCTTCCTTATCTGATCGCTACTAAAAACTACGCAACGGATTTGAATGCAGGTTTCATTCTATATTAATATTATAAAGCTAAAGAGTTTGTTTGTTTGTTTCAATCTCAGGAACTACTGGTCCGATTTGAAAAATTCTTTAAGATAGCCCATTTATCGAGGAAGGCTTCATAATATATATATTATTCCCGTATTCCTATGGGGACGGGAACCACGCGGGTAAAACCGCACGGCGTCGGCTAGTAATAGATAGAGCAAATAGAAAAAAAAGTGTGTGTCTCAGGACATGCGACAGTAGTGATAATTTAAAACCTGCTGCCGTATGAGTGAGATAAGGGGAAGCCCCGTAACGCGTTACGTTACAAGCGTTACCCTTGTATAAGATGTTATTACTTCAAAAAAAATGTCATGGTTCAGTAGCGGACGTCCACTAGTCTAATCGAAAATTTCGAGGCCAAACACAACATCGCTATGAGGTGTTTGGTTATAAATCATCATAAACCATACTGTACAATATTTTTAGCATGAATAAAAAGACCCGTGCCAGAGCCGTGGTAGCCTAGTCGACATGACCCTTGCCTTCCATTTGGCGGGCGTAAGTTCCAATCCAATCCGGAGCATGCATCTCAAACTTTTCATGTGCATTTTAAGAAATTAAATATCAAGTGTCTCAAACTGTAAAGGAGCACAGTGAGCTAACCTGAATCGTACATCTCTAGATGTGTGAAGTCTGCCAATCCGCATTGGGCCAGCGTGGTGGACTATTACCCTAACCCCTCTGATTCTAAGAGCAAACTCTTACTAAGTCGAACGTTGTTATGATGAAAATGATAAAGCAGACCCACGCGATGTTAAGTCGGAATAATTAAGGAAAGGTGCTTTATGTAACTTTACCGACAATACCATAAAAATCGAGACCCAGAAACTCTTACAGTAATAGTTCCGAGGCTCAATGAGCTCTACTTCTTAATCAAAGCAACTTAACACGTTCGCTGCGGTTCGAGATCAATTGACCTCGTACACCTAGCGTCTTCAAGAGTTACGAGGTCGATGGACCTCGTACCACAGTACAAAGTTTTAGTACGAGGTCATAAAATCTCGTACCGCACTAGAGGAAACTACAAAAAAATCAGTGCCGCAGCGAACGTGTTAAGATAAATGTGATAGTAAGTGAGCTTGTGATAGTAAGCTTAGGAGACAAGAGGTTGACAGCTAAATTCCTGCCCTGCTATAAGTCGATATATGCATAAAATTAATTATGCCCGATTAACCCATTACATGTTTACTGCATATATAAAACCACTAGTCTTAACACACATTCGTCTATACATTAAAAAGTAGGTACCTAACTAAACCACTAAACCAAACCGGACGAACCAAAGTCTCTGACAGAGCTCAGCGAGTCGCGAAGCTAAAGTGGTAATGGGCAGGCCACATAGTTCGAAGAGCCGATGGACGTTGGGGTTCCAAGGCGCACCGGAAAAGACAGTGTTGGTCGACCCCTTACTAGGTGGACCAAGGACATCAAGCGGGTTGCAGGGAGTCGCTGGATGCTGGCGGCTCGAGAACCGTTGTGCTTGGAAGTCCTATGTCCAGATGTGGACGTCCATCGGCTGATAATGATGATGATGATCAAAACGTAGAGGACCGTACGTACCTTTACACAGCACAGCAACCACCCAGAACCAGATTGGGTGAATTTAGAAAACATCAAATCCTAAATCAATCTAAGTAAGCTAAGAATCAAGCCCAACCTATTGATTATAAAGCATAAAGCAATATAAAGGTATTCTTAACTGAATCAGAAAAAGCCGTGAAATTGTAACTAGATTATGTAAGGTATCTAATGATGTCCTATTACGACCTAACGAATTTTGGCCACATCAGCGGCTAATCTAATTTTGAGAATTCATCTACGCAGAATGCATTATACTTAGTTTTTTTATACTCAAAGTCCGATACGCAAGACACGCTCCGGGACTCGAACCCACGTTATCCGTAGTCAAATTAACCACAGAGCTAATGAGGTAGTTATACCTAAACGATGGGCAAAAGCCTCACAAAATCACCAACTTTATCAAAATAAGGCCAAGCCCGTTCGTGTTTTACAAGTAAATTTTCATATTATGCGGAACAACATGGACTGACAACCTGCGATCGTCAGACTTACTTTTTAAATTGGCCCTTGACTACAATCTCACCAGATGGTAAGTGATGATGCAGTCTAAGATGGAAGCTGGCTAACTAGTTACCAGGAGAATGAAAATTCACATCCCTTTCGGTTTCTACACAGCATCGTACCGGAACACTAAATCGCTTGGCGCAGTGGTTTGCGCAGTGGATTTCAATCCACTGCGCTACGGAAGCTGTCAAGAAGGTTGAAAGTTTTTCAGCCTATGCTCCTACCAGTGGCATACACAGTGTGTTCAACTAGGGTATGCACTATATGTACAACTAGCGGACGCATGCAACTTCGTCCGCGTGGAATTCAGTTTTTCACAAATCCCTTGGGAGTCATGGATTTATCCAGGATAAAAAGTATATTAATATTAATGGTAACATACATTGATGATGGAATTTTCCACTTTGTATCCAAATCCTACTAATATTATAAACGCGAAAGATTGGGTGGATGTTTGTTACTCTTTAACGTCGCTACTACGCTGATTTGGTTGAAATTTGGAATGGTAATAGATTTTACTCTGGATTAACACATAGGCTACTTTTCATCCCAAAAAAATCCATGGTTCCCGCGGGATTTTTGAAAAACTGAATTACACGCGGACGATGTCGCGGCGTCCGCTAGTAGTTTATATTTGGAAAATTCATGATTTGGACTCCTGAAACCATCATGATCCAATTTCCAGAACTTGGATAACATACTTATCTGTGGTAAAAGGACTGACAAACTTAGAGCCTTCATAAAATCAGATATGAGTATGTCTGACTACCACAGGCCCTGTGTCTAACAGTAACATTTGACACGCGCCTACTTTTCACGAGTAAATTATGCTTTAAAATACTAAAAACGCATGTTCGTGACGGTCCCCTCAATGGACGATGACAAAACAATGCACAGCACAATAACGGTTGTTGGGAAAGCCTGCAACTCCTACATCTACTTCCAAGTGTCATACGGATCATTGTCATTAAAATTTAATGATTTCTAATTCCATGGTGCGCGCGTGTTGCATATTAACTGTATTGGAGCAAGTGATTGTATGGTGGCGATCAGTGGCGTGTAAACGGTTGTCGACCAGGGTATGCACTAGTAAGGAAAATTCACCTAACTGGGAAAATTTTCATTTAGTACGCATTAAGAAAACAACTCTTATTGTATGCAGTACATTAATGCATGTATGCACGCCACTGGGTGACGATTATTTGAGTAATCAATATTAAAATAATATTTTTGGGAAACAAATGGGAATTAATATTAAAATAATATTTTTGGGAAACAAATGGGAATTAATATTAAAATAATATTTTTGGGAAACAAATGGGAATTAATATTAAAATAATATTTTTGGGAAACAAATGGGAATTAATATTAAAATAATATTTTTAACATGAAAATTGAACCGACTTCAAAGACGTATTTCAGTTATTTTTAGTTTAACACAAAATTACTAAACCGATTTTCATGAAAATTAAATTGGACCAATCTGAAAGTATATTTAACGTAAAACGAATTTTAAGTAAAACGAATTTTTAATAAATAACGAAGTTAAAAAAAAACTTACGCGTCGAATTGAGATCTCCCCTTTTTTTATAATCGGTTAAAAATAATAATGTTTTAGAAGACCAGCTATGTCACATTAATCAATATATCACAGTTACAGTAAAAATTGATAAAAATATCAAATGGTGAATGTACGTAATGAAGCTAATTCAGACAAATTGGAGTGTTTTTTTTTGTAAAAACAAAAAGCTTGTTAACCTTTGCGGTATGACTAAAATGTCTAGACTAGACGACGCCCCGCGGTTGCACCTATGTAGTCCCACGTCCCGTGATAATATGGGGATAAAATATATCTTATGACACTCACAAATAACGTGGCTTTTTAGTGGTGAAAGAATTTTCAAAATCAAGGTTCAGTAGTTCCAGAGATTACCCCTACAATATCACAAACTTTACCTCTTTAAAATATTATTAATATTTATATTTCTATTACGAGTAAACTACCAAAGATCACCAAGATATAGAAATTATACAGAAATATATAATACAATTACAATAAAAACGTTTATTAAAAGATTTGTTTGATCTACTGAATGTATTACAATCGAAAGTTTTACGTCAGACAATGTGTTATACTGGTGCTGCTTCTATTGTTAACTTTTTGTCTCAAGAAATTTTATTATTGATCACGAAGTTACGATAGACAATACAAAAATTCACAAGTGAGAGTAAACTCTTACCCATGTGAATTAATTTTTTGTTCACTATTGTTGAATTACGAGCATAATATATCACGTATACGTTCATAACAACTATAATTCTAAATTACGTCATTGTTACAGTACAGACATCTATGCTTATAATAAAACAAGTCGAATTCTATACATTTATTCGCAATTTGAGATTTTACTTATACCATTTGTAACAACAAACGTTACCGTGGCATAGAGTACTACTAGCGCCATCTAGAATCTATACTTATAATACGAATTCTATATATTTTGTACATTCTGTACATTGATGATATTTTGAAAATATTTGTTTGGGGGCATTATATAAACGATATTGAAGATAAAAATATTTTTTTTAGATTTTTTGTCTGTCTGCCTGTTTGTTATTCGGGCATCACGCTGAAACTACAGAATGAATTCAAATGAAACTTGACACGGTTAAAGACCATAATACGAATAAGGTTATATATAAGGTTATACTTTTTATTGCGAAAATAAATTATGAAGGGAGTGAAATAGGGGTTGAAAGTTTGTATGGAAAAACCTTAATTTTTAGAGTTACAGTTTTAAAAATTTTTTATATAAAAAAATACGAAATACAATGATTCAAAAATTTTTAAAATTCAAACTCTAAACTTGTGAAATAGGGCTTGAAAGTTTACATTTATTCGCGGACGAAGTCACAGGCGTCCGCTAGTAACAACTATAATTCTAAATGACGTCATTGTTACGGACATTTCATCAAAGAAATGGTCTCTGAACGACGGGCGATCAATAAAACATCGATAACTTCGATTTACAATCGATTGTTCAGAACCGGTTCACGGCCCGCCAATAAGACTTAAACTGGAATATTATGCGGGAACAGGCCATCTTTCTTGACCCGTAACACATAAAAGTCGGTCAACAGGTTTAATCCTTGCCGTCCTCAACGGCATTCCTTGGAACATCACTTGTTAATGTAATTTTTATGACGCGAGAAAGTAAATTATGGCTTGCTTTTTTTTCCCAAGCACGAAGATGCTCCTTATTAGTTTCTTTACTGATTTAAAGTGAGAGGACAGACACAATGAAAGTAATTTTTTTAATGACATGGTGGCTTACTCAAAATCTTTTTACTTTTTTTATAAAATTAATTTTATTAATATCTTTGATATTTTATAAAAAATACGAATTTTTTGTATCTTCTAGATTTTTGCATCTTGATAAATCACTCGCGTCACTGCAATATTCAGTGTCATACACTTCTCTGAATTCCATACAACACGGTGTTATAATTTCATAGAAAAAAGGAGGAACGTTTTTGTAAATGGATTCGTGTCCTTTAATCGAAATCTTTATCGTAAAATAGGCTAATTCCCCAGTTATCAGTTCGTTTTTTCTTTTGGTACATATTGTAACATAAAAAATTGTGCTTGATAGTGGACAAACTATCATTTCCTTAGGAGTGATTTTAAAGATCTTTTTCATTTTTAAAGTTGATGTTATTTTAATTGTAACTGGAAAAATCTTGTGTGAATTTGTGATTGTAAAAGAATCTTTCAAATATCCAAATGTTACAGGTGATCTAGTCATATCAAGTATTTTCGGTTTTATAGAAACAGGATGAGGCAAAACCTCGGCAAAAACTTTTGTTGTTTTAGTAAGTGTCATATCACTGTCTTTGGAGTCTATAAATATGAAATCATAGTAACTTTGATGATAACCTATATGATGAACTTTTGTGAAATATACTTTAACGAATTTTTTTGATCGAGGTTCAATACACAGGTATGTGTGTTTAAAAATGAATGGTTCAAGAGCAAGATCTATTATATCGCTTACAACCAAAGCTACAATGTCAATAGTATCAAATTTTTGTAAATCATCACTAAATTTATCAAAATGTGCACTCGATTTTCTTGTATTTGGTGTTGACAAAATGGTATTTTGGAGCTCTAACTCTTTGCCCTCTTCTCTTTCATAAAAATTCTTCGAGTCTAGACTATTTACTTCATTGGATTTATCACTCTCATCGGATTCCGAGACAAAATTAACATATCTTTTTCTGATATGTAAGCAATAACAAGCGTCATCTGTATTTTTTATATGAACAATTGCTTTTGGATATCCAATTTTTGGTGATATATGCCAACTGTAATTAGAAGGAATAGTCACAGTTTCGGTAATTGTTATGGTCCTTGGTTTCTTAAAACTATTTTTTATCGGGATTAAGATTTCTCCGGTCGATTCAGATAAAACAATACTAGCAATTCTAAAATGTAGTGCTGATGATATATCATTAATAATTTTGTTTTTTAACGTATATGAAAACTTAAATGCGGCTGTTAATCCCGGGTACAATTTGACAGTAGTACAAGGATCTATTTTAAAGGTTTTGAGGAATGAATAATCTGATATTTTTTTAAACCTTACATGCAATAAATCTGAGTAACAATTTGTTAAAAATAATTTAATACACTGTGTCTTTAGCGTGTTATTTGTAATGTTTATTTCCTCTGGATAATATTTCACAAGGTATTTACGAGTTGGTACTAAAAAATCTTCTTTAACGGTATTTGTTACTTCGAAACGTCTCAACATAGTGTCAGTAGTATTTTGTAAAACTGAGTAAATTGAGCTTAGAGGAGAAATAACTTTATGAGGATTCGTGCATATATATAATGGTAGCCCAGATGAGTTCAGAGACTTAAGTTCTAGTTCGGTGTCTTGTATCGCTTCTATTTGTGCTTCTTCTGTATTAGGATGTGACGGACACTTAACGAGAGTCGTTTGATCTCCTGGTTCTGATACATTACTTATATGATCATCACAAGACATAATTAAAAGATCATCTTTTATGTTAGAAACTTTAGGTTCAATGCTTTTGTGCTTAAGTTTCATATCTTGCCACTTTCTGGAAGTTCTAATTAATTTGTCAGTAAGTTCAAATGGAGTAAGTCTGGAATTCTGCATATAAATTTTTTGTATGATCTCATATTTACGATTTTCAGCATTCCGTTTTCTTATTTTATAATCTGTCTGAGCGATATTCATTATCTCAATAAGTTCCCTCCACTGTGGCAATGAGGTAAAATCAATTTTGAATTCCAACTCAATAAAGTTTATAAATTCTTCTATGTCCATAGTATAGTCATTATTACCTCTCACACGTAAGTATTTCGATTGCGATATATCCATTGTTATTTTCTAAATAGTGTAATACCGCAAAAAATCTAAATCTAATTAAATAAATCAACAACAACAAATCAATAATGACAACAAATAACTATCTGACACGCAGCCATATATTAGCTCTTTACCAAAGAGGGCCAATGTTCTTCCTTCATATTCGCAATAACGATGAAAATAAAATTAGAATTTTGCCACGTTGACCACCCATCCATAAAATATGCGTATATAGCATGCATGGAATTTCTATTTAAATAGTTGTATGAAAGTAAATTCACATCAAGTCAAATGAAATGGAATCTGAATCGAATGGAAATGAACATTGCTGGCGCTAGAATGGCATGATTAGGTTAATTTTTTTAAATATGTTCATGTTCAAAAACAAATATTAGCCATGTCTGTTTTTAACATGAGTAATGGACTAGCATATCCCAATCCCCATCGACTAAGTGAATAGAATGTGCTAGGAGAGGGTACCTAAGGGCAGGGATCGAACTCTAAGCCTCTGGGACTTGAGTCCAACCCCGACGAGACGAGTGGAAACTGCTGTAGATATTTTCTGCTTTTAAAATATGGTTTAGCTTTGATTGTGGTAGTAAGGCACGTTTATATGTTAAACTAAAGGAGCGTCAGCAAAGAAAAAACACGTTTATAAATTATCAAGCAACGATTTTTTGTAAACGACTTACGATACCACATGCCTCCCACTGTACCATTCTAACCAATATAGCAATATCTTTCTACTGTTCTGACGTTCCTTTAGTTTCCACACACAAAATATGTGTTTGAGCTACATGAAAACCCAAACCGTCATAAAAACAAAGACAATTACAATTTTCAATTATTTAAATTCTTAGCTATAGCTTGGGAACTTCGTTTGTAATACTCCCGATGGTCCGCGCGGGCCGGGAGCATGTAGCGATGAATGAAAAACCCACGACTGATGCACCTCACTTCCCCTCACGCACAATCACACCCGCGCAGTCTTTCCCCCGTCGCCCGCATATCATGGGAGTGTCATCAAAAACTTGCCAGACTATAACATTTGGAGACTACAATAAATGGTAATGGAGATATGTCTTTAACCAGGTCGACAATGGAGAGGATACCAAGAGTACTAATCAGTATAGCACTCGCAGCACTTCTACCCATGGCATCACCAGACAACCATGAAGAGGTGGCCAAGGAGAATGTCCCCCACTCACGCCAGAAGAGGATACTGTGGATTACGAACGATGGTAGGCTGGCTCTACCACCAGGCACCACCATGGCAATCACACCATCGATATCAATGCCGTTTGTAAGACATCCACCTAAAGGCTTCTTATCTAACATGACAGTTAGTTTTCCTTTTACAAGTAAGTGTTGTATAGTTATATTTTCCTATAAATTAAACAAATATAAGTAAACTTTAAACTATAACGGCCATATTTATAAACATGGATTAAATTAAACTTGAATCCTGTAGTAAATTGAACTTTAGACACTATTATTAAGTCCATTTTGCGTTGCAATCTTTGTTTATAAATAAGTCCGTATTTATTTTTTATTGGAAAAAAGAAAATAATGGTTTTGTATCGTTAGTAAATTTTTTTTATGGTCTTGCAACTTAGTGAAAATTATTTTTCGGCAATATTTAACAATTGACGATAGCCCAGTGGATATGACCTCTACCTCCGATTCCGCAGGGTGTGGGTTCGAATTCGGTCCGAGGCATGCACCTCCAACTTTCAGTTGTGTGCATTTAAAGAAATTAAATATCACGTGTCTCAAACGGTGAGGGAAAAAAATCGTGAGGAAACCTGCACACCAGAGAATTTTCTTAATTCTCTGCGTGTGTGAAATCTGCCAATCCGCATTGGGGCAGCTTGGTGGACTATTGGCCTAACCCCTCTTACTCTGAAAGGAGACTCGAGCTCAACAGTGAGTGCAGTGAGTTGATACTGATGACATTATCTAATGAAATTAAGACTTATGGTTTTACAGGCACCATAATGTACCAGCTGGAATTCAAAAGTCAGTATTTTTAAAAATTCGTAGATTTCAGGTAGAATCATTAATCCAGGTAGATTTTAATACGTAGGAACTAAAAAGTTACAGAATAACAATATAGCATTAGTTACAGTAGACATGTAATTTACAGACGGAATGGTAATCAAATTACGTAAACAGTTATCGTATTACGATGAGCTAGCTAACACTATATTACCTGTGCATCTAATGGTAGATACGACTAGTTTTTAGATCAATAACGTTGAATTTAGAATTCAAACTATTATGAATGTTACCAATTAATAATATGATTAATTGATTATGAAACACGGCTTAAACTAAGTGATACAACGTCCGATGCACGACTAGTTTCGATCCCTTATGGAGCCTTTAGTCATGAGCTTCATATTTAATGGTTTTTTTTTTACGTGAGTTTTAGCCGTATTTCATAATAAACTAGTAGATTAATACCATAACATTGATTCGAGTTTTAAGAAAACCGATGATCAAAAATAATGAGTAAGTAGTAATAAGTATGGCAAAAAAAACTTAACTTACAGTAGTAGATACCTACTTAAGTATATACATAGTTAAATAAAAAGTAATATTGAACCTCAGAAAATTTTACGGCAGAACTTTTTGTTTCATCGTAGTTTAAAGAGCTTAAATCCAACTTCTAGGAACAAAAGGAAACACCTCAATAGAGGAATAAGTATAAAAAAAGTTTACAAATGATGTAACATACTACAACTTTACATATAATATGTCAATAATCCTCAAAATGCGCAAAAATTCAATTAATTTTTATAATCAAACTAGCTGACGCCGCGCGGTGTCACCCGCGTGGTTCTCGTTTCCGTTAGAATACGAGGATAATATATAGTCTATAGCCTTTCTCGATAAATGGGCTTTCTATCACTGAAATAATTTTTCAAATCGTAGCAGTAGTTCCTGAAATTAGCGCGTTCAACCAAACAACAAACTCTTCAGCTTTTTAATATTAGTATAGATTACATCGATCTCCTAATAAGAGGTCATGTCAAATTATTAAAAACTTATTAAAAGTACCTACCCAGTTTTCGTATTAAGATCCTAACGCATCTCACGCGTTAATTGCATTGCTAGCATTAGCGTTAAACATTAATTTAAGTATTATGAGCTAGCTATATTGACTTTTAATGTTTATAAGTACGACTTGCGACCAGTTTACAGTGGTAACATATAACCTTTACCAAGTAACTTCGTCAAGTAATCGAAGAATAACTGTTACTAGGTAATTTAACGTATAAAATAATCACTGGAAAATCGTAGCTGACATCCGTAGTTTAGAAGGCACTACAAAAATAGTTATAATGTATATTAATATTAATAACATATTTTTAGCCCATTAGCAGTATTATTTATACTATAGTAGCAGTAGAGAAAGATAATGTTCCTAACAATGAAAGTAGCAACAATGTATCATAACTGCTATCGGAACCGGTCAAGCTTCGCTTTGACTTATGTTCACTTCTTTCCTACTTCTTTCCTACCTCTATCCTACCTCTACCCCTACCCTAAGTATCATAACGCCGTCTCCTGGTTCCAAGCTACCTCTCCACCAATAAATTCAGCCGATCTCGAGTTATAATTAGTGTAACTAACACGACGTTCTTGTATAAATGTCGTGATATTAGATTAAAGATAATGTGGTGGTCCGCATCTAGCCAAGAAATTGCAACGCAAATTATTATAAAACACTAAAAATCCGTAATACAACGTTAAATTATAAAATGTAACGCACATAACTATTGAAAATGCGTTACATACAAGATACGTAACTTGGACTTTTGAAACTATGGTATGCACTATTGGTACAAATTGTACAAAATGGGAAATTGGACTCCTCCAATACAGGGACGTGATGAACCCTCATGCATTGCGTTTATGCATCTATGAGGTGCACGTCACTGCCTATAATAAATTGTCTCGCTTTACAGTTGATTTCGACAAACTTGGCTTAACGGATAACGAAAATCCTTACGGCGATTTGCCTCCAATTTTCGCACGATCCATGGGAAATGTAGCAGCATCAGTCATGGCTGACTACGTGGGACAATACTTAGATAACCGGAGGGGGAAAAGGTCAACACGAGAAACAATCCCGCCCGAAGTTGAGGGCATGGTTTTGGACAGGTTTCATGGTGGAGAAAGGTAATTTCTCATTTATTTTCTACTTTTAATAACAGGTACACGACATTATCATTATATCAATTATGGACTCGGTTGAAGTTTAAAAATGTATATCCAAATTTGGATGCGTAATTGATGAAGAGTCTGTCGATATCTATAGATACTTATAATAAATCTGTAGAGAGGTCAATTCTGGTTCAAAAACGCATGAAATATATTTCCAAAATAACTATCAAGGGGTAGTGATCGATACTGATGCCAAAAACAATCAGTAAAATTTTCGTCTGTCTGTCTGTATGTTCGTAGAAACAAAAACTACTCGACGGATTTTAACGAAACTTGGTACAATTATTCTTTATACTCTTAGGCAGGTTATAGTATACTTTTCATCACACTACTATCAATAGGAGCAGAGCAGTGAAGGGAAATGTTAGGAAAACGGGAGAAGTTGCTCTATTTTTTACAGCGTTACTTCTGTAAGGGGTGGATTAAAGAGGTCTAAGGGCGGACAAAGTCGCGGACTTCTGCTTGTTTATTATAATTGCTAATCTTGAAAATTAAGATATCATCATTCGTGGTCACTCCATCTACCTATCTCAAATTTTGGATACTTAAATACCTATTTGAAATGACAATCATACATATTGTTCCAAGTAATGTTACGGTGAAATAGAAAATTCTGGTCAGGTGTCTATTACTCCAATAGTGACCAAATAAAGTTATGCAACGACAGTATAGCGCCGAAAGAATTCCTAACGATCCTATCTAAATAGCGTAGTGCATGATGCGTACCGAATTCTTGATAAGTGATAACTTTATTGTGGAGGGAAAGTGATGGGTCATTTTATGGTCACGTTGTCGTCCAGGGGATCGCGTGCTTATCGTGTCGTCTTGTGTGGTATCCTGTTTGAGTTTTATAGAGGACTAGCGGACGCCCGCGACTTCGTCCGCGTGAAACTTGGTGTAAACTTTCACCCCCTATTTAATCCTTTAGGGAAGAATTTTAAAAATTCTTGAATCACATTACATTTCGTATTTTTTCATGATTCATGGTCAAATTTTTATACTATAATTCATTTAAAGTCATTCTGTAGTTTCAGTTAAAAAAATACGTATAGACAGACAGACATACAAAAAATCGCAAGAAAGTATTTTTGGCTTCATTATCGAATGTATAATGTCTCAAACGGTGAAGCAAAAACATCGTGAGGAATCCTGTATACCTGAGAATTTTCTTATATCTCTACGTATATGAAGTTTGCCAATGTGCATTGGGCCAGCGTGGTGGACTAAGGTCTAACACTTTTCATTCTGAGACTCGAGCTCAGCAGAAAGCCGAATATGGGTCGATAATGAGGACAATATTTCTAATAATTAATATTTTATTTTTGATAGAGCACTATTGTATGGTATCGCAGAGGATCTGCTAGCAAACTTCGGACTAGATGGCAAAGAGTGTCTGCTGCGTGCCATTTGTGAGATACACGCACATCCATTGCAGAACTTTGGATTCCTTGGCGAAGTCATGAAGCTTTTCTTTAGGTCAGTTTATTCATTTTCTACATATTACTGTTGTACAAAAATCCCAATTCTATATGAACTATGAAGCAATTGAAAATTTAATAAATATTGCAAAAGCAATTGGGCATATTGTCTGGATGATCATCAAACTCATCGTGCAATCCGACAATCCAATTCAAAGATTACCTATTACTTTCGTTTTCCTATTACTGCGAAAAAAGAGTAACATAAAAATCATTAAATTCAGAAGTGTTAAAGGATTTTCAAATTGTAAACTAAAATATGAACTTGTTATTTGACGACGTTGCATCTACTTTAGACTAATCATCCAATTTGCAACAAAGTTAAGTTCGTTCGCATTAGATAGAAATAAAAAGTAATATATTGCTCAAATACCATAAAGTTCGAAGGTGGTTTATATTTATTTTTTTTATTTTCCAGCCCTAGTAAATCGCCCTACGCAAATCTAATAGAGGAATATGTAAAGGCTCAACGAGCTGGGGAGTCAGGCGGAGAATGCTGGCCGTATTATAGACTCTGCCCCAAAAGCATCTTCATGCCTTCTTCGAATAAATATTCGTATGTATTTGTCTTCTTCTATCTCTTCTGCTGTTCTTTTAATTCTTTTTTAATCGTACTCTATCTTTAAAAAACAAATTTTGCTACTTTTGTGCATTTTGAATTATTTAGAGTATAGTTTTCAGAAAAATATTTTTAGCATAAAGTTAAAAGTAGGTAGGTTTTGAATTATGTAAGTGATTATAGTGCACAGTGTCAGTAACTAAATAAACCTAGTAACAGAATTTGCAAATTAATTCTGATCACAAACACATCAGCAAACTAGGGAGGTACTCTTTCAGAAAACAATTCTTGCACAAATACTTAACTAGCTACTTGAAGTTCTTGTATTTCAAGTATCTACTTTACAGTTACCACATAGATTAGTTACAGTACAGTACAATTGTTTTTAAAGAGAGAGAATATCGAGTAATTCTATGGAAAGTTGCATTCAAAGAAAGCATATAAATGTTTAGTAAACCAGTAACCTATTATTTTAGGAAAGACGCGGAAACTCTGCACAGGCGACAGGAACAAGAAAACATCGATAACAACAAGATGGAAGTCAAAGCTATGTAAATAGACGATCGTATCAAAGCAGAGAATGCTCAAGCCATCGTAGACGTAATCGGAATTCCAAATGTAGTGGTAGTTTTCAACCAAAGTTGATGCAAATTTTAGTCTACTAGAATGTATTAAATTCATAAAAGTTTGCGGTATTAATATTAAACAATTTGGAAACATGTTCTATTAACCCAAGTAAGATACTTATACCTACTGATAATCGATCAATTGTTGAGAACACCAGGTTTTATTCAAACAGGACATTATGGTCCTATAGATTCATAAAAATCTGATTTTTGCAGAACAGATAATGAAATATATTTAAAATAAAATGGTAACCTTGTAAGACTTTTGATTCTTTATTATTAGAGGGCATAGTTGTTGTCAGGCAAACCGAAATCTGGAATATGGCTTGGAAGGCAAAACCACCTCTGTTCGCTAAGTTCATAGTTTTGTCCGATTCGCCATGCTTATCACATACACAAAATTTGAGCAGTATAGTAATGAATATAAAGCGAAAAAAATATGGAGAAACAGGAACATCACAAAGGCGGAAGTGAGAAAAAGACGATCTAGAAATGTGCTGTTGGAGTAGAATGCTTGCATATCCTGGACACAGTTCAAAAATCAACATATAATTTCTCCAAGAACTGAGGATCAAACAGCGTTTTCTACACTACGGGAGGAATGGCGATGGTTTGTTAGGAATGCCACCACCCTTAAATGACGACCACGACCACTCTGCCAAGAGTGTAGCGACGAAGAAAAAGAAGTAATAAATAAGAAATTCGTTTTTGGGTCCAAAGACTTTTAGATTATCGGTCAGTGATTGAAATAGCAACAAGCAAAAATAAAACATCAAGGTACAAACAAATGCTGGCGATTATTTTAACTTTTTCGCAAACTTTTATGAATTAATATGCCATATTTATTTTATCTAAGTGCCATTGATTAATGATTAAAACGAGAAGGGCGATGTTGATGTATTTTACATACTTCGGTAGTTTTACACTTGTCTTCATATTTCAAGAAAGGTAAGATACAATTCTTCATATCTGTAGATCGTGTATCTTATGGGGTTGTTCTTTTTTAATTAACTTTGTTTATCAACCCTTTTACCTTATGCAAGATCAGTGTTAGTCCATCCTATTATGTTTGATTAGTAAAACACGCAATTGCTTTGTAATATTTATTTAATATATTGATACCAGGATGTTAAAAACATTTAAAATTTTTACCGTTGTTAATTTGTTATTTGTTAATTTTTTAGCGAAATCCTACTAGAACTTAGATTGTACTTTTTGTAAATCTATTTATTTTAGCTAAGGAAATTCTTTAGTAAATATTAGTTAATACTTAAGTTAGTTAAATATTTTTGTGTTTAATTATTTTTTTTATAAATATAGTTTTATTCGTTTTTTATTAATTGCCATTAGTTTATGATATTAGATATGTCCCATTACATATCTCCCGACATCATCAGATTACGTCTAAGTTTCTATAATCATGTCATATGTTAGAAATTAGTTCAGAAGACAATTGATAAACGAATACGATGAAAAAAAATACCATATGACCACATATATGATACGATGACGTAGGTAAATATAAAATACATAAACATAAAAATGAAGAATAAAATATTTCTAACCTAAAAAGTAACAGAGTGAAAGCAAAAATACTAACCTAAAAACAAGAGATAAGATAAAAGAGATGGCGTCTATCTAACATTCTATGGCTATAGCAGTCTAGTATCTCCGCCCTCCGCTCAATTTCACTACCTATACCTACATAGGTATAACAGACAGCGCGTTCCCGAGCACCTACAAAAGCTTAAAGCTCCGACCGGGAACGGAAATGTCCACAACTTTGAAATAAAAAATAAATTTCAAAATGTCTTGCAATGTTTAGTTAAAAGAAATATTGTGATTAGCTCTTTGTGAAGCAGTGTTGTGGATGGCTCTAACACCAATATGTACTTAGCGATTACGTATATACTTGTGCTAATTGCCGTGTTTGAGGGTGCTGCGGTAAGCAAACGGAGCTATTCCGACCAATCTATAAAGGGATATGTCACTGAGGTAAGTACCAGTGAATGAATTATTAAATTACTTAAATTATTAGGTTATTTATAAAAAGCAATGTTAGAGGAACAATAGAAATATCAAAATTAAAGGTAAAATGTTAAGTATATTTAATATTTTCCAGAGAACATGTTGGTGGAACGAAATTTGCAAGGAGGAGTTCCAAATATTGTTCAGATGCAAATGCCCTTCGTGGTCGTACTGCCGAAGCCCCGGCAGATATTACAATGCAGTCTGCTCCATGACCGAGACAGGCTACATATGGGACCAACCCAACTCTCAATGGAGAGGCCAGTGATCAAGGAAGCACCACTAACCCACATTTTATTTGTGCACGTATAAGTGTTTCCTCCCAATCAAAAATGCCTTACAAATCCCAAGAAAATTTTGAATTTGCAAATGTGCCACGTTCTAACGAATACCTGAGACTGATTTGGTAGGAAAAGAAATTAAATTTCATCTTCTATTTTCGTATTTTAGCCTAAGATGCCTTGTTTGTCGCTCTGCACGAATGGGGTTACGTATTGTTTTTATGACCATTTTTGTTGATGATTGTTGAATTTAAGTAAAATAAACTTATGCGTTAAAGGACCTTGTTTCCATTTCGTAATATATTTTTGACCTTGATAATGTTTATTGTAATATGCTGGTCGTGTGAGCTGGAAATCTATTAGAGAAACGCGCATGCGTATTGACTACACAAATTAAGCACCAACAATCAATACGGTAAAAGTACACACCAAAAGAATTCCAGCGCCAAATCACAGAATCATTAAAAATGTGGCCTATTGTTCTATTAGTTTTTACATTTCACGGAATTAATTGTGAACCAGAAACAGTGCGGGATAATTTTGACTACTTTAGCTATGGGAACGAAGATAATCTTTTGAAAAACCTCGATCTTCATCTGGTAAGAATTTTTTACCTAATCTTAATTTTTGATAACCTTGTTCACACTCAGACAATTTCACTGGAAAATTAATTTCAGCCAAAAGACGAAATTGTGTTACGACCGCAGGATGTCAAGGATTGGCCACAACAGTCACTGAATGTGGGGCAAATAACTGGTGTCTCAATAAATTCTTTGGGACAGCCTGTAATTTTCCACCGAGCCGAAAGAGTGTGGGATGAAAGGTACTCGTAATATATTATTCGATGTTTACAATGCTCAAACTAAAATAAAATGCAAAAAATATACAACAGGCGATAAAATGTCTCTAAAGTATTATATCGTTACTCTGTCCTTGAATATTTTCTTTCCATTTTTATTGAAGCTTTTACAATACATATCATACGGAGTAAATAAAACTTATGAACTGGTTGTCGAGTTTAGCGAGAAATTAATCTAAGCTGTTACTAGTGTTCATTGAGTAGGTATATTAATCACAATCCTTCGTATTATCTAAAAATGCACTCTTTTTAAACAAACATAATTACTTTTAAATTAATAGCTTAGCATAAATAAAAACATTTATTTTAATATCGGTAACGGAAGCAAACGGAACCGATACTACTACGTATCCGTGTCTTGATATTTATTATTCGGAGATGTAATCATTTTCTGATGACTCCGATATGTTTTCAGTACATTCAATGAATCTAATGCGTACCAAAATCTGGACAAAGGACCGATTAACGAAGATACCATATTAGTGCTAGATCCGCAAACAGGATCAGTACTTCATAGTTGGGGGGCTTTTGCATTTTATATGCCCCATGGACTCACTGTTGACCATCATGATAACGTTTGGGTTACCGACGTGGCAAAGCATCAAGTCTTTAAGGTAATAACCATGTTTTGTTGTTTTATATTTAATGTTCGACTCTAATAACGATACGATTTTTTTTTTATTTATTTACTTAATCAATACTTAATAATACAATACAATTTTGTGCTCATAATGGAACGGATTTATGTACGTTTACGTACAACGGCTAACCACCAGTGGCCAAGTGCGGAAAAGGCCCAGGAAAGAAGAAAAAAGAAGAGCGGATTTAGTTTAAAGTATTGAATGTTGAAATGATTTAATCTAAATTAAAAGCAAAAGGTCACTCACCACGAAATATCGAAAATCACTTGACGTACAAAGATGTAGTTTGGCAGAGAGGGAGTTTATAGTAGCATAGACGACCGCTAAGAACGAGCTTTGCGACAGGGCAGAGGAAGTCGCAGGGCTCCGGTAATTCCTTATAATTACTTGGCGTTTTTTGGTTAATCGCTCTCTTCATTGATCACTAAAGGCACTCTTCTTCGACTTGTATTATGTCTCGTAATAATTTGAAAATTGTTTCAGTATACACCTAACAATCACAAGTATCCCACCTTGACAATAGGAGAAGCTTTCACAGCTGGGTATCCCTACAGACACCGTGTCCTACTCTGCATGCCGACGTCAGTAGCAGTTGCGACAACAGGCGAAATCTTCGTCGCCGATGGCTACTGCAATAACCAGATACTAAAATTCAATGCTGCTGGAACCTTACTCTTCGCCATACCATCGTTTTCTGACACCCTCACACTGAATCTTCCACACAGTATCACATTGTTGGAACACTTGGACATTGTCTGTGTGGCAGATAGAGAGAACATGAGGATTGTTTGTCCTAAAGCTGGACTGAAGAGTTATATTAAGATGTTGGAGCCGGCGACTATTATTGAGGACCCCACACTAGGCAGAGTTTTCGCGATTGCTTCACATGGCGATATGATCTATGCTGTGAATGGACCCACGTCTCAGAATATCGCAGTAAGAGGTTTTACCGTCAATGCTGTATATGGTAACATTTTGGACACTTGGGAGCCATTGACGGTAAGTTATTTATTTAAAAATACGGTAATATTTGACGGCCACCGTAGTGCAGTGATATGCGCAGTAGAATTAGAGGACAACACTGAATTCATCCCCGGCTGGGCCAATAAAGGTTTTCTTAATTAGTCCAGGTATGGCTGGTGGGAAGCTTCGGCCATGGCTACTAAACGGCGGTACGTCTTTACCTACTTAAGGTTAAGACGTACTGCCAAGCGATTTAGCGTTCCGGTACGATGTTGTGTAATCGTAGAAATCGAAAGGGGTTTGGGTTTTTTATCGTCCTCCAATTAGTCCGCTTCCATCTGAATAAAAAAAGTCGTGAAGTTCAACTTTAAAATGCCTTCAGTCATTTGTAGCCATTAAATATAAAACTTATTTATGCCCACTTTAATTCGTGTGAAGATGAAACTCTATCTCCTCTTAATATGAGAAAATAGCCAACGCCCGTGACTACGTTGTGAAAACTTTTATCCCCTATCGTCCCCCCTTGGGTTTCAATTTCAATCTGTTATTCGTATAAATTCTTTAAAATATTTGTCCATCTGTATGTTTGTCTGGAATAATCTTTGTGATGGTTTAACCGATTAAAATAGGCCTCACACTGTAACATAGAGGAGGTTATTGAGCAACATCTCTTTTTATCTCAGAAAAATTAATGGTTCCCGTGGGTTTTGAGAAAAACTAAAGTTCCGCGACATCGTCCGCGTGAACTTTAGTTTTTCCGTTATTAATTAAAAATAAAAAAAAATCCGTCGTCCGTTAGTAATAAGTAATGCCGTATAACAAATTATGACTAGGTACATATCTACAAACATTATGTAAGTAAGATCAATTCAATTTAGCCATATTTTCTCTTTTCAGGGTTTCACAAATCCTCACGCGTTGGCAGTAACAAGAAACGGATCCCACCTCTACGTTACGGAAATCGGACCGAACAAAATATGGAAGTTCGAACTATCTGACGTCTATGACAAGAAGTAGAAAATTGAGACGAAGTTTTATGTAGGATTTAAATTAAAAAGAAAATAGTTAACGCTTTATAACGACGCGAATGTAATTCGCGTTGCACGTACTTAGATGAAATCTTTCCAATATAATCTATAAATAAATATTATCTTAGGGGTAATTTCGCAGCGCAGTTGCAATGCAATCAAGATTAGTTTACAGGAAGTAGATTTATATGACGTGGCAGGAAAACTCGTAATGAACGATGAGCATCCATATTTCCAATTCGCACAGCAAATTTTGTAATGCGTTTGTGTTTCCTGACAGTTAAAATTTAAATACCTTCAAAGGAAGAGTGAATAGATATCTTCTATATAAGCGTAGTCCAACTTAGACCACATTGATGCTTTTCATCAGGCTTAATTAAAGTCAAGCGCGAACCTATTCATAAAAAAAAATATATAAAAAATTAAATCTAAATTTAACTGCCTCCTCTAGTGATTTTTAATTTTGAGGAACGAGTAAAACTGTGTATTGCGACTAACCCCTATAAAATTAATAGGTAATTTAAATACGTATTATAATAAAATGAAAATACTTAATAGTCTAAATACCGGAATACAAGTATGTTAAAAATATTAATGAAGTTATATACACATAAAGGTTTAAAAAAATATGATAAAATATTTATTTTTTCACGCTGGCATACTTTATTTATGGTATCCTATATATAGTAAAATATAAAATAACCTACACATATTAAACTGTATGGAAAATTTCACTTATAACCAAAATTTAATTAAGAGAGTTATTTGAAGTATTTAAAAGGACAATAAAGTCTGGCCGTATTTACCTGCAAACACCAGGAAGTTTGACTTGTATGAGGTGTGAGATCTTCATTTCAATTGTTGGAGTAATTATAACAGCCGTTATCTCTAATTTGACTGAAGCTCTTCCGCGCGTCTCAATTAGACAGCGCGAGTCTCGTCTCTGTCTCTCTATGTCTTGACGATACAGTAGATAGAGTAAGATATAGGCGAATTTGAAACTCACGCTGTCTAGTTTTAAAAACATGGTTCCAGAAGCGTTAAAGTTCCTTGTCTCTCGAGAATTGTGGCTATTTACCTACCACTGCTACCATTCACTACAATGGGGATGATGACTTGGTTTGAATACTCGTATATTGATTTTTATGAGACATTCAAGTAAATAAGGGCAATGTTAACTAATTTATACGTAAAAAGCGTACGTTTTAGCTTCTGTAAATGTGACATTTTTAATATTTGAACAATAAACATAAACGCACAAATATCAAAAAGATATTTGTAATTTTGATTGAACCTACAAATATAACGATCATTATGATCAACGATGTCATTAATTCGTACCATTTTGTATGGGGCGTTTTTCAGAGATCCGTGGCAGTGTTCCAAATATGAACCTTTAAACCCCTTAGCTCCTAAAGTAATAATCGCAGATATCCTGTTACTTTTACAAAATTGCCTTATTATTAGCATACTCCTAATTTATATTCAATTTAAAAAAACTGTCATCATACCTATTGAAAAGGTCTTGAATTCGATCTTCGCCCGTTGGAATACTTTTCTAATCACTCCAGTCTTTACGGTCAATTGCAGGAAGACTGCCTCTTCTTCTATGTTTTTGAATACGGGATATTGGTAGTAAATAGATCAAAAGTAATTGAAAAAAAAAAAAATTTTTTTTCGATCGTTGCTTTTCAATCTAGCCATATATGCATGGCACCTAGAGGTATATACGAGTATATAGTATGATATCGAATTATATAAACTAAGTAGGGCCAATAAAATCACGCACATAATAAAAAAATGTTTATCTAATGTAACAAGTACATAAATGTACCTAGATTTGAAAGTATTCCAACAAAATTGTTCGCATATTATAATCATCTTAGATGATGAAGTACGCTATCTTGATTATATAGTGTTTACTTGCAAAATGCACATAATCCCACAATAATTTCACAATTAGAAGTAGAAGGTTAGGGCGTGTATACTGGCTTTAGTGATTATCTATGTAAAAAAAATAAAGAAAAAGAATTTATGTACCATTAGATCTCAATCGGTTAAAATCTGCTTAAGATATCCATAGATTAAATATAGTAAGCCAGTTATAAACTGTCTCTTCGGGTCAATGCACTAAAGTAAAAAAGAAACAAATGTCACGCCTCTCCTTGACATCCGCATATACAAACTTTTTTCATAATTTGTATTTCAAAGTTTAACACTAACTCTAACACTAACAATTACGTAAATTAATTAATCAATAATTACCAATAAAAAATACTCCATCTTATTTCTTTAGTTTTTGTAAACAGTTTTTAAAATATTTAAAAGCATAAGACGCCATTTTTGAATAATATTGAAAGTTACTGATGCGACGCTTGGTGTCGTACTGACTCGAGAATGTATTCGTTTTTGAATTTTGTATTTGGGGCGGCTACGACACCGCCTTCGTCATCGAATTATTGATTAATTTGTGGACCGACGAGACTGTTCATAACGAGCTTACAATAAATACTTATTATCTACTGATGCAAAAGAGGCAAATCAGACTGTTATCCAAGCGACCCGTCGCCACATAATTCGTCGCCACGCTGTGGTACAATTTCGATATTTAATTATTTTCAAATCTGTAAGGCGGTCTGCCACGATTCACAGTTCTGTTTATTATATATTCAAATGCCCAAAAATTATTATTTATACATTTATATATCTATAATGTCGACTTTGAACTTTAAAAAAAATTTAAAACGCGAGAATGTATTTAAAAACCAAGGACCAAAACTGGATTTGGTATATTATTAATATCAAAATTATTTAGAAATTCTATTAAATAAATGCTAGTAATAAATTGAATTTACAAATTCCTGTAGTTTTATTTCAATCTAAAATTGATTGATCATCCCTATAAATTGCGAGCAAAAGTTATAGTTTAAATTATAATTAAAACAACAGGGAAAAGTACGTACATTTATTTGAATAATTTATTTAATGCTATATTATACACAATTATAATAAATATAAAATTATGAAACCAAATAAAATACCGCTTAAGGTTTAAGAAGCGGTCCTACTTTACTAAACCTAAGGAATTGATGGCAATTTATAATTCTTTTGAGCAAAAGAAAACAATAGGGTAGTTGACTCATATCAAATTTAGTATAAACAACATTTTTGCTGTTTTGCTCAGATTGTCAAAAAAATATTTAAAAATAATTATGTATTCATGTCTCAAAAATAAATAAGGATGATTTTTTTTTAGATTGAAAGAACATCATACTTATTTGTTTTTGAGATAACAAAGATAATATACAATTAAGACCCTCCTTAAATGTCAACTAGTCTATACATATACATACATTAATAGCAATCCCAGTGACGTGACTGTACAATGTGATCGGACTGTACAAGTTCGATTCAAACTTTATGACCTCTCGGAACATAATAGTGACGCGGCGTTCTTTAGCGTATTTTATGTAATACACTACGAGCAGCGACACCCGTAGCTATCTTCAGAGTCGTCATGAAGTTTGAATCAGGCTGTACCAAGAAATAACCAGCTAAAGTTCTACAAACTTTGCATAAAGAGCTCGATCTATTTGTATAATATTATGTGCTATAGTACTAAAATAGTTTTTAAATTCATAATTTGGGTCTTATTATTTTGAGCATGTGGATAGGTAAATATGTAGGTATCCACTAGTTTTACTTTTCGGAATTCTAAGAAATACACTGAATAAAATTATTTTTGCTATTTCCCACAAAACCTTGCAAAATACTCGTACATTAATTTTGATGACTTTTTCTGTATCAGGTTTTCTTATAATAATAACAAATAAATAAAAAGTCGTTATCCATTGGATATCAGTAATATACATCAAAATATACAAGACTTTTCTTACTATTTATTTACATAACATCTAAATTAAATATGCATATATCCCAATCATTAATAAAATATGTATTATCTATAAAATATAAAAAAATAAAAAAGGCAGCTATTTTCCTTAGCAAATTAATCAACAACATTATAAATAACAATAATTAATACTAAATGAAAAATTGGAAACCAATATTTATATTAACTAATATAGCTTATATTTGTCTTTAATCATCGCGAAATAAGTAAAATAAAAATCAAAAATTAAAAATTGCGTATTTAATATATTTTTCCAAACGCCAAAAACACTGCCCGTCATATCGTGATATTTAATTTCTTAAAATGCACAAAACTGAAAAGTTGGAGGTGCATGCTGGGACTGGATTCGAACCCACACCCTCCGGAATCGGAGGCAGAGGCCATATCCACTGGGCTATCATGGGTTAAAGATTTATTTGGTACTAACCAAGTTGGTAGAATCTGCAGAAATGGCAACATTCTGGTGATGGTCGAAGTTTCTAAGTTTCACAATATTATGTAATTAAACGGAGATAAGTCTCAGACCAATTTATAGAAGGACCTGTATCGCACTCATAGTCACGAACAAAATTGTCTATCATTTTCTGAGGCAATCGAGCTTAGATTTGGTATATATCTTATACTAAACTAGAAGTTTTTGCCCGTTTTTTACACAATTCAATTACACAAAAAGGTATTTTTACGGAGCTCTTCAACAGACGAACACGATTACAACTATTTAACGTCGATTCTATAGAGACAGTTTTTATAATCGCATTAAATCGTTGATCGCAGATAGCGAGGCAGGTCCTATACAATAATTGGTCTGAGGGATAAGTATATATAACATTTATACCTTACACGTCGTATTTCCGTTTCTTCATTACTTTCATAAACAGTACCATATCTGAAAAGGAGATTAATTACGTTTTTAATATACAAGTGTTTCAAACTCACCTACTTCTCTCTGTCTGTCCATCTGTTTGTGATAAACTAGAAAGCTATTTAACAGATTTTCATGCGGCTTTCATTAATATTATTATTTATATATTTATATAATAGTGATTCATGAGGAAGGCTTAGTCACATAATTTGTGAAATATGACAATAAATTGTATGAAATATGACGATAATTGTTGGATATCTCGGAAAAATTCAACCAGAAATATAACGAAACAATGAATGGTGAGATATTTTGCTTTCATAGAGGGATTGTAATTATATTCATATCAAATAAAGTTCTATATTTATAAAACAGTGCTAGGTCTAAATAAATATATAGTAGATGGTTATGAATACGGCCAGGATTGAAGGCTTAATGTATTTTTTAAGGCACAAAGGTGAAAAATTACCTAATTCTCAAATCTGTGCTGAGATTTACACGAGATTGTAATCAAGAGCCAACTGTAAAGAATTTAAAAAGAAGTCTGGGAGAATGCTTTACATAGATCGCAAAAAGACGAAATTTGACAGGGAGGTGGTTTATATTTATAGTTAGTACCTCCACTTAGAAAGGATTTTCCAACAGGGGGGGGTCGGATAAACGATGTCCGACGGAGGACGAAGTCGCGAGCATCCGCTTGTAATAATATAACAATACTTCATCATCGTCATCATCATATCAGCCCATGGACTTCCAAACATCACGATGAGCCGCCTGCATCCAGCGAATCCCTGCGACTCGCTTGATGTCGCCAGTCCACCTGGTGGGGGGTCGACCAACACTGCGTTTTGCAGTGCGGGGTCGCCATTCGAGCATCTACTTGTATTATAACAATACTTACTAATAAATATAGCTATAATAACAGCAAGCATGAGCCACAGCCAACACTTCCAAGCGCCGCGGCTGTGCTCTTGCAGTCTCTCCGACTCCACTTTCAATGACATGAGATTCCTATCTGTCAAGTCGGAGGATTTCTTTAACGCCTGAAATTATAAAATAAAAAATCTTATTAATAAGTTTAGTTTTTTATTACCTAGAGCCGGTTTCAAGTGTTGGACAATTTAACTGTAAGTTTTTTGTTACTTTTAACGTCAAATCCTTATCAGGGAGTTCAAATTGACCCCCACACAAAAAATGCAAAATAAAAAAAGCAACCTAGTTGGCTTAAGGCTTAGTGAGTCCTAATGTTGGCTTAGCAATAACAATATTCGTAAAGGTAAAGCTGACTCTACCTACCACAGAAGACATAATAGAGAGAGAGAGAGAGAGATCAAATTTAATACCAACAATATTAATTTTGTATAGTGCCTACATGGAATAAGGCAATATAATGATATTAATTAATACATTTAAGGATTATTATGAAACTTAGTTTTATAATCATGTATTTTAATAAAAAATTAAAATGTTCATGTAATCACATCTCAAAAAAATGATAAATTTCTTCAATCAACGATAATGAACAATTAAAAAAGTGTCATGTCAACTAGCCTATTGTACTAGTAACTGTAACCGCCCCTCGCAATGAGCTAGTGACAACTGAACTGCAAAATTTGTATGAAACCCTCACTGTGTGAGTCTAACTAGATATTTTTCAAGGATGAACTGATAGAGATAACTCACCTCAGTATCAGCCTTTATAATAGTGCTGGCGATCTGTGATTGTTCCTTCAAACTCTTGGTCAGCATGACCATGTTCTCTGCTACTTTCTCTTGCATGTTCTGATGGTATTTGAGCAGTGAGTCTATGTCCTCTTGGCTGGTACTGGTGCTGGTGAAGTTTGCCGCTTTGATTATGTTTCGCTGCCTCAGTGTATCATCACTGTCTTCTATAATAAACAGAATAATATTCATTATGTATTGTTTTTTAACTACCCACTGCTCACTAGAAGATCTACATCAAGAGAAGATTACGTAGACAAAGTCGCCTAATGTGGTAGTTAGTGAAAGACTAAGATTAAGTTTTTGGACATTATCTTCATCATCGTCGTCATCAACCCATATTCGGCTCACTGCTGAGCTCGAGTCTCCTCTCAGAATGAGAGGGGATAGGCCAATAGTCCACCACGCTGGCCCAATGCGGATTGGCAGACTTCACACACGCAGAGAATTAAGATAATTCACTGGTATAAAGTCGGCACGAGTCAACACGAGATTGAGCAACGTCATGTCCATCTCAGACTACTATTTCACACATCGTAATCATATGAAGTACCAAATTAATACTTTGCAACAGAAACTGCACACTACAAAGCCAGGCCGCCCTCTTTATAGGAGAGCTGATATGCAGTTCACATCCACAAATGCTGGTTTGGAGTTTGGCTTTAATGTGGGTTGGAGCTTAGAGTGATTATATTTAAATATATAGGACTTCCTATCACATTTTATTGTCAATGACCAGGATGGATGGCTTAACTTTACCTCCGAGGCACAGGGGAGGCACATCACCAACTTTACAACTCTATTTTTGCTGAAAACTGTGCCGTATACTAAGCATTGCTGTACTTAGATCTCAAACATAAGTGTGGTTGCTAGACGCTGGCGCCCAAAAACCGTGGTGTTTCGAAGTCTGTGCAAGAGGCAGTGTTGGCTGTTAATGATGATGGATGATGATGAATCTTACCCAATCCAAATAACTCAGAGCGCAACTCAACCCCATATTTTGCAACAGTCTTCTGGTGTATCTCTTGAGCTGAACCATCTACAGTGTTGGTTGCTGCACCATGGGATAACAACTGCACTGCCTCAAGCTGAAACATATAGGTTTGTCTACTTTTGGAGGTCTTGTTTTGTTGGGCTTTAGATGTAGGTGTAAAGTATACAAGTAGTAGTTAATTAACAAACAGAGTGTGGGTGTGTTATGGTAGGTTCACAGATCCGCATTGTACGTATTGGATGCATTACATCAACGAATCATAGTATTCTTTGTATAGAAAGTCATACAAAGGCATCCACTGACCTGTGTATGGATCTCACAAATCTACCGTATAATTAAAAATCCATTTAAAGTGATGCAAAAATAGTACAATTAATTTTTGCAATCGTGGCAATTTTGCAATAGTGGAATACCTTCTTTGTATTATGTTTTTGTAAGATTATTATATAAAGTAATAACCCAATTAAAATTTTCAAAATATCTTCAATATTTTAAAAATAACAGTATTTGACCTGCTACAATTTTTTTTTGTATGGATTACAAATTAGTTACAAAAAATTCACAAAAATTTTAAATTGTTTTTTTAGAAAATAGTTTACCTTTTCTATAGGACTGTGGAGAGTAGCTGTTTGTATTAAGCCTTTCAAAAATGTTGCTCTTTTAGTATATTCCGCTATCACATCCTTTGCAGGCTTGCTGTTGACAAAAAGTTGATACAAAATAAATAATAGTTATTTTTTATGTCAGTTATTAAGCAGCAAAGATTTTTACAGCAAGTGGGCATATTGAATTCATGAGTGTCGCAAAGTATTTAATGAGTGGTAAATAAATCTGCTGCTGTACGCAACACAAAATTTTAAATCTTACTACACCTTTAGATGGTGACCCAAACCTAGAGCTGGTCCTCACAATATACCGAACAAACTAACTAGTAACCACTGGGACAACAAGTTTTTTTTTTCTGATTGTGTATGTGCCGTAGGCTCCTTGATAGGACCTCCGCGGCGTCACCAGGGTGTATGGGGCCATTGTACCTAGACTTACCCTTGTTCTGTGCTCGCCCATAGTATGGACGAACGAATGAACAAGAAGAACAAGAGAAGAAGTAAACTTACTCGGGACCCATTTTAAGTTCAGTTATCATATTATTCAAACCCTCCACGTATTGTTTCAGTCTGCAGTTAGCGTCTACTGGTTCTTGTTTTGCAATCAATTCGCATTTATTGAGAAGTTGCCTGATATTCATTTCCAATCTTGATTTCTTGGGAAGTGTTACATTGTTCATTTTGGTGTTATCAACAGCCATGATTATTTTCTATAAGAAACAATATGAATTCGAAAAATCATGGAAATAACGAAATTCAAAAATGTTTATTGACAAACTCGATTTAAACTTCAAATCGAATTGACAGTGACATGTCATCAATCATCATCTGCCAGAGCCAACATCAAACTTGAAATTAACATTCCGTTCAGTAATTTGATAAATCTATTTTGCTTATACGGCATCACCAATAATATTGTAATTTACTACCCTTAGATACATTATAAGTTTCAAAGTTACTACTCTACTAACCCTGCCAATCATTGACTAGCGGACTTTCCGAGATTTTTACAAAATATGTAACTTGAAACTGAAGTAATTTTCATACAAACTTTCAACCCCTGTTTCACCACCCTCTAATTTAATTTTCAACAAAAAGTATCCTATGACCATCTTCTCAGTTTCATTTGAATTCATTCAGTAATTTCAGCGTGATGCCCCATCAACATAAAATACAGTACAGACAGACAAAAGGTAAAAAAAAATTTTTTTGGCTTCAGTATCGATTATGTAATGCTAACTACAATATTCAAAACATCTTCAGTGTACAGAGTTTTTGTTGGTTTTGTTAAATTAAAGATCCTGAAATGTCAAATACAGTGGTGGTGACTTCGACAACATACTTTGTACTCTGTACCTATTCTTAAATCTATGCTTTGTAGAGTTTGGCTAAAGGTTTGGCTAATGAAAGTAGACATGGGGGTGAAACTTCCGCACAGTTCGCTTACGTAAAATATTTTGTATGAAGTGCTGCCTTCCAGCGCTCACGGTACAAAAACTTAAGCGAAGTTTTCTCAGGCACAATATAGATGGCACGCATGAAGCACATAATTTGATTAAAATCACTCCTGTTCAAACTATGAAAATTTTAAAAAATATAGTTTCAAATATGACAGTTTAGCTGTCTTTGATTTTTTCTGTTGTTGCTATAGTGATATGTTGTTTAAAACTTGGTGACAGTGGTGAACGAAAAATATTAAAATAAGATGTAATCGGTACAAATAAGTGATTATAATGGGTATTACTTGTGGATTTGGTGTGCATAGTTAATAATTACCCATGGAACATGCTCGACCACCATCGGAATTATGCTCAGAAGGCGGCCCGGTGTGCCGCGAAACGGCGTGGCGAAAATGTCGCCAGCAATTTTACGTGTTCTTAAAGGTGACCAGTGTGTAGATGTTATCAGTGGTTATTTATAATCATAAACGTCAATATTCATAGTTGGTGCACTAATGTTATCAGGCTGCTGAAGTGCGTTAAGATATTTTCATAATCACAAAAGAAAAAATAAATCGTTGAATAATAAGAATCTTCTTTTCTTTCTTTGATTAAAAATCCTTTAATATTTGAAGGATTATTGCAGTTTGTTTTCCTTATTTCTATATATTTATAAAATTTGGCAATTTTAAATATTTGGGTACATTAGTATTATATAGTGAAATAGGTGATTTTGTAAATATTATGTTTATGTTAAATTTTTTTTCATTAATAATATATAAGAATTAAGGAAAACAAACAGCAATAGTCATACAACTAAAATATAGATTGTACTCGTAGAGAGAACGCCATCTATGGGTAGCCAATAAATCTAATTAGAATGCGCCATCTAGTGATCACGGTACATAACTTTTTTAACTGAAATGAGAGTTGCGTATCTATCTCAATATATAATGTATCATCTATGAAAGTAGAGACTGAAATCGACCGGCAAAAAAACAAAATGAAAGGCGTTCCCAAAACGATAATGCAAATATTTAAATTGAGTTTGATATTTGCACTATTGTTTTGATAATTGCAATTTGAGTTTTTTCAATATGTAGTAATATTTCTTTATATAAAGATTAAAGTCTATTTTTTTAAAGCAGAGACTGAAATGACAATTAGAAACGTCAAACATAAAAATAATGTGACCAGCATATAAAGAATAAGGTTGTCCTAACGATTCTGATTCGATGAAAATCGATAAAAATAATACAATGATACATAAGAAATAAAATAAATGTACAAAATGTGTAATTATGATATCAATAACCAAAGTCATCGACATAGCTCAACGTGTCGCAAAGCTGAAGTGGCAAAGGGTGGGGCACATAGTTCGAAGAGCCGATGGTTGTTACGGTCCCAAGGTGCTGGATAGGCGACCCTGCTCTAGAAAATGCAGTGTTGGTCGACCCCCCACTAGGTGGACTGACGACATCAAGCGAGTCGCAGGTATTAGCTATTATATGCAGGCGGCTCAGGATCGTAATGTTTGGAAGTCCCTACAAAAGGCCTATGTCCTGCAGTGGACGTCCATCGGCTGATATGACGATGATGATGAACATGCCTATAATAATTCTTATACGTTTTTTACAGCTTATAAATTACTTTAAACTATCCAATAATTAATATTTATTGAATAAATTGATGAAATCGTGAATTAGTTAAATATTTTCATCAATAACAATAAATTTTTTGGTCCTCAACTGACAAATCGATAATAAGCAGTCATTTAATTCCTGGATATCGATATTGCCGTCTGTCCACACACTGCTCTACTCGCACAATACTTGAAGTACCTACACTGCAAGTATGTGTTTATGATACTAGAATAATTATAAAATATACAGACAAAGTCCCAAGCTAGTAGAATAATAAAACATGGTTGTTTCATGTAAAATATTTAATGTGCAATTAATAGAACCTTATATCCAATATGACAAAGTTACGATTTAGGCTGAAGTTTCTTGGCAGCTTCGGCTTCAGCTTCACTCTTTTCGAAATTGGCAATCAATTTCTCAACTTCAGCACTTGAGAGGACTCTTATAACAGTTTTATTGTCTTTGCGTGTAAGAGTTGCCATTTCCACTGAAAGTAAATAAAAATTATTATTGTTTCATATTAATTTTTTATTCAATATTCAATATTAACTTCTTTAATGATAGCTTAAAAGAACTGTAATCATCAAACTCCTATTAAAAAATGGATGCACAATCAGCAACCAAAAAATGTTCCCACTCAATGAGTGAAAAACACAACTTCTTGGCACTCAATTTGAGTAGTCGCATTTGCAAATTCAACCTTAAACCCAATCATTAAGGTTGAATTTGCTCTGAATTTGGGATTTTATTGACTATATTTAAAGGACTTCAGGTATAATTTTCTTTACCAATAAAACTGTCAAAGCAAAATTGACGAGTTTTTTAGTGTTTGTACGTGATTGTGCGTCCTTTTATTATAAGAGGTCAATGTATGTAAGACAATAATGTTGATGAACTAAGAATGAAGCTATCTTCGAATTTGACATTGATTTTAATTAAATTAAAATTAGTACTGATTTGAATAATGATTAACCTTTTCTTGTTTCTTTACAGAGATCCATACATAATGGTCAGGGATTTTCGTAAATAAAAAACTTGATTGTCTCATCTAGATGAGGCTACTTACAAAAAATTAACTTGATAGTAATCAGTTGTAAAAAATGATCCTGAACTATAGGATGTTATATTTTTTGAGGGGGTCTATTACATAAGCCTGTGTTAAAATAATAATCAAATAATTACTAACCTTTCTCTGGGGTGAGTTTAGTCATGTCTAACGTCTTGCTGAGTACTTTAATAGCCAAGGCTTGTGCTTCGGCCAAAGTTGTTTCATTTTCCTTGTATTCTTGTTTCAGACTCGATACTGCAGCCTAAAATTTTATAAACATGCATATTTATAACAGTTCCATTTTCAGAATTTCCTAAATAAAAAATATAATGTAGAAAAACATTAATTTTTTAATTTCTGACATGCTTATTTGACTCTAGCTTGTTTACAATCACACTTAATGATTAGTGGTTTTAAATGGAATACAAATAGGTTTGTTTTGAAAATGCCGTCATTCTTGTTTTAAAGATACCCAGCTTGTGAAAATCAGAATATATTTATATTGATTGCCATTGGAACCAGTTAAAATCTGAAAATGTTTAGCCAATACCAGAATTGGCATCTATATCAGAGAGTCTAATAACACAGTGTACTAAAGTGTATTTCAGATAGCATGGGTATGGTGACAGTCGTCTGTATGACGTTCATAATATGTACTGTTATCATGAATTGCGGCAAACTTTCAAAAGTAAAACGTGTCTTTCAGATAGCATGGGTATGGTAACAGTCAACTGTATGACGTTCATAATATGTACTATTATCGTGAATTGCTGCAAACATTCAAGAGAAAAACAAACTGACACCTGCACCATCCTACATGAGACAAACTGTACTGTGTTTTTAGGCTGCTACAGCATACACATAATATAACTGACTATAGGAGCCAATTTACTTAATGGCATTGTTAGTAAAGCTAGTTATAATTAAAAAAAAATACTTACAGCACTGTTATTTCCTATGCAGGTAGCTTTCCAGCCTCCATAGTTGCCACTAGGGTCCGACTGATATAGCTGATAGCCATAATGTTTGTCCCACCCCATATACAGGATTGATACTCCAAAAGGTCTTTTACCTAAAAGACAATACAAATGTTTGAAACTGCAGCTATTAATAAACAAAATTATACAGTAATAAAACAATGTACTTTGTTTTCATTTTGCCATTTTCCGAGTGATAATATTTTGTTGTTTTGTTATTCCTATTTTTATTGTTTTATTTTAATAATTGCTCTCCACATTCAGATCAATAAAACAATAGGGGTTGTGCATATTTAGCACATCATCAAAGTAAATATTATTTGCAAGCTACATAAAAAAATAAGAAATTCAACACATACAATGTGTTGAAAATACGTAAATGTTGAAAAAGCATTTTGATACATTTCATTGTGATATAGTTGAAAAGTTGTTTGTCAGTTATGACAGACAGACAAAACTCATCTTCCATCCAAATCATTATCAATCATAATGTGAGAGAAAACCTCCAAGCAGATGGCATAGGTTTGGCATAACTGGGTATAGGTTTACCAAATCTCTTGATGATACACTTCAACATTCATCAACACTACTTGTGTGGTTCTCCCTGACCACCTAAACTTGGTAAAGATCCTACTGGAGCTTTGGATAATCATACTAATGAAGCTTCCAGCAATTCTAATAGCAAGTTATGGAGATTTTGCTGCTATGCCTCTCACACTCACTTCTATTGTATATAAACTAATCACAGCCATTTTTAATAGGCAGTCCATTTAACATTTATTCACAAACTTAACAAGATTTAAGTAAATATAGAATAAAAAAGAATATTTTTTTTAGAATACTCCTTGAAGTATGAGGATGGTTCTTATGGAGTTTCTTGTTTTTTTTTTTTAGGATAGGGTAGTGTTAGGGTAGAGGTAGGATAGGTGTAGGGAAGAAGTCAACTGGGTAGCTAGTTTCTTATATGACCAATATTCCTATTTCCCTCCAACTACTTGGAAAAACTGTATTAGGTGGTACAACCTAATCTAGAGCAATGGAGTGGGGATCAAACCACCACCCCTCAGTGATAAGTCTGACTTTACTGTGGAGCTATTAAGGCACTGAACTGATACTCTACCTCCATACTGTGTATAAGCCTGTTTAACATCGCAGAGCCAGGATACAAGTTGTTCACATGGTATTGACTCTCCATACTGCAGTAAATACCTCTGCGCAATCAGTCTTAGTTCATTAGTCAGAACATTCGCATCAGAAGTGATACCAGCAACAGAGCAGACCATATCTTCATTTAGTTTGTATATCTTCTCTGAGAAGAAAACTTCATCCAGGAGTTTGTTGGTGTTCCTTCGCTCTGCTGCCAGCAAGATCCCATCAGTGGCAAGAATCCCGAGCGATGTGCCCGCATGACTGATGGCTTCCATAGCATATTCAACTTGATACAATCTTCCTATAACAGAAGTAATAATAGGTAGATATACAATAGTGTTTTTTATTACAAAAATAAAATATAGTAAAATTATTATTACTATCAACAATGATATCTACACAGCATTACTGACTTTTGTTATTATATTGTTTTGGTGGGAATGCCAGGATATAATAATTAAGTACAGCCTATTAGAGTCACTAATGCCTTCTATTGATAAAATAATTTTCAAAATCTAAATTGATTGTAGATTCAGAAGTTACTTCTTACATCCAAACTAACTTTAACTATTTATATTAAATATTAGTATAAATTTATTAAAGCAGAGCAGAATACTGTGGTTAAATTTGCCATGGTTAATAGATACTATACCACCATATTTATGTTTAAAGGGTTTATGGATTATTGTTGCTAGTAGGTTTTTTTTTACAGAATATCGAAAAATTACAGTACCTTCGGGTGAAAATATTGTTGTTCTTGTATCATAACGGCGAGCCTGTGAAAAAAAAAATGTTTTATACCGGAATGACCAAGCAATACGTACATACGACCTTTTACTTGACATAACAGTTTAATATCAACTTAGCGATGTAATATATTACCGATACATACCATTTTTGATGAAATATAATACTTTATTCAAATGCACTTTGTCAATAAACTCAATTTAAATCACAATTTATTAAAAAATTGAATTTGCTTCGCCGGAAAGGATGACAGGCGTTTAATTTTTTTTTTTTTTTTTTTTTAATTTATTTTACGGCCTTGGATACAAGTCCTTATAGGCCCTGCTTTAAATATTACAATTTTTCTTAAAAATAATACATAGCACTTAAAATTATCGTCATAGTCGTCGTCTAAATATAAATTTACTACTGTATTTTACAATTTTTCTATTGTGTTACTAATGAAATCTAAAACAGGCTTATAAAATAAATGGTTCCTCAACAATTCCTTAATGTGGCGGGGATCACACTTAATTTCGTTTTCTTCCTTTACTAACTCTATCGAACTTGCTAATATTATTCTCTGTATACCAAAAGCTGAACACTTGAAAATTATGTGATTGATATCTGCGTCGTCTTTTTTACAGTACATGCATTTGTTATCTTTATAAATTTTTAATTTGAATAAATGGCTTGGCACTAAACAGTGACCAAACCTTAGTCGGTTTATTATTGATATGAATTTTCTTGAATCCCAACTCATTTTGTAATACCATGGCTGCACCGGTATTTCATTTTGTATCTCTGCGTACCAACATCCTTTACTTTTACTAGTTTCTTTCCAAAGTTCATGCCAAAGCAACTTCTGTCTCTTCTTCACTTCATGATAAAAGTCTGTAAATGGAGTTTTGATATTGTCTGAACAATCTTCATTAAACAATCCTTGTCTTGCTACAGAATCAACCAGTTCATTGCCCGCTATACCTCTGTGGGAGGGTACCCAGACAAATTCTACGTTCATTCCAGTTTTTCTTATGTCTAGTAATACATTTTTAATTTGAAAAATAATGTATGAAGACTTATAACTAAAATTGAAATTGTTAATAGCTAAAAGAACACTTTTTGAATCTGTTACTATAATACAATTATTTACACTATGTAAAATTTCCTCTTTTATATAAGAAATTGCTTTTAAAATTGCAAAAGATTCCGCAGTAAAAATACTACATCGAGAATTTAACTTAAACGCTTTACTACATTTTTTTTGTGGATCATAGAAAGCAGCACTTACAAAGTGCTGATTTTTAGATCCATCTGTATATAACTTATAATAATATTTACAATTTTTATCAATAAACATAAGGAAGTCTATGTTTGACGTAATATTCAACAAATGAATTTTGTTTTTCATAATCAAGCTCTCAAAGGAGCAAGAGTACATGGGCCAGGCGTTACTAACATTTATGTTAGTGGCAATATTATGCATATATGTCATAATAATAGATATGGTAGGTTGTTTACCTGCCAAAAGTGAATTTGCGGTCGCTTGTAAAGATTCAGTTGTAGATTTAGTTACAGTTAGTAAACTATTTGGAAGCAAAAGTTTGTTCACTATTGAGGAGCTCGATGATAGAGCTTTCAAACAAAATCTTTCAGCTAAATATATACGTCTTACAATTAAAGGAGGAATACAAGTCTCTACTTCCATTGAATTAACAGGTGTAGAGCGCATAGCCCCACTTATTATGCGCAAGCCAATGTTTTGAATAACATCAAGTTTTTTTAATAATGTGGAATTGGCTTGCATATATGCAAGAAAACTATAATCAAAGTGACTTCTGACCATGCTTTTATATAATAGAGATAGGACTTTAGGATCAGAGCCCCAAAACGTTCCAGTCAAACATCTCAATAAATTAATGCCTTTTAACGCATTTTTGCTAATATAATTAATATGTCTGTCAAATTTTAATTTATTATCGATAATTACACCCAAAAATTTCTTTTGATTTACAAATGGAATATCTGTACCATTATATTTGATGTTATTCCCCACTGGGCTGCCAAAAATCATACATGAACTTTTGGAAGTATTGATATTTAATTTTAACAAATTTTTATAATAAGACTGCAACTGGAACAGTGCAGAATTAATAGTATTTTTAGCTATTTCTATATTTCTATTTACACTATACATTAACAAGTCATCCGCAAATTGTAAAATTTTAACATCTCCTAATAAAAAATTTTCAATTTGTGAGGTGTATAAATTATACAAAATTGGTGACAATGCTGAACCTTGCATAAGACCTTTACTAGTTTGGTTTATCCCATGGAGTATATTATTGTACTTAACATAAAACTGTCTATTATTAAAAAAATTTGAAAGCCATTTTAACATTTTTCCAGGGATACCAATTTCATAAAGACAATTGATGAGCTGGTTTAAGTCCACATTATCATAAGCCCCCTCTATATCCAAAAATATACATACAGCTGTGGATCTAGACAATTGACAATTCTTCATATCATACATAAATGAAGTTATACTCTCTGCTGCGCTTTTACCTCTACGGAAACCATATTGAAAACCTGGTAATAAATTATTAGTTTCTACAAAATAGTCCAATCTTAGTTTAAGCATTACTTCAAACAATTTCCCTATGCAAGAAGTCAGTGATATAGGTCTGTAAGAATTGCAATCGTCTTCAGGTTTATCTTGTTTCAAAATTGGTATTATACATTGAATCTTCCAACTCTCTGGAATACATTGAGAAAGCCATAACTTGTTAAAAATATTAAGTAAAGCTATTTGACCTGATTTATGTAACTTTTTAAACATTATATAAGGAATGTCATCTAATCCTGGTGCAGATTCCTTTCTTGATTGAAGTGCTATATTGAATTCTGCATAGGTGAATGGATTTAGTAGCCACATGGAATTCTCATTGTCATTGTTGTATTCAAAAACAGAGTTGATTAAGTTTGTGTTATTATTATTCTGTTTAAGTTTTGAGATGAAATTTGGAATCCATACATCATTTTTAAGTTTTGGTTGGGTATTTATTCGTTTAAATCTTTTCATATAATTCCATATATAAGTTATAGGAGTGTATCTATTAAATGATGAACAAAGTTTATTCCAACTATCTTTCTTTGCTTTTTTAATGATTATTTTTTTAAGTGCATCTATTTTTTTATAATTTATAAAATTTACCATTAACCCTACTCGCCTATATAATTGTAAAGCCTCTTTGGAATTTTTAACTGCTTCAGCACAATTTTCATCCCACCAAGGAGCGGGAGCTTTAATAGTTCTTGGACCCTCAAATTTAACAAGCGGAATACATTCTTTTTTTAAAATGTTCAAAATTTCACAAAATTTGTCATATGACTGTAAAGGATCTAGTTCATTAAATGTGATATACTCAAAATACTCCTTGGATTTCTTAAAATATTTATCCCAATCTGCTTTATTATATAAAAATTTCTCTACTTTATCATTGACAGAATATTTAGATGGAATTAAGTTAATTTTTGTGAATGTGGGATAGTGGTAACTACCCAAAGTGTCTACACCTACTGTCCATTCACATAACGGAGCGAGCACTGGGCTCACTCCAGTTATGTCAATAGCAGAACTATTTGCATATGGTCTCTGAAGTGTAGTAGACCTACCAGAATTTAATATGCACAGATCCTGTTCATCAAAAATATCAAATAGGCTTCTACCCCTTGAATTTGTACTATGGCAACCAAAAGAAATATGATGTGCATTAAAGTCTCCTGCTACTAAACAGGGCTTTGGTATATCACTGATGATACTTTTAAGTCTATTGATTTTACATTTATTTTTATTTTTAGGTGGACAATAAACACAAAGTATTGATAAGTCACCAACATTGGTTTCTAAAGAAATTGCTATGGATTGAACATCTTCATAAAATTTTGTTTTCAAAAGTTTATATTTAAATGTATTTCTTAATAAAATACCTACGCCACCATGTTCATTCTTTGCATTTTTCCCAACAAAGTTATAGCCTGGGATTTTTACAAGATTACTAGAGTTTTTAAGCCAGGTTTCATTTAATAATAAAATATCAATATTTTCCTGTGTTAAAAATGTTTTTACTAAGGGTTTTTTATTATTAATACTCTGAATGTTATGTTGAACAATAATGAGCTTTGAAGCCATTAAACTTTATTCAAATGTTTCAAAAATGCTTCTTTAATTTTACTTGTGCTTTTAATGTCATTTGAGTTTCCTATAGTAACTAATGTATTAATTATTGCTGATAATATTTTTTTATTATTAATGATATTTGAATAAGAAATATCTAAATTTTCTTGTGTGTCTAGTTTAGATTGGTGGAATTTTTGCTGTATTTGTTGAGGCTTCGGGAGAGTAGGAAAATTAACACTATTAATTTCAATTACCTTAGCATAAGATTGTTTATTTTTTTCTAATCTCGCTGCCTTTATAGGGCAAGTTTTGGATATGGCTAAGTGAGCTCCACCACAATTACTGCACTTCAATGTATCAGCCGTGCATGCTTTGTAGTGGTGTTCACCAGCACAGCGTGAACAGACCTGTATATTTTTGCATATTTTCCCATAGTGATTAAATCTCATACACTTGAAACATTGCATTAGCGGAGGAATATATGTATAGACCTTATAACGCCAATTGTCTAAATATATATATTGTGGTAAAGTTGTTCCTGCAAAAATTACACTAATAGTTGACAAAGGAACAACATCGTCTACAACCTTTTTCATGAATCGTCTTACACCAATAATCTCACACTCTGAAGAAAGTTTATTAAATAGTTCATGGTTACTGGACTCTTTAGGAATAAACCTGACAACCCCCACCCTCTCCACAGAAGATGCCGGGATGAAGGCACGAAGATTGTAAACTGTTAGGCATTCATGTTTGAGAAAATCATTGGCTGCTGTCGCTTGTTTGAATACTAACATTATTTTGTTAGCATTAATGCGCCTGCTCTCATAGATACCTTTTACTTGTTTAAAGTATTTGGACACAACTAATGGGTTTTTGTTCCCCAATTTAATTTCCGCCTCACTGCTTTCCACAAACACTGGGAATTCCGCGTTAGTGCTATTATCCGTGTAGGCTCTGCTATAACCTGCCTTTATATAGGGTTTGTATTTTACACTATCGTCCTCAGCAGACTTTTGAACCTTACGTTTTTTTCTGTCCAGCCTTTCGTGGGCATCGCCATCACTGTCTGACGGCATTTTGCTGGATTTAATTTACATATGAACACTTTATTTCACACGTATATTACTAAAAAACTTTTAAATTAAAATTTTCAATTTTAAAAGCGCGCTTCTCGATTCCCGCCAAAAATCCAGGCGTTTAATTTGACAGTCACAACCACAGACGACAAATGAAGGTCACAACTCACAGAGCACAGAACACTAATACTTGGTCACAGACACAGCAGTCCACAGATTAATAATTATTGATAATAAACTACGTATTACAGTCACGGAATGAAAGTGTTTTGGTTTTTATACTTACCACAGATTAAGTTTAACACCTAACTCGGATTATTAAAAAGGTTCTAGACATAGATACCATAGGTAAAAGCTACTAGATACTTATTCTCTGATAACTAAGTGTTTATAGACAACAGAGTACCTACTAAAGTTCAAAAGTGGTTCAAAATAACACCTCTAAGTACTCACCATAGATTATTATTACTAATACTGAAACTCACTACTCCGTACCAATAATCTGTGGTACCGACTTTTAAATCTATGATAAGGGCCTACCAGCTAAACTTTATTTTGCGCGCAATTTTAATTTTGAAAACAGAACATCCTTGGGAGATGAGAATTCACATTTCAAAGTGCACCAAAGTAGCAACCTGACGAAGAGTCAACATAATATCTAGAGTATTCTATGAATCTATCGAGATAAATTGTCCAGGTACTAGCTGTAGCTATATAACTTACTAGTTATTATAGTTATCTTACTCAATAATGTGATAAAAAAATGAAATGTAAATAAGTAAATAAGTAAATAAATAAAATATAACACCCGTCATTTCGCCTTATTTTTAGCTGGGGAGCTGAAGAGGCGATTTTTAGGTTTACTCAGTTTACTGAGCGCGTCATAAGCGTATGTGAGAAAGCTTTCTTTCCTCGATATTGTTTCAAACAAAACAAAAAATAATAATTTAGTAAATATTATTCTACCAGAACCCAGTTAAGGATAAAATATATAATAATTAATCGATGATTATAAAGTGTGCATTTTGAAAATCCTCACTATTTGAGCGTAACTTAAGGAAAGGGGAAGGTTACAAAGTTGTAAAATAAAAAAAAAAACCGGCGAAGTGCGTGTCGGGCCACGCGCTGTGTAGGGTTCCGTAGATTAAGTTAGCACTTTAATCCCATAAGTAATGCACAAAAATACCGATAACGATACCCCACACTATAGGATACACGATAAAAAATTCATCCTCACTTTGCATGTAGGGAAGGAACCCCAAATTTTCTTTTTACCACTTTATAGACATAATATAAATACCTTAGTGTCAAAGATAAATACACTTAATAATATACATGCACTTACCAAATCTCAACTTTCTGGTTTTATGATTTTATTTTAAAATATTTTTATTATTTTATTTTACGACTTAGTTTACATTTTTAATTTAAACATTCATGCTAATTTACAGCTTTATAGTAGTAATAGTCTATGCGCTAAACGGACGCCACGGACGGACGGACGGGCAGGCGGACATGAAGAAGCTTTAGGCGTTCCTTGTGGACTACAGAACCCTAAAAACTGGATTTGGATTGGATTTCTGTTCAGAGGAAGGGATGGATGGAATGAGGTGTTTATTAATACACATTTTTTTTAATTCATATTTTTTTAATAAAATATTCTTATACACATTGGTCTTCCATAACTAATCTACTTAATATCATTATGCTAAATTATAATAATACAAGTATCTATTTCATTTTCTTACAAATCCATACACACGTTTTAAATACCACACTTAAATACTTAGGTAAATACGTAAATGTAGATATTTTACGACCTATGTGAAAATGTGAAAAACGAGCAGACTAATAATTTAGACCTAAATCGCCAAAAAATTACGATTTAACAAAATTCATATCTACTTCCAGTTCAATTACATTTGCCAGGTAGTTTTTTTTTTTTAACTAAATACGGTACCTATTTACACAACAAAAAAGAAACTTAAGTATGCGCACAGATTAATCAATAATAGGCAGAAAGAGCGTACGGAACACGTCGGTGTCGTTGAGTCAGTACGACACGAAGCGTCGCATCAGTACCTAATGTTCAAGAAAAATGGCGCCTTAACGTCTCCTTAGTGGCGTCGTACTGTAACTTTATGTTTTTAAATATTTTAAAAACTAATGGTTTTAAACTTATTTCGTGGTTGTTCATTATGAATATTATTTAAAAATATCTACATTAAAAATCTCGTCGTTTTATCGTGGTATGTACCCGTTTAAATGATATTCATAAATTTAAAAACTGTTCACAGAAACTAAAGAAATAAAATGGAGTATTTTTTATTGGTAATTATTGATTATTATATTAATCTACGTAATTGTTGTTAGTCTTAAATTTAGAAATACAAATTATTAAAAAAGTTTTTAAATGTCAAGGAGACGCGTGACGGTTTTTATGGGTTTCACCGGCTTCACCACGCTGCTTGTAAAGACTCATTCTGTATTATCTTTATTCTATGAATCTCCAGAGTCAATAACTCTTTTGTTGTTGATGTCACTACACATAGGGTACCGATCTTACAATAATAACTTAAATCTAACATAAATAAATAAGTTAAATTACTTAACTAAGTATGCACTTTATTGTATTTCAGTGCTTGCGCGAGCTTTTTCCCATCCAAAGATATTTCTCACGTACATATTCCTATAAATATTTTTGCACATGTATGTAGTCTAGTCAAAATCAAAAAATGTTTCGATAAGTGAAATATAAGCAATGGGGAAAGGAAGTGTCAGTGACCAGAAATATATAAGCCGGTTAAGTGGACTCGCCTACCGTGGGTTCTGTACGTATCATTATTCATTCGAGCTTTTTCCGATTTTTATACAGACTATCTATTTTTTAAGATATATATATTGCATACGAGTATATTATTAATATATTGGTGGAGTGGTTTTTAAGCTATGAGGTAACGAAAAGCTCATCGATTGTTGACTGATGTTGATGAATAAACTCTATGTATCACTACGTATACATGACTTGTACCTTTATAACTAGCTAAATTAATTACTTAATTAGTTAATTAAATACTTAGGCCCTACTATCTCCATCGCTGGATCCAGCTACATTCACCAGTCACAGAGCTTTCCTTGTTGTCGATATTAAATCCATGACGGGTTGAATGAGAATATAAAACAGAATCATAACAATAAACGCCATTAATGCTGTCGAAAGTCCTCCATTAGAATTTCTGTAGTAATCCATGTTGAATCCTATCGCCATGGTGATAAGACCCATGGAAACTGCGAACATTCCGACGGCTATGTGTAATATTTTAACAGGTCCACTTTTGATCCGTAGTCGTACTTTTGAAGAGAACAACGCTATTATGCCAGACGCGAAGCTTATAATGGTAAAACATAAAGCGACTACACCTGAAATTAAGAGATTAAGTAGATCAGTTCTTGGCTCAAGCAGCGGAAATTATCTGTACTAATAATATAAAGAGGATAATTTGATTGTTTGTTTGCATTGAATAGGCTCTGAAACTATGTACTGAACTAAATTGTATTAACTACTATTAACTACTAAAAAATAATACACTATCCCCGAGTGCTATATTTTAATCCCCGTATGCTTACGTGAACGGGGAGAACGCGGGTGAAACCGTGTGGCGTGTGCTAGTGGGAAATATATTCTATTGATTTTAGGAGAAATTTGATTGCAATTTCACATGTTTGTTAATGACGATGCGATGAAAATGAATTGCATTAAATGGGTAATCAATTCTAAACAATAGTGTAAAATAATGATAAAAAGAATTCGAGTTTGTTGTTGAATCTTCTTGTAGACCGAAGCGCGTTTAGAATCCTCAGTTTTTTTATTGCCATTACTTACCTATTTACCTATATCTAATAATGTAAAAAATCAATTCTAAATATACTGACGATTTAAAATGAACATAAATTATAGGTGAATAATCCAATTTTGATTTTGACTTTAATTCAGTAAGATGGAAATGTGCTAAGTTTTTCTTACATTAGATTATGTTTTCGCTGCAGTAAGCATACAGTTCGTGCGGAATAACTTGACTCTTGGCTCGAATAAAGTTTGTACTGTGTTTGTTTGGTGGTGTTAAGGTAGCCAGGTATGAAGTTAATGCGCACGAGTTAAACCTACTAGACGAGATTTGAGTAATTTATTTTACAAATCATAATTTGTATTATTCTCTCCCGATAGATCTATGATAGCCCAGTCGATATGACCACTGCCTCCGATTCCGAAGGGTGTGGGTTCGAATTCGGCCCGGGGCATGCCCCTCCAACCTCCTCCCTCCCTCCAACCTCCAACTTTTTAGTTGTATGCATTTTAAGAAATTAAATATCATGTGTCTCAAACGGCGAAGGAAAAACATCGTGAGGAAACCTGCATACCAGAGATTTTTCTCCATTCTTTGCGTGTGTGAAGTTTACCAATCCGCATTGGGCCAGCGTGGTGGACTATTGGCCTTTTCATTCTGAGAGGAGACTCGAGCTCAACAGTGATCCCAATATGGGTTGATAATGATGATGATGATTATTCCCTGACTCACGTATTTGCGAGTGAAAGATAAAACTTTACTATTTGTTACCGTGTTTAGTTATAGCAATTTTAGGTTTATCTTAAGTTTAAAAAATGGAACACTCAATAGTTGCGATACCTAAAAGAATTATCTTGTCACTCACGATATATGAGTATGAAGCAATAATCGATAAGAACAACAGTATCTTACCGCATATTCCATGAGGCGATTTTTTCTCCATCTTCATCTCACTCACTGCGAGAAACGTGCCTCCCATCACAAAAAGTGATCCGATCACTTGAAGAGCTCCGTGTATAACTCTCTTACTGTCTTTGCTGAGTTGGAAAGACCAAGAGTTATGTTTGTGTAGAGTCAATATTGATTCTACAAGAAATAGTTGGTACTGAAAAAATAAATTGCTAATTAAACCAATGCTAGTTTATTGGTATTATTAGTGATTGACACGGTTAATAATAAATAAATGAAGATGGAACTATCAATATAATATAACATAATAACAAAAATATTTTTTTAACATTTTTAACTGTCTGTTAGTTATGGCTTATTTTTGAAACGGCTGGACTGATCATGACGGGACTTTCACTGACAGATTGCTAATATTATAAAGAGTAACGTGCTAAATTTTATATCCATATTCACACCGGAACAGGAACTACCCAGGTGAAACTGCGGGGCATTCACTAGTTATTACTCTATACTAGAGTGGACTCATTCTCTATTGTATACGCTTTATTCGATTCATTAAAACTAGTCACTAGTAAAACATCTTATAGAAACAGAAAACAGTCATAACCGAGAATATAGCTTTAAAAAATAGTATACTGCAAGTAGGTAATTTACCTAAGTTTTCTTAACAAGCGTCTTATTAAGCTATACATGAAATTCCTACACGTGTTTTGAAAGCACATTCTGTGAAACACCATCAAAAAACTTTGCATATCATACCTATGCATGCATATGGTTTTTTTTATATCATTATCAGTTTACTGTTTAATGCCTTATTATTGTGTTGCTATTCTACAAAAGTTTACCTAGAATATTTTGATATTATTCTAGGGAAATATGTTAGTCAAAAGAAACAAATGAAATGTAGATGCTCAAAATAAAATGTAGCATAAAAGTATACATACACCAGTCCCCGCAAAAACGATGTGCAGCTGCAAATTCGTGACTTCACCATTCGGCTGGGACGTCAGCGCGAAGTTCCACAAACAAAACACCACAATAGCTATCTGCATGTGATGCAGTAAGTTGATCAGTTGGCAAATAGCGGCCCAAGCCGATCCCCACGAAGAGCTGTACATATCATTACTCTCTTCGTCATACGTGGTAGGAGCTTTCGTTACTTCCACTTGGTAAGGAACGTGCTCGCGAACTTCGAACACTTCTACCTTTTCTATCGATTGCCTACTACCACTGGGCCTATCCATTTTATTTTTGCACTACCGTCAAAAATACTCAAAATCTAAAAGTATTCAAAATCTACAAAGATATTTGCACTATGCGTCTGAGAACTAGCTACATACTAAAAAGTGAGGAATCTTGTGAGATAGTCTATCTTTAATTGATAACACGAGAAAATTCGATTTTTTAGTGGTCGTTTGACATCTTCGATACTACAATCTTGCGTAATCCCATGATAACGCAAGATGTGGTAGATTATTGTTATCTCACGTTAGGTTTCAATATAAAAATGTTGAAGCGCGATTATTTGCAATTCATGTATCTGATGTGATTCATGGCATTGGAACTTACCCATACCTGTTTTCTTTTTGTATTACCTTTTTACTTTCGTGTATCCACCATAGATATCACTAATCTCACTCACAAAGTCCTCTGACCGAGTAATAAAAGAGATAGTTCGGTCTTTTGTACCACAGGCTAGAAGAAAGGCCCTGTCAAAGTTTCCACGCTTGCACAAAGCCTCCGTGACGTTTCTGCTAATTTGAACAAACGAAAAGAAGATTTAAACCATCGTCTTACTAGACACGGACATTAGTTAGTTATTTCTGTGTATCGTCTTGTAAAGAGTAAAACAATCTTTTTTTGTAGGTAGGACCTGCCAATGCATAATTTTAAACAATGTGTTTAAAACTTTTACTTATTAGAGGTTACTACACCATTGATGAGTTCCTTAATGATAAATGTGCTTGGAGGTCATTGGATCAGCTTCCACCTTCACTTAGGAAGTAAAACTATAAGAAATTGTAATGTTGTTATCAATTGTAAATTAAAGCACTGTATGATTTTTTTTAAAAAGAGCAACTGTTGAGTTTATTGCCGGTTCTTCCTAGCAGATCTTCTCCTTCGAACCGTTGGTAGAATTTTTACAAATAGTCAACTGACCTTTCAAATGTCCTTGTAAGCTGAGCCTACTTGAATTAGATGAATTTTGAATTTTTTGCTTTATTAGTTCTATGCCATGAAGGAACCTAAGCAAAATGTAAATACAATAATTAATAATATTCATAATAATTGTCGAATATTGTTCACATTAGAATTAGTGTGGAGTTAGTTTATTTCTAGTGCCTCCACCTATCTTAACTTAATTTTTTTTAGTTTGTCTGCTACTCGACACTAGATGTCGCCACAAGTCACAAAATCTAATCACCCGTTTTACGGTTATTAAGTATTTCTGTTGAAATCTTCCAACAATAAATGGTGTTACAAATAACAGTAAAAAATCAGCATTATGATGACCGGGAAGGTCATCATTTAGATGAAGGTAAGCCGTCCCAAAGAAAAATAAATTCATATAGCGTGATACAAACTCCGGTTCCTTATATATTATCTAGATACAGTACAACAATAAATAAGCATAGATTTTTAAAGGTAACCCGGCGGGAATCAGTGCACTCCTCACCGCTGATAAATAATCAGATTATCCTCAGAATACAGTTCTATGTTGAGAACATCTATCACGATCTAACTGACCCCCAGTTATCGGTGTTATGTTGACAAATGGGCACGTATCGATAAGGCCGCGAGGGCCTTAGGAGAGAATTAATTAGACCCTTTATTAATTTGGAGGTTGCACGCCCCTCCTAGACGGCACCTTTAAAGTCGTATCTGCCGCTTTTTTCCAATAAATTACACGTTCTGGTATATCATTCTAAATACCGATTACCGATCTAGGTAATTGAATGATAGATTTTAAATTATTCGGATGATTTATATTGAGTCGATAGCTTTTTTTTCGTAGAAAAATATCTTAGACTCGAACTTTGTCGGCTCGGTAGACATTTTTAAAACTGATTTTTATCATGAATTTAAAATAGTTTATTTATTTTGCTATCCTCCGCAAAAATAGCAACGAACCCATGCGACAACGTCACCCAGGTCCGACAAAATACTCTCTAGGTACGTTTCACCCCGAAACCGGAGCATCCTCAGGAGATGTTGACTGTACTACGTGCAATTGCGTTTTCTCTATAACGAAAAACGTTGTAGAGTCGAGAGAGTCGTAGAGAGTATTTTGTCGGACCTGGGTGACGTTGTCGCATATAGGTTCGTCGGTTTTTTCGCCGAGGATAGCAAAATAAATAAATCATTATATATTCACGAGTCTCCTCTCAAAATAAGAGGGGTTAGGCCAATAGTCCACCACGCTGGCCAAATGCGGATGAGTAGACTTCACACACGTAGATAATTAAGAAAATTCTCAGGTATGCAGGTTTCCTCACGATGTTTTTCCTTCACTTACTACTTCTACCTAGGTTAAGTAATTTTCTGGTTGTTTCATAATCATAATTACAATAACTTACCTATATTTTCTAAGCCTATGTAAGTTCCCAGCGCGATTATTATAAATCGAAATCGTTGGTCGGTATCCGCATCGAGTATCGATTATGGCCGATTATCGATTCTGATTTATAGCATCGTACGCGCATCCATCGTCACGCTCGTTTTATTAAATAATGAAAACAGAAAACTTTAAATAATAGCGCCACTAAATCACATGTAATCGCTAGTCTTCACAGCTGTTTACTAAATCGATTTTTGGATTAATTTTACGTCGATTTATTGAAGCGATCTATTAAAAGGCTATACAAGTTTTGCCTTTGTAAACAAGTGAGTATTTGAATTTCGATCCACCATACAGCTATTTTTTTTATTTTTTAAAGAGCCTTTTTGTTTATAGTATACAGGGTGCTGGGGGAGTATTTCCCATAACTATGGGGTTATATTATTTAATGAAAATAATGTAAAATGTCCAAGGAATATGTGTTCTAAAATTAATAATAATTTTCAGAGTAAATAATATTTATTTTGTAAATAGATCTTAAATTGTGTCCCTTATATTATGACTTATCCAAATGTATTCATTGATAAATATCATGAAGTAGCTTACTAGTGAAGTGCGCAATGCCAGTTGCAATATTGCCTATTGTGTTATTGTTTTGGGTAATTTAAAATGCAAAGATAGATAAAGGCGTGTGTTTCATGATTAGTCGGAATTATTTGAATTACTTTGTATGAAAACATAAAAAGTCTTTTTTTGCAGTTTGGCTTCTATAAGTGGACTTGTCAACACCTTGAAGTTATGGGAAATACTTCCTAGCACTCTGTATAAGTAGGGGATTTTGGTTTTTTACTACCGGACTGTTACCACAGCTGTTACTGAGAATTTCTTGAAAGAAACTTAATTCACAACCCACCCAGGCCATCTTGATCAAGACCAATGAAAAATAACTTACTTTGTTATAAATTACAAAAAAATATATCTTACAAGAGTTATTACATATAGGAAATAATGAAATCGTAATTGCGCCGTAACGAAAGATCTCAATTGTTTTATTTCCCGACAACTCTGTCAGTACCATTAATATCGCATCTATGGAGTTAATCTCATATTAAGAAGGAAGATTATAGACAGGTATAGGTGAGGGTGGTCTGGTATTAGCTCATTGTGTGGTCTTTGTAATAGTCTACATCCTAGAGATGTTAATACATCAGGGACTGTAGACTGTAGTCATGTGGCATGTCGACTCTCTTTCTACAAACGCTAACGCTTCGAAAACTAACAAAATGTATGGGAATGACAGATTCGATCGACAACTTGAAACCAATAATCACATTAATCACACTAATATTATAAAGGCGAAAGTTTGTGTGTAAGTGTGTAAGTATGTTTGTTTCTCTTTTACGCTGCGGCTATACGGAAGCGATTTGGCTGAAATTTAGATTGGAAAAAGTTTTTACTCTGGATTATCACATAGGCTACTTTTCATCCCGGAAAAATCCATGGATCCCGCGGAATTTGTGAAAAACTGTATTCCACGCAGACGAAGTTAATAATATTTTCAGAAGAATTCTTAGTTAATCATCTTGATTTTCGTGATATTCATTGTTTGCTGAAGTTGTTGGTCATGCAAAAATATCTGTATAGAAATTTTGGTACTCTGCTGGAATATATATTTTTTATAGGAGAAATTGGCTCATAATAAGTCTAGGACTCGTGCCATTTTTAAACAGACATTTGCCTTTTAACTTGACTTGTGATGTATGAAGATACGCCAATATCACAGGGGATATGTAAAACGCTTCAATAAACAAAATGGCGTCAAAAAGTGATTTTAAAAAAGTGTGACGTGCTTCGAAATGACCGGTACAATTTATCTCTTTACTAAATTTCACCCAAATTTGTTCAGTGGTTTAACTAAACCACTGAACAAATTTGGGTGTCCAGTTATCCACACAGATAGACAGACTTACTTTCGCATTTATAATATTAGTTAAAGATAGAGGATATCACATCCTTGGTAACGCAGCTTAGTACATCTCTGGTCGAAAAGCAGCTTAACTGCTATACGTTAGTAGGTATGTATCTAATAGCGATCTAAGCCCGCAACGAATTGATAACCACGACGCAGGCTCCCTAGGGAACGTTCTAGACGAGCATCATCTGTCATCGCCCGATTGACGTAATAAATCATACAGGGAATTTCCGATACTGTTATACTCCTATTAATCATTATTGATAAAGGTATTTTGTATTACACTATTAGTTTCAGTTAAGTCTGGTTAATTTTAATAATAGAGTCCAATCTGAATATACCCTTTTGGAGTATACCCTATCATAAAGGAACATCAAAACATCATTACGAACGGCCCTCTAAGTCGAGGCTCGAGTCTCAGAGGAGACGCCCTTAGAGAGTCGTTCCGCCCATCTACTTGCTTCTGCCTTCGGGCCCCATCAGGCGATGCTTCTGCGCTCGCCCAAACCCCCCGGTGACGCCGCTGAGGTCCCATAAGAAGCCTACGGCACTTACACAATCAGGAAAAAAACGCTTGGACGCAAATTGGTACCCTTTTTAAATACATTTTTATAAATTAGAATACAATAAGGAACTTAAGCTAACTTATCCTAATATACAAATCATGCCCACGTGGAATGGTGGCAAGAATACTGGCTGAATATCCGTGATGGACAGCCAGGCTGATCCTTTGCGCGAAAATTGAGCCAGCCCTTCTGTCACCAGTCGAGACAACAAGCCGCGATGAAATGATACGGATTTCATCGCGAATGAATTTATTTTGCACTGCGACTTCATGACCCAAAGGTCTTCACGGCAGTAGGAACAAAAGGTACTTACAAGTTTTACATATTATGTGCTCACTAGGTAGGTACGACATCAAGGAATAAAAATTACCAGTTCTTTTATTTAATTTATATGTTTCAATCGTAATAAGCTAAACTTGTAATCCACTCACAGACGTACGTTTCGTGTTCAGAGCGGACGAGAAGTGCGGACGAGAAGTTAGATTCATACTATACCCACTTAATTTCATAAAACGATACTGTTTTAATGAAGCTTTTAACTTCCATAATAAGTTACGCTTGTAAAATATTCTATATCTATGATAACCACAAGAATTACCTCACATAGTCATAAAATCTATTGATAACAAGAAATTAAAACACATTCAATCAGGCAGTTGCCGACGCTTAGTCACCATCATAATTGACCCGGCTTTTACTAGCACATTTTTACTTTCCACTAGTTAACTTCTGGAAGTACCAAGCCCTTTTATCGGAAAGCCGTGCCGCCGTCAGTTCTTGTCGGGCTGTCATAGAGAAAATGCCGGTTTTTTCACGCACATAAGGTTGTGGGGTCCGAGCTTCCTACGGCGTTATGATAGCCTAGTACTTTTAGTTTACATTCCTACAGTTTTGTAGTAAATTTCGTAGTGTTTTTTTTTTTTAATTTATTAACTAAAGTGGAGTGTAGCTTGAAATGTTTGGCGTGTATTTATGAAAATGATTTGGTGAGTTTCTTTAAAAATTTCATACTTCTATTTTATGACGTATTCATGAAATTAAATAATTATTTTACTTCATATAAAGATAAAATTATTGTACTTAGAACACTCAAACTTCCAACTAGCTTTTAGATAGGTACATAGTATACTTTGTAATATAAATATATTATTCATAGATTTTAAAGAAAATATTGCATTCGACAGATAAAAATTTTTGTGAGGTACGTTTTTTGTATTACATTGTGTAAGGTAGGCTTATTTTTAATTTTTTTTTTGAATTCTTACATACACTTATTAAAAAATTACGATATAAATTTTCATGTAGTTTTTTCTGGTAGAAATGGAATATTACGTAGTCTTGTTTTATTGAGAACGAAGAAAAAAATAACTGTACAAAACTAAATTCCATGCCTATAAACTTACAAGAGACTGCGAGTACATAAAAAAACACTTCATATTTTTATTCTATGACTATGAACATTATTTGTTTGTCACTTGGATATGTTATAGTTTTCTCTTAAATACGCGATTGTGAAAGCTTGTTTAGTCATTGTCACTTATAAATATTTCATAGAGTCAACTAAGTTAAAGTTCCGTTAAAAGTGCCTGCTCGTCTCATCTCAAAATTAGCCTATCAGTGTTGTTTAACATAAAAACAGAGTGACAATGCATGTTACAAGTATAGTCTTTGTATATTATGGTCAATATCAATGACTAAGTACCAGTAACGTAGCGTGCCTTGGAGGGGTTTTATCCTATTAATATTATAAATAAAGTACATGGGCCCTACATGGCACCAAAAGACAAATCAAAAACTTTGGAGAAGTTTGGGGGAGGCCTTTGCCCGGAAATGGGATGGGTTATAAATTAAAAAAATATTATATATATATATATATATATATATATAATAATTTAACCAGGCTATAATAAATAATAAATAAATAAATAAATATTATAAACGCGAAAGTTTGTATGGATGTATGTTTGTTACATTTTAACGCCGCTACTACTGAAGCGATTTGGCTAAAATTTGGAATGAAAATAGATTTTTGATTCCGAAAAAATCCATGGTTTCCCGAGATTTGCGAAAAGTGATGATTTTGATGATATGAATGTTTGTTACTCATACACGCTTCGGCTACTGAACCGAATTAGCTGAAATTTGGTATTGAGATATATTATAGCCTGGATTAACACATAGGCTACTTTTTATCTCGGAAAAATCCATGGATTTGTGAGAAACTAAATTCCACGCGGACGAAGTCGAAGTCGAAAACAAAAATTACTTGCAATTAAATATAATAGTGATTTAACTTACGTACCTGCTAGGCTATTTTGTAACGATATTTTTATAACTCGCAAGTGCGAGTTTCGAATTCACCTCTATCTCTCTCTGTTTAACGCGATACTATAGAATGAGAAAGATAGCGGTGAATTCGAAACTCGCACTTGCGAGTTATACAAAGCATCCTTAGAGAATAGCCTTGCTGATCGTAAGTGTAAGATGTGGCCTAAAATGGAAAACGCTTGGTTAGAAAATGTCTTAAAAATTTTTACCCTTATAAGATCTGGACTAATAACGCGTTTGCTACTAAGCATTCTTGCGATGTGACGTCACATTTCACCGGTTGTACTATCGGACCTACTACTTTGCTTGTGCCAACTCTATCATAAATCTACTATTAATTAATAAAAATAAATTAATCTTATTATAATTAACAAACAACAAACAAATAAGATTAACTTAATAAACTATAAATTAATCTTATTTGTTTACAAACTTAACCTAAAAAGCTCAAAACGATATTAATAGAGATTTCGTACAAACAATCGATCTATTTCGGTGAGTATTGTGGGCAACACTCGATCATAGTGAGCGATGCAACAGTGTTTGTACTACACCACGTGCATGATAACAGGTTAGTTCACTGACATAAGGCTGCCTTTACACGGGAGATTAAGATGGGAATTTGTATTATATGAAAAGTAAAGTAACTAATATATCCTTCTGCTTTCCAATTGAAGCCCTAATCGACTTACTCTTACAAAGGTCGCTTTGTAAGATTAAGTCGATTATAGCCTTCATTCGGAAGGCAGAAGGATATAATATAGCTTGGCAAATTCTTTCGTAACACTCACGATGGTCCGCAGGGGCCGGGACGGGGGGGGGGGGGTAGCGTTGCCCCGCGCGCACGACTTCATACCCGCGCAAGCCTACCCTCTACCCCGCTCGCTCGACTTCACACCCGCGCAGTTCTTCCCCGCCCGTCGCCCGCATACCATGAGAGTGTCATCAGCGAACTTGCCTTGCCTTGAATAGGACTTAAATCCTATTAACCGGATAAAGTGGCTAAAGATTAAGTTTCAATAGTACGTATAAGCGTTTTTAAAGCTTTGATCTTATCGGTATAAGTTGTTTATAATATTTCATCAAGATCATGATCATCAAAAGCCGATGGACGTCCATGGATGACCTCTTGCATATATAGGCCTCTTGCATATATTTCCAAACACCACGGTCTCGAGCCGCCAGCAACCAGCGGCACCCTGAAACCCGCTATTTTTACACTAAATTACTAAACCGATTTTCGTGAAAATTAAATGGGACCAATTTGGAAGTAAACAAAAAAAAATGAATTTTCAAAATTAGTAAATAAGTAATGAAGTTATGAGGTAACAAACATTAAAAATAAATAAACATACTCGTCAAATTGAGAACCTCCTCATTCTTTGAAGTCGGTTATAAAAGAAAAAACATTTTATTTATGTACCTACATTTATATTTAAAACCTTATTATGTCTTCGTATAGTAAGACTGCACAGTGCACTAAAAACAGTAGAGGCACTTACAGTAATAAAGATCTCTATCATAGTGCACGAGTTTAGTTTCGAGCACAGGATATTTGCATAGTCAACGGATTTCTGTAAACCAGATCAACATGACTGGTGTCATGTTGTTTAAATAATGGAAGGTAATCTACTCTGGTATACCAAAGAAAAATTATATATACCTACTGGCAGGGAAGTTCACGATGCTAAACTAAACGTTTTTTTACGTTGGATAGAAGCAGGCGTTATTTTGCGGAAGTTCATCATGATTATATAATGATTTATTTATTTTGCTATCGTCCGCGAAAAGTCGACGAACCCATGCGACAACGTCACCCAGGTCCGGCAAAATAGTCTACTACGAATTGCAAAGTTAACATCTCCTGAAGATGCTCCGGTTTCGGGGTGAAACGTACGTAGAGAGTATTTTGCTGGACCTGGGTGACGTTGTCGCATGGGTTCGTCGACTTTTCGCGGACGATAGCAAAATAAATAAATTATTATATAGTTTTTTATTCTTTACAAGTTAGCCTTTGACTGCAATCTCACCTGATAGTAAGTGATGATGCAATCTAAGATAGAAGCGAGCCAACTTGTTAGGAGGAGGATGAAAATCCACACCCCATTCGGTTCCTAAACGACATCGTACTTATGTTAAATCGCTTGGCCGTACGGCTTTATCGGTAAGGTGTTAACTAGTCACAGCCGAAGACTCCCACCAGCCAGACCTGGACCAATTAAGAAAACCTCATCAAAAACAAAAGATGCATCATCGTTTATCAACAGAACAGAAAACAAAGTAAACGCTTTTTTAATTTGTAAAATAATATGTATGGTATGGATTTTTTTTCATTACCAATTAATTTTTATTTCCAGTAAATGTAGTAACGTAAGCAAAACACACGATCAGTTTGTTTATCGGGACGAGTCCTGGCTAATGTGGTACAGTCAGGAAGAGAACCTGACACCACCGGCTAATGGCGGACTCGCGACATCGGCTCCTGTTACTATGATCTTGGTTTTTTTATTAAATAAACACGATTGTATTGGAGCGAAAATACGAGTATATTTTGTAGAACAAAATTTGCAAACTTGCAAACGTTATAGTCTGGCAGGTTCGTTGATAACATGACATGCGGGCGACAGGGTCGTGGGTTTTTCATTCATCGCTACACGCCCGCCACACCGCGCGCAATATCAGGAGTGTTACGAACGAAGTTGCCAAAGCTATACCTACTTCGTGCGCGTGAAATTAGGTTTTCTAAAAATTGTTTCCAAATGAAACTTAAATCCAGAAGTTTTTGCTTGAAAGTGTAACAAATATTCATATCATCCATAAGAATAAGAATACTCAAAACATAATTTTTACATATCCAGCGGGAACCATGATTTTTTTCAGGACAATTGTATTATTCTAGAATAAAATCTATCTTCATTTCTTTGAGACAAATTGGTTCAGTAGTCACGGCGTGAAAGAGTAACAAACATTCATACCATTCGTTTTTCGCAAATCTCAAAGTAGGGGTGTCCACTTTGAAAAAACATCGATGTTTTTTTCGATTCGATATTTCGAACTGTACATCGATTACTTTCGATGTATTGGAAGAAAACATCGATGTTTTGTATAAATCGAGTACTTTTTAAAGATTTTTTTATAATCCACTAATTTAAGCATTGTATTATTAAAAAAAACAGTAAAAGCCATACATGAGACAAATCTTTATTACTTATATATTAAAGTAAGAACAAAAAAACACATCTGCATTTATTTTTATAAGTTAGTCTAACTATTTCCAGTGTTCTTCTGGAAGACTTTGCAAAAAAAACATTTGTAACAGTTTTTTTTAATGTCATTATAGACACTACCATAGAGTATATACACATAGACACTACCATAGAATAATACCAAAAGGAAGACACTACTCACTGCACTCGTACGCAGTGTTGTCAACATTTTTAAAATAAAAGTGGGGCTGTCGTTAAGAGTAAAATTTTAGTGGTCAGACTTGGAAATTTTAATTGGTTGATTCGATGTTTTAGCACTAAAAACATCGATACATCGAGTATATCAATCCATTCGATGTATCGCATTGTAAACATCGATGTTTTCAATACATCGATATATATCGAATATCCCTATCTCAAAGTATGAAATAATATTTGTGAGCCATTTTCTAAAGCTTGTAATTTACTTGTTTTGTGTTATTTGACCGCAAATTCTACTTATTGTTGATTTATTATATTTATTTAAATAAAACCAGTATACTTGTAAATACATTTAAACAAAAATGTCACTCGCTACAATTGTTATTAAAATTGTACAATCGTGATGTAGTTGTCTTTGTAAGAACTTTTACCATTCCATTGAAATAGGTTACAGAATAATGACGGGTATTTAAATACGGTGGGTGGTCTTCCATAATAAAAGGGTTCTTTATAATAACAGGGTTGCTATTTTAATAATAACCTACGTTAGCTACCGCACCGATCGAGTTCAGGTTCAATCGATCCGCTTCTAACGACCGGTCATCCGATACCGTATTGACTGGACTTGGTTTAATAAGCATTTTTTTAACGCTGGATAGAATAAGGATGATGAAAAGGTTTCAATAAATTGATTTTTTGAGACATTTGAGTAAATAAGGCCAATAGTAACTAATTCATCATTATCAACCCATATTCGGTTCAATGCTGAGCTCGAGTCTCCTTTCAGAATGAGAGGGGTTAGGTTTGTCCACCACGCTGGCCCAATGCGGATTGGCAGACTTAACACACGCAGAGAATTAAAAAAATCTCTGGTATAATGATGATGATGATGATGATGATGAATCGATTTGGCTGACAATCGGAATGGAGATAGATTATACCCTGTATTAACTCGGCATTGATGACCTCAGGGTTTCAGCCGTAGCTAGTTATCGCCCTACCGGTAGAGACGTAGAGTCAAGCGATTTAGGTGTGGATTTCTCCCTATTCCTAACAAGTTAACCCGCTTCCATCTTAGATTGCATCATCACTTACTGGTGAAATTGTAGTCAACTAACTTGTAGAGAATAAAAAAAAACACACAGGCTACTTTTTCCCGGAAAAATCCATAGTTTTCGCAGGATTTGTGAAAAACAGAACTTCAGGCGAACAAAGTCGCAGCGTCCGCTAGTTTTTTTCAATAAAAGGGATTTACTATACTACGCGCCATACGTTCAGTGGTACTTTTGTTGGGAGCGGTCAGTCGTGTGAGTGCTCAGTGAGAGCCAACGCACGGCGCGCAGCCCACTTCATATTATTACGATCATTCCACTAGATAGGACTTAGGAAGCAATGATAGAGAGGTGTTACTACCCCCTAAAGCGTAAACTGATGAAGATTATGTAAATTATCTACTTTATAAAAAGTAATATCGATCTATTTACACTTTTCTACTCCCTTTTGACTCTTTTTTTGACTCTCAAAAAAGTGGTACACATAAGCGCTAAATTACACACTAGTAAAGAAAAACTTAAACTTCTTTCGTCACAAATGAATAATTTTTTATGCGTAGGGATAAATGTTTAAATAAAATATGTTTTTTTCTTTAACAATATACAAACGGATCCAGGATAGGTATAGTATATCTCTCCCATAATTATAAGATAGGTTTATAATTAATATTTAACCCTAAATTAAAAGTCCCTTAAATACCCTTTTTGACTAAAACAGCTGTTACTTTTACGGGCAGTTTAGTAGTATCTAGTAGAGGTTTTTGAGACAGCTTTTGTGTTTGTAGTGTCGCCAAGCTTACGACTGCCACGAGCAGCAATTACATTAAGGTTAGTGTGCAGAACAACTTACTGTATTGTAGAAAAGATTTTAAGCGAATAGCTACTTTTTAAGTTGATGTTCTGTTAAAGTAAAGGCGCTGATTTTCCTCTCGAGCGAAGGTGGGTAAGCTTGTTCGTCAACCATTGGATTCAAAAAACCTTAAAATGCGATACATAGTGAAACTCATTTTGTATTTAATTATTTTAATAGTACTTTTGTAGTAGCAGTAGTACTGTAAGAATTTTAATATCTTAATTTGTTGTAACATCTCTATATTAGTTACACTAGAAGTTTGATTATACTGTCTGTGTCATGCGATTAATGTTGGACACGCTGTTAAATTTAATTTATTTACATACCGATATGAAGGTTGAGTGATTTTGGGAATATTAAACTAATCTAAACCAAGCATTATAAGCTATAAGCAGTTTATATATATCTATTGTTTTCATGAACAAATATCTGATGTATGCATTCCATGTATTCACCGTGCATCGCGTGGTAGATAGAAAAACACCGAACAAAGTCCAGGACTTGTGACTACTGGATGTAGGTTTAAGGAATTACTTGACGATCGATCAACACTCCCCGTTCTGTGCTCGTGTTGTTCTCCCAGCCTATCCAAATTTGGTAACATTCTATTAGAGCAGCTTTGGATACTCGTTCTAAGAACTAGCTGCACTTCTAGAGAGGCCAAGGTCTTTAAGCAAGTTATAGAAAGATGATTGTAAAATTTAAATCCAGAATTTAGCACAAGTATTTTTGTAAACAATGAGTAGGTAGTTAATATTTAAATAGTGACTGATTAATTAATTTAGCTATCATCTGCGAAAATCTTAGGATTTTACGAATCCCAGCAATCCATCCAGATCCATTACAAAATCCGTCTTTTCTGATGAGATTTAAGTGACAATGACACAAAAACTTTTACATACCTTCTTGCGGTTTAATCACGTAGTTCTCGTTCCCGTAGTTATACTGATAAAATAGCGTATCTTACTGGTTAATGAATTTTTAGTTGCTTAGGCTTGAAAACAGAACAAAGGCACTCACAGTCGCATTTATAAAACTAGCTAGACTGAATAATTTATCAACGCGTGGTTTCAACCGCGTGGTTCCCGTTCCCGTAGGAGTACCGGGATAATATATAGCTTATAGTTTTCCTCAATAAATGGGCTATCTAACACTAAAAGAATTTTTCAAATCGGACCAGTAGTTCTTGAGATTAGCGCGTTCAAACAAACAAAATCTTCAGCTTTATTATATTAGTATAGATTAAAAAAAATATATATCAATCATGATGAATTTCCACAAAGCTGCTACAAATAAAACTTTCACCACGTTTCATCGTTGATGGACTTTTTCTTAAATAATTACCTGTTATCAAAGGACTAAAGCTGTTGACGGTAATACAATCTACCTAACATTCGTTTGGAGCTGATAAACTTATTATTTCAGACGATATTAAGGCCTTGTCTATGTTGATAAAAATGTATTAGACATAACTAATTTGTTGCCCATAAACTTTTAATAGCTGGTGTTGAAACTATTGATAGCATTAATGAAAACGGAATAAGTAAATAGGTAGGGTTTTAAAATTATCTATGAATATTCTGATATTTTTTGATGAACAGTAAAGAGAAAAAAGAGCTCTCTTTTTAACCGACTTCCAAAAAGGAGGAGGTTCTACGTTCGGCTGTATGTATGTTTTTTTTTCATCTTTTCTTTTCATCGTGGCTCGGAGTATATTAGCGTACTTTTGCTTTTTTGCATAAAAATGTAAACTGCAAAGGTAAATTGGCACTCTACACGCAGTCTAAATTAACTCTTTGCAAGTAAACAAATTGTGACCAGTTTCTAATGAGCTGATGCCCTGATGTGAAAATCAGACAACATGATGCGAGACATTTAAATTATGTATATGAATTATGTATACATTCAATATAAATACATTATTTCAACGAATTGAAGTAAGTAAATAATAATTTTATTCAAATAACTATGAAAAATGCTGGCAAAAATTAAAAATGACAGTCAGCTGTACCTAGTAGCTAATGTTGCGAATCTTAAGCCTTGATACATTAGGTACCTACCTAGCAGAAGAGGATGTCAATCTTTTTTGCTGTCAGGGAGAAAAAAAAATCCCTTCGGACTTCTGCTAGCTAGTCGACAAGGCATATCCGACATGCAAGGACTAAAAATAACCTGCCTTTTACTCTGTGGTCATCACGAAACCGCTTGGCATTGTCATGCTGACCTTCCTGATATTATCTTGTCACGATGAAAAGTAAAAGAGATCTAGCTCTCTTTTTCCTCTTTTCTTTTCATCGTAGCTCGGAGTATATTAGCATACTTTTGCCACTCTTCATCGCTAGTCAGCATGCCAATCACTAACTTATCGTTGCATAAAAATGTGAACTGCAAAGATAAGTTGGCACTCTACACGCAGTCTAAATTAACTCTTTGCAAGTAAACAAAATGTGACCAGTTTCTAATGAGCTGATGCCCTGTGATGTGTAAATCAGACAACATGATGCGAGACATTTAAATTATGTATATGAATTATGTATACATTCAATATAAATACATTATTTCAACGAATTAAAGTAAGTAAATAATAATTTTATTCAAATAACTATGTTTTTCATAGTTATTTGAATAAAATGCTGGCAAAAATAAAAAATGACTGTCAGCTGCATAGGACCTGCCTCGCTAGACGTTACTTTTCTGTCAAAGTATATGATCAACGATCTAATGCGATTATAAAAACTGTCTCTATATAATCGATGTTAAATAGTTGTAATGGTGTTCGTCGGTTAAAGAGCTCCGTAAAAATACCTTTTTGTGTAATTGAATGGTGTTAAAAATGGGCACAAACTTCTAGTTTAGTATAAGATATATACCAAATCTAAGCTCGTTTTCCTCGGAAAATGACAGACAATTTTGTTCGTGACTATGAGTGCGATACAGGTCCTTCTATAATTGGTCTGAGCAATTACTAACTTATCGTTGCAAAAAAAATGTAAACTGCAAAGGTAAATTGGCACTCTACACGCAGTCTAAATTAACTCTTTTCAAGTAAACAAAATGTGACCAGTTTCTAATGAGCTGATGCCCTGTGATGTGTAAATCAGACGACGTGACGCGAGACCGGCCACCGGCAAAGAAATACCGATAGCATCTAAACGCAAGCGCATGCCTTTGTGGCCCTTAATTGAATTATTTGTCAGGATGGTTTTGTTAATCGCCGTTGTGACTTTTACCGTTCCCCTTTGCATTAACAGTCAATTAAGTGTAACGATTGACGTGTTTTATAAAACAAAAGCTTAACAATACAGCTAAACAAGTTTACGATGTAGCGATAATAATATATCTCCTAAAGATAAAGAACGTTTTGGCCCTGATTTTGTATTGAAGACTCTTTTTGAAACAAACTTACTAATAACACTTATTACAATAAAAATTGAATGAAAATCATCATTGTTATCTACTCATTTATTTTAGTTTTTTTTTTATTTTATTTATTTATCCTTATTTTTAAAATGTTTAAGGAAAAACAAGTTGTATAAAAACAATTTAACACATTTGACATTTGAGTGCCCAAGCAACCGGTGCTCAGGGTTCCAGAGTGAGGAATCTCCTCACAATACGCGCCGTCTCAAGAATAACTGCCTTCTGTATCCGACTCTTGATCCAGCAGTCTAGAAAGCTTCTTAAGATATTGGTCGAAGCTTTTCGCTATAAGACCATTGACTGAATATACGTCATATCTCATACGATAGTACCTCAATGACATTCATTAATTGTAGATGAGTATGTCCTCTACATTTTTTGTCAAATAAACTTTCATGTAAAATCATAGTTTTAGAAAAACGCAAACTTTTTGAGTTTCTGAGCCACTTCAGGGGGGGGGGGGGGTCGATGTACTCAAGTTAAGCTTGTTGGGTCATGTAATTCTTTCAGTCATATTTCCTAGATTTCCTGTACTATTTATACATAAATCAAATCAAACATTCATTTATTTGAAATTAGACTTAGCTTACAAGCACTTTTGAAACATCAAGTTATGTCATGATTTAGTGGTGACAATTACAGTCGAAAACTTAAAATTAAAGTTTCGAGGGTTCCAAAGTAGACAACTTCTATATGTGTAGTTCACAGCTTCTTTACACTATTTTCCTATTATCCCAAAAATCTATACTTATAATAAATCTGTAGAGAGGTCAATTCTGTACATGAAATATATTTCCAAAATAACTATCAGGGGGTGATTAGTAATCGATACTGATGCCAAAAATGCAATCAGTAAAATTTTTGTCTGTCTGTCTGTATGTTCTTTATAGAAACAAAAACTACTGGACGGATTTTAACGAAACTTGGTAAAATTCTTTAACATACTCCTGGGCAGGTTAAAGTATACTTTTCATTACGCTACGATCAATAGGAGCAGAGCAGTGAAGAAAAATGTTGAGAAAACGGGAGAAGTTACTCAATTTTTTAAGCTTACGTCGCGTGTACAGCCTTAATGGTTAAAGCTACATAGAAATCATATATGACGAAAATGTTTTCCTTAAAATTATCTATAAAAACACTACAGCATATATATGTCTATCTTTTATGGTTGACTCACAATAACACGTGTAACTCCCGATAGCTTAGCAGTTCGGAGCTTTCTAATTATATTTGTCTTCTCTTATGTTTATAACACTCATTACTCATTCCCTAAAAAGAAAGATAACATTATTACCTATTCAATAAAAAAAGAATCATAAAAATCGGTAAAGAAACACCAAAGTTATACATGAAATACGCCAAGCCATCGCGCGTGAATACCTACTAATTCATGCTTTGAGGATTATTTTTGTGTAACGGTTGCCGCAATCGACGCGAATCGCGGTGGGAGGAATAAATAAAGAAGTGCAGCCTTAATGAGTAGGGTAGGGGTAGGGTAGGGGTAGGGTAGGGGTAGGGTAGGGGTAGAGTAGGGGTAGGGTAGGGGTAGGGTAGGGTAGGATAGGGGTAGTTGAAAGTTTACAACGACTTTCACGCGGACGAAGTCGCGGGCGTCCGCTAGTATAAAAATAAATCCCTTGCTCTGTAATTTAGGTCGAATTCCTTTTCTGTTCAGTCCAGTTGGGTTCTTGTTATTGTTATAAATTATACGATCACTATTTATAGAGTAGGTATATGCAATAAAGAGGATCTGTTTAATCTCTTATACACTTTTTACACACAATTATTAATAACTCATAAGTCGGGCGCGTGACTTAAATACTCCGTTCTCACCTTGTCGGGTGTCGGAATATTATTATATTTCTCAGCTTCACTCGACCCGATTTTATATTAACATATTGTAGTATACTCCTATGCTACAGCCAATGACACAGTTTTTTAAAGTTAATAGGAATTTTTCAAAATATCACCATGGCAACCCAAACATCACCCCCGCGCGGCCATAGGTCGCCATCTTCATTCTGTGTTTCTGTGTTCAAAGCCTAGACACGCTAATTCAAATAAAAATAATTTTAATCGTGGAAATCTTAGAATTTATAAAATTTAAATAAAATTATTTAGTTAGTCATGCCAAAAGGCAAACGTAAACGTAAAAGTAATGAAAAATATGCAGATATTAGGAAAAAATTACGGAAAATCGAGGCAAGACTCGATAGGTCAACGCGGCGTCGAACCGTATCTTCAGGGGCGGTGATGTTAGAAGAAAAACATCATTATTCAGGGAGTAAGTCGTCAGGTCAGTTCAACATCTTGTATAATATAATATACCCACATTTTCTTGTAAGAAAACAATTTGCTATCATAATTTAATTTCATACGTAATATGATGACATTTAGTGATGCGGGACGCCAACTGGGCTATCCCTGTCACAAAACCTTTTTTCACTTAGCCCAACTGGGGCTAGGTCCATTCTCAAAGATCATATTAATTTATGATTCTTGTTACATTTTTATAATGTAAATTAGTGATGCGGGACGCCAACTGGGCTATCCCTGTCGCATAACCTTTTTTCACTTAGCCCAACTGGGGTTAAGTCCATTCTCAAAGATCATATTTATGATTCTTGTTACATTTTTACAATGTAAATTAGTGATGCGGGACGCCAACTGGGCTATCCCTGTCGCAAAACCTTTTTTCACTTAGCCCAACTGGGGCTAGGTCCATTCTCAAAGATCATATTAATTTATGATTCTTGTTACATTTTTATAATGTAAATTAGTGATGCGGGACGCCAACTGGGCTATCCCTGTCGCAAAATCTTTTTTCACTTAGTCCAATTGGGGTTAAGTCCATTCTCAAAGATCATATTTATGATTCTTGTTACATTTTTACAATGTAAATTAGTGATGCGGGACGCCAACTGGGCTATCCCTGTCGCAAAATCTTTTTTTTACTTAGCCCAACTGGGGCTAGGTCTATTCTCAAAGATCATATTAATTTATGATTCTTGTTACATTTTTATAATGTAAATTAGTGATGCGGGACGCCAACTGGGCTATCCCTGTCGCAAAACCTTTTTTCACTTAGCCCAACTGGGGCTAAGTCCATTCTCAAAGATCATATTTATGATTCTTGTTACATTTTTACAATGTAAATTAGTGATGCGGGACGCCAACTGGGCTATCCCTGTCGCAAAACCTTTTTTTTCACTTAGCCCAACTGGGGCTAAGTCCATTCTCAAAGATCATATTTACGATTATTGTTACATTTTTATAATGTAAATTAGTGCGGGACGCCATCTGGGCTAAAAAATGCTGGTCACGTAAAAAACACTTATTAGGCATTCTTATACTTCTTGTTACCACAAAAAAAAAAAAAAAAAACTGATAATGGTATGGCATTGATAAACATTTCGGTTTTAATCGCTTATATGGCTTCACTCCTTGACAAGCCTGACGAATATAAATCAAACCCTAGCATGCAGAATATGCCTGTGGCTTCTACCACAAATCTTTCAGCGATCCCTATTTGACCACCTCGAACAGTACTCCGAGCCCAAGCTCAGCGGGTAATCAATCTTGCGCCCGGAGCCCGACACCAGCCACTGCGATCGTGCTAGTCTCAAGTGATGCACCGGCAGAGTCCCAGGAGCCAGAGATCGATGAAGAGATGCTCGCTCTATTGGGTGATTGTATTGTAGACAACAAATTTGGGAAGGCTATCCATAAAGACCTAAAGACCATCATGATGGCTTGAAATACTTAGTAAGGGGCTACAAAAGGAGGTTAAAGATAAGATACTCCAAGAATATTGAATACCCGAAAATTGCGATTTGTTGGTCGCGCCCGTCCTTAACCCTGTGGTTAAGGCAGGCAATGGTCAAGAGGGATTCATCACTAATGACTAAACAGAAACGCCGTTGCGGCTATTAATCAAGCTATTGAATTATCACTAGCTAAGGAAAATCACACAAAAATATTGAAGATGTTTGTTTTTCAGATTTCTTAAGAAGTAATAATAATCCTAATAATAATCGATTAATCTCGAAAACCCTGCCTTGGAAAACGGGGCTGAAGTCTGAAACAGAGAAGCCTCGCCGCAGCCAGGGTCATCGTGTAGCGCTGAACAGCTCTCAACAGCGGGGGATATCCGACCAGCCAGCACCGAGAACTTACAAGTACCCGAGACAGTACCTCTAAAATTATTTAGTTAGATTGCAGCGCTATATTAAATGTTGGAGTGATATTACAGATGATCCCATCATTTCATCGTGGTTACATGGATATGAAATTCCTTTTACTTCATTTCCAATTCGTATTCGGAATAATACTTCAGACTTTGATAATCAATCTAATGTCTGTTAGATATAATTGCTACATCTATATCTATATAAATCTGTCAATCTAATGTCTGTTATATATTAATGCAAAATCTAGATGCACGCACACATTAATGGCGAATTTATTTTAAACATATTTTTAGTTCCGAAACCAAATGGCGATAAAAGATTACTTTTGCATAAATAGATTTGTTATCACATTTTTAAAATGGAGGATTATAGAAATATCTCCAAGCTTATTACACACAACTATTATATGGCAAAAATTGATATATGAAGCATGCCTATTTTTTTTTTTCTAAATCATTAGAAAGACTTGGGACTTACAACTCACAACTTGTAATTTTTTAGGTTTTATGTTCGATGCGATAGAAATAACTATAAAGTTACCTATTGAAAAAAAAAAGAGATTAAAGAATCATTAATAAAATACATTAATCAGAATAAGTGTAAATACTATCAATCTTGAAATGAAAGTAGCTTGCTTTGGTCTGAAAGTGTGCTAAAAAGCTTAAATAGTAACGAAGTATTACTGCGAATTGATAATGTTCCTGCTATATCATACATCTGAATGAAATTGCTAGAGAGATGGCAAGATGGCAGTAGTGTGAAACAAGAAATATAACAGTGATTGCCTCGTATACTATAATAGTTTCCCTTGTATGCTAAAGATAATCTTGAAGCCTATTCTATAAGGCATAGGGACATAGGAACTTTGTGAATACGTTTCTTATGTTTCTTTTAAAAATAGTTTATATTTTCGGTAAATCAGAGATAGACCTCTTTGCTTGATGTAATGTATGTGCCACTTCTCGTTACATTTCTCGAAAAACGTTCTCAATGCATGGGCTGGTTTCATTTATCATTTTATGCATTCCCTCCGTTCTCCTTTATTTTGAAAGTGTTACAAAAAATAATATGCGATAAAGCAGAAGGCAAAGTATTTGTGCCCTATTGGCCAACTCAAGCGTGGTAACCTATCCTTAAAAAAAAAAAAAAAAAAATTACAGTAAAAGATCCTATTTATTTTGGTCCACGTATTAGTTTATTTGAAATTTCTTCTAGGGTTATCCTGGTTGCCGTGACATATTCTGGCAAGCTTTATTAAACAAATCAATGTTACCTAATTCAGTCGAGATTATGTGAGCTTCTTTAACTATTAACACGTATCAACGATGGGTGTTTTTAAGGAATGGCTGGATTATTGTAAAAAAAAAAAAAAAAAACAATATAATTATTTAGATCCTTCTATTCCATTAACATTTCAAAATTGTACCAAATATGGCACAGTTAATAGTTACAAATCAGCTTTATTGTTGTTCATAGGTTTTCAATCAAAAAATTAATGACAGAATGAAACGGTTTATAAAAGGTGTTTTCAGATTAAGACCACAAAGGTCCTAGGTATAATCTGACCTGGCCCATCATCCCAGCATCGTGCTTAATTATTTATCTGATTTTTGGCCTGGGAACACTTAAAAAAAAAAAAAAAAAAAGAAGTCTTCTACTTTGCTAACCTTGGTCACCGCACTTCGAGTACAAACTTTAGCTCTTATTTAATTAACTAACATTAAAATATTTGAGAATATTAAAATAATTATAAAAATTCCAGATTTGATAAAAACTTCAAATATAAAATAATTTCAACCTTTATTAAAACTACCGTTTTTTCAATGAAAAACCTGAAATTTGTCCCGCTAAAGATATGAAATCGTATACACAAAAAACTAGATTATTACGCACAAAAAATTAAGACTGCTTGTTTCATAGTATCAAAAATCATCATCAGAATATTTTATCCCAAAGGCTTAGCCATTGGATAAAAAACACAATTCAAAACAGTGGTGAAGATACGTCAATATTCTCTGCACATAGTAGGTACTCGACATGCGATCATTTCAGCAGCTAATAAACTTGGGGTTAATTTTGATATAATTAGGAAGACAGCGGGATGGACTCTGACATCCTCAGTCTTTGCAAAAAATTTATAATCGAGAAGTTATATCCGATCATAAACAATTTGCGTTGTCTATATTATATAACAACAATAATATGAATGGTTCATAATATACTCTGATTGTTATACTCATGTTATCCTAACGGAAATGATTAAGAATTAAAATTCTACATATGTAGTTCACATAACTTTTATTTACTCTGAACATCCTACAATATGTTAATATAAAATCGGGTCGAGTGAAGCTGAGAAATATAATTAAGGATCAAACGAACTTACCTGGAAGTGAAGTTCGATCATAATTATATGATCAGCTTCACTCGACCCGATTTATAAATAAGCACCCTCCCATATGTAGCAAATATTTATTTACTTCCCTACCCATTATGTGAACTAGTCAATATCCCTAACTCTAAACTAAATGAAGATGGCGACCTATGGCCGCGCGGGGGTGATGTTTGGGTTGCCATGGTGATATTTTGAAAAATTCCTATTAACTTTAAAAAAATGTGTCATTGGCTGTAGCATAGGAGTATACTACAATATGTTAATATAAAATCGGGTCGAGTGAAGCTGATCATATAATTATGATCGAACTTCACTTCCAGGTAAGTTCGTTTGATCCTTAATTATAATTTATTGGAAACTAGCGGATGCCCGCGACTTCGTCCGCGTGGATTTCAGTTTTTCACATCATCACCATCGTCCATCAGCCGATGGACGTCCACTGCAGGACATAGGCCTTTTGTAGGGTCTTCCAAACATCACGATACTGCATCCAGCGAATCCCTGCGACTCGCTTGATATCGTCAGTCCACCTGATGGGGGGTCGACCAACACTGCGCTTACTAGTGCGGGGTCACCATTCCACTTTGGGATCCCAACGTCCATCGGCTCTTCGTTTTTCACATATCCCGCACGAACTGTCGCGGACTTTTTTTAAAACTTTTTAAGGGGAACAATTCTTTGTCATACATGATTTTTGAGAAACTTTAACCGTTTATGCAGCGCACACAGCGTAAACTCTCAATAGGAAAAAATCTTCTGATCTTGAAACATTCTTCATTGGTGCTCCGCCCCTATTGGTCTTAGCGTGATAATATAATATAGCCTTTCTCGATAAATGGTCTATCTAACACTGAAAAAAAATTCAAATCGGATAGTAGTTCCTGAGATTAGCGCGTTCAACCAAACCAACAGACTCTTCAGCTTTATAATATTAGTAATTTTTTTTTTCTCTACAAGTTAACCCTTGACTACAGTCTCACCTGATGGTAAGTGATGATGCAATCTAAGATGAAAGCGGGCTAACTTGTTAGGAGTAGCATGAAATCCACACTCCTTTCGGTTTCTACACGACATCGTACCGGAACGCTAAATCTCTTTTTTGTCGGTAGGGTGGTAACTAGCCACGGCCGAAGCCTCCCACCAGCCAGCCCTGGGCCAATTAAGAAAATCTCAGTCAGCCCAGCCGGGGATCGAACCCAGGTCCGTTTGTAAATTCACCGCGCACACCACTGCGCCACGGAGGCCGTCAAAAAGTATAGATTGGAAATCGGCGCATCTATTCACATGAACGATGATGTTGAATGTACGACGTCGTGTAGAAACCGAAAGGGGTGTGCATTTTCATCCTCCTCCTAACAAGTTAGCCTGCTTCTATCTTAGATTGCATCATCACTTACCATCAAGTGAGATTGTAGTCAAGGGCTAATTTGAAAAGAATAAAAAAACAACCTGACAAACTCACAATCCTCTTTATAATATCAGTATAGCCCAACAGTATAGTTATCTGATCAATTAACCGCCAATTTAAATGTTGAATTGGGCTATTAATAATGGTCAATGATAGTGAATTACGCAGATTGAACAAACTGCATGTTATTGGTTGGTACACCATTATTTGGAGAGAGCGTGTAATTTCCTCATATTAACAGTTGTTAAATGGTACGGAACATCATCAGAATATAATGGGATGAAACGTATGGACACAACCGAATGTGACATTATTGGCACTCAATTTATATGTTAACTAGCCGATGCCTCTCCGTTTCACCCGTTTAATTCCCGTCCCCGTGAGAATATGGGGATTATTTATTTTTTGTCTGTTACTCTGCCTATAAGCCATGGTTTTGTTGACCTACTGAAACTACTAAAAGAATTCAAATGAAACTTGGCAAGATTTGACACCATAATACGAAGAAGGTTTTAGAATACTTTTATTTAAGTTGCGAAAGTAAAATTAGGAGGAGATGAAATAGGGGTTGAAAGTTTGTATGGAAAGTCCTTAACTTTTCAAGTTATATTTGTAGTTTAAGGTTTTTCAAAATTCTACGCCTAAAAGTAAACAAGGGGTTGAAGTATTTTCAATATAAATCGTTCTTTTTTGAGTTCTATTTTTGTAAAATGATTAGTGGACTATTTATTATTTAGAATACATGCTAAAATATAAGTAGAACGGGGTGCAATAGGGGTTGAAAGCTTACATTGAGTTTCACGAATCGATAGTAATAAATAATGACAACAAACAATAATATAATAAGTTAACAACTAGTAAGTAAATGCAACATGGTAAAATTTCGTTTTTCTAGACAATGAATGAATAAAATTCTCAGGCATGCCAGGTATCCAAATTTTGAATTTCGATTTTTCATCTCATCATCTTCATTATCATCATCATCATCAGCAACCCATATTCGTCTCACTGTTGAGCGCGAGTCTCCTCTCAGAGAGGAGTTAGTCCAATTAGTCCATCCACTAACCCAATGCGGATTGGCAGACTTCGTTCGTTCACGTTCACATTTATCTAAAGTTACTAAATCGTTTAAGCCTTAAAAATTTTCATTTATTATTCTCGTAGGTCGTTCATTTGGCACAAATACTGGTTTGACAACTGTATTGGAATTATAAAGAGTCCAAGACGAGATTTAATGCGTCGGTACAAATATCTAGTACGTGAGAAAACGTTTAAAAGCAATTTAGTGAAGCATTATATCATTGTTTGAACGCTTACTATAAATTAGCAGACCATTTTAACTTGTAAAGGAAACCATTCTATAAATAATGCTAAGTAAAGTTACCTATTAAAGATGTCTTCGTTCCCGCTTAGAACATTACTTACCTAAATAACTTAACTTGTGTTTTGTGAACATCAAATATACTTAGTTCGGAGTCGATTGCACTAGAGGTTTGTCGCACGACAATATGTTTTAAAGAAAACCAATAGATGTTGTATTAAAGACGATAAGTTGAAACGGTGGAGCGATGACATCCGAAATGTGACTGGGTATGAAACGAATGTAAAAAGGCCGGTAATAGTGATGACTCTCTATTACCTTACAATGTCTTATTTTATTATTTATTGGTAAAAATTGTAAAAAAATGAGAGCTTTTGATAATGATGACGAGCTACATACAGCCCAAATAGAAACAACAGAAATACAAAAAAAAAATATGCAGCTCTAAATATTTTTTATTTTGTGATAAACTGTTATAGCTTGACAAATTCGAGGGGGATAGCGATGCCCCGCGCGCACGACTTTCTTCCCCCCGTCGCCCGCATATCATGAGAGTGCCATCAACGAATTTGCCAAGCTATAGTTTTATTTCGTTTTTGTTTTATTTCGTATTTAACATTAATTTTTACTTGTTTTTTAAGATATATTCAGAAAAACAAAAGACGCATTAACAGGTCGCTAATGTGTTCCAGATCTTAGTGAAATGAAAAAATGGGTTCAATAAAATCTGATCCATATTACATTAACATTGTTAAAAGAATAGTGTTTTGAGTGCTTTTTAGATATGCCAGCTATTTATGATACCACCGGGGAAGCGTGGTAGAAGAATATTTATGATGGTTACGTCAAAATGCCGAGAATAGTGGTGAATGAATCGAAATAACGTCGTCAACTTTAACGCTTTAATTTTTCACGGAATTCCACTTAAATTCCAATGGTGAAATGTTGAATTTTTTGACTTTAAACTAAGTAACACAAGATAAGCTTACTTATTTCAATTCAATCGAATCATATACTATCTCGATTACCAATATTATGTATATTTTAGTAGTTTTGCCAAAATAACTGAAAATCGTTCATATTGAATTTTGGCGACGCGTAAGTATTTTAGAAGAAGTTTTTTCGGGTTGACTTAGTGCCGATGGCTCCATGTGGAACCACTACGGCGACACCGGGGGTTATGGCGCGCATACTTAGAACCATCGCCTGATGAGACCCGAAGGCTGAAATAAAGATAGAGGACGGAACGTCTCTCTAAGGGCGTCTCTTATGAGACTCGGAACTCGGCTTAGAGGGCCATTCGGGAGGGGGTAACCATAACCTGAGTGAATCAGTCCGGACGCCCCCAAGTTAAAAGAAGGTGACCAAGTCTATTTAAGGCGACTTTGAGGCATGACATCGTCGACAGCTATGGAGTCACCAACTCATCTGGCCCGGTGTCGCTGTTGGCACAGATGCCAAATAAACCTTTTAGTATTATACTATAAGCTTTACTTTATACTTTACTTTAGCAAATGCAAAATGGCGACCGCCGCGACTTGGCCACGACGTTTCTAGCTGGGAGGCTTGGACCGTGGCTAGTTACCACCCTACCGGCGTAGTTACACGTACCGCCAAGCGATTAAGCGTTCTGATACGATGTCGTGTAAACAGAAAGGGGTGTGGATTGGTTGAGACGATTCGCTTTAACAAAAGAAACCATTGTACTTACTTCTAATAACTAACAGTAATTATGCGCGTTAAAAAGTAGCCAACGTTCTGATTTAAGTTCCTATTTATCTAAATCAGATTAGCAATTTTACCGCGAAAACGTAAAATACGTACACATAAATGTACATAGATATGCCAGTAAAACTTTGGGCAGTGGCATGAAAACGGATGAAGGTAAAACATGCGTTTAAAAAAGGCCGATGTGCTTTATGTTATTATAGCCAATTAAAACGCGTAAGAGTTCTTAGTGACTTTGTCATATGCAAATTGTAATAAGTACTATTGAATAAGTAATATCTTCAAATAAATTATCAGATGGCTAACAAATGCAAATATGAAGATGTAAGAGATGACGTTATGGTTTATTTTATTCCATTTTTTGCGTAATTGCATTCTTCCAGGGAATATGTTAATTGTAATTGACCCGTGTCTTAGGTCATAAAATATTATTATATTGTACAAAAATTCCATTAGATCGAATCTTCAAAGTGACATTACAAAAATAAATCGCAGCATACCAACATTATACGCCACGGTATAAAAATTCCACAATGATTAATAAGTACCTAGGTAATATAATAATTGTATGTGTAGTTTTATAACAAGTTTCTATTGGCTGGTGCGGTGTGTCATTGACCCCGTGTACGGGTGTCCACTGTTATATAATTATGTCCAATACTGGTCGATCGTCGACGCTTGACCTATCAACTATCAAGTAGCCTCATGTTTAACATTCGCTAACAATTTATTTTCTTCTGTTTGTGTCCTTGAAATAGGGTTGCCTCTTTTATAGTTGCCCGTTTTTAAGGTTACCGAATTGATATTATTTTAATTATGTGTAAATGATATGCGATGGCTAAGCAGGGCCAACCCGTCAATCTGTAAAAATAAGCCCGTAAAAAAAATCTTTTATTTCAATTGTCTTTATTTTGAGTGCGCGGGCCATCACTTCGCCATCTGGTGTCCGGGAGTATGATTTTAGAAGTTATTGATATTCTATTACCTACTTTTAAAATCCTAGTCGATCGTAAATGGTGTTGCGCCTAAATTTTCAATTGGTCACTGCAGAGTATGGTCGAGATCTTCGCGTTCCATACTTACTTTGGACTCACAATTGGCACATATAATTATTATTAGGAGCCTGGAGCAAATAGGAGAGGCGCCATAATCGGATCTCGCTCCATTCTAAAATTCACTTCGGGCCGGCGCTGTGGGTAAGCATCTATTTTCCACATCCATTTTTAAGGTTCCGAACGTACGTATTCGTCTTAGAAAATAGTTATTATAAGGGTTAATCTTCTACGGGATTGAAGCTTAAAACATCGTTTTAACTCGATTTACCGGTCATTGGTTCGATCCTCGCCTGTAGGATTATTATATTACTCATATCACAGTAATTCAGACTAATTCAAGTTGAATCTAAATATTTTCAAAATAATGTAAATTTGTATTTTGTGTAAAGTATTTACATGAACATAAATAGTTGTAAAATGCATTTAATTTCTGTAATGTTTTCAAAGACGACCTCTTTGGTAAAGTTGGTAGTGCTGTGGTTTTCAACAGAGAGGTCCAGGGTTCGACCATGTTGGGTCAGCTTAGGATTTTTATTTTTTAAATTGGTTCAAGTCCGGTGTGGTGGTATGCATTGGCTATGGCTAGTTACTAAACGGTAGATGTACCGCCAAACAATTTAGCGTTCCGGTGCGATGCCGCGCAGAAACCGACACTTAACATCAGGTGAGAGCGCTGTCAATGGTCGCTGTCGCTGTTTAGTTTAAAAAACTAAAAAACACGCTCAAACCCGTTCATTTGATACTCATATCATAGGGGTGCGTTTCAATCAGCCAGTCCATCATCTTGAGGAGGCCGCCATATTGGATTTGTAATGATGTTTCTTAGCCAATCATGTATTATCATCAGAACTCAGAGCGTGTGCAAAATCTTATCCTAATAGAAGACCGGGAAGTGAGTCAAATTAAGATTCCAAGATTTTCTTACATACAAACTTAGTTACAAGTGAAGCTAATACTCGTAAAAGCGGGTTAATAAAACAAACGTCCGACAGAGGGAGAAATGAGGCAACCCTATCTTAAATTGGTATACACGCGCTATTTTGATAATAATTGAAGTAATTGTCACGTTCAGATTGACAGGTTGACAACATTTTTATGGAGTGATAATATGAGTATTTCATCAGACATTCTTCAGTGTCTGACTTGATGAACAGGAATTTATAACCCTTTTCAGTAACATACCTATTTATTTTAAAAAAGTAATTGTCAATGATGACCAATTCGTGTTCTGAATTGTTCGGTGACTTGACTGAGCAGTGCATTGTAGGAAGAATCCCGTTTCATTTATAATAATTTACCTAAAATTCAAATCTTGCCTAAAAGTCCATTTACCGACCCCCCTGGACCGAGGATATTAAGTGGGTTGCCGAGTTGGGAGCCGGTACATTCTGGCGGCCCGATACCGTGAACCGTTTGGAAGTCTGTACAAAGGCCTATGTCCAGCAGCGGACGTCCATCGGCTCATGATGATGATGATGATTATGAAATAGAGGTTGAAATTTAGAAATAACCATAGTAGTACTGCAGGTTAGCCCTATCAGAAAGATTCAAGTAACAATTCAAACTGTACAATGTAAACTGTCGTTTCAGCCAACCGATCGGTACCCCTCTCTAACTCTCAACTCTTTACGGAAACAAGTTGAGCCACCAGACGTCATATTCGTCTCAGACTACTATTTCCTTTTCTATAAAAACAAAATTATAACAAAAAGCAATTACCTTCACAAATTCACTCTATGAAAATCAACGATTTCTTCCATAACACAAAATTACTAGTAAAATTTCCATCCAATCATAATGGTTATTAAGCACAAACAAGATCCTTATTAAGCTGATTGCCGTATAAACTATCTGATATTAGCAACAGCAAATGGGTGTTTCAGTAATACAGTATTAATAACTGAACACGGTGCCTCCTTGAGGAAAGTGCAACGCTAAAGATATTGGATATGTCCGGTTTATAATAAGGGTCTAAGATGTGCATATTCCTGGCTCGATAAGTTATCTTAATATGTGATTATCCATACTAATCTTTTATAATATATTTTAAATAGAAACACTAAGCGATGTGAGGCATTCATTTATTTTTACGCAACTACAACACTCTAGTTTTTTGAAACGTTGGAGGTATAGGTTTTTTCTATTCTCTACAAGTTAGCCCTTGACTACAATCTCACCGGATGTAAATGATGATGCATCTAAGATTGAAGGCTAATTTGTTAGGAGGACGATGAAAATGCACACCCCTTTCGGCTTCTACATGTCATCGTACCAGTACGCTAAATCGCTTGGCGGTACGCCTTTGCCTGTAGGTGGTAACTAGATACGGTCGAAGCCTTCCGCAGATTTTTTTAATTGGTCGAGGTCTGTTGAGATTGTAGTCAAGGGCTAACTTGTAAAGAATAAAAAAATTATCATCTTCTTCTGCCAACCCTCACTAGATTAACGTGTTGGGTAGACTTGACATTTCAAAAGTGGTTTTGGGTCCAAGTTCCATATATCCTATCTTAAAAAGGAGGTGTCCACAGATCGTTCGTGTCGGACGCGTCTCATCAAACGGATTTTAGTATTCTTTGTATAAAAAGTCAACACAAGTGCGTCCACTGACAGATCGCACGATGCGGTTCTGTGGACGCCTACCATAAGGAAGTCTGGCCTATGCCGTTAATGATAATGATGATTAAGATATCCATGGACGTTATAAATGAAGTTCTAACCAGTGAACCGCATGGATGAGAAATAACTTAGAATCGTTGCTAATTAGCAAAGTAGCTTGAACCACCCAGCTAGAAAGTGGCCCTTTGCAATCCAATACACTCATGACAAAATTGCAACGCTGGTTCACGCTCACTTGCGGTTACATTTCACCTAAACCGCGGGCAGAGCGTGTCAATCGCTTCAGGCACTTGCGTCTGATATGTGGTTTCTAAGGCATTATGTCACAAGTCTCTTACTGGCTGTAACTATGAGAAATATCTTGGTAATTATCACAAAAGTATTATACTCGTCGAATGCGCTCTGTTGTCTATGCTTCTATGTCCTCTATTTGATTTTATTTTGTATACTATAGACATGTCACTTGCCTACAAAACAACGCAAAAAGTGATCTGAATTTGGCTACTCAGGCACTTGCGTTTGATATGTGGTTTCTAAGGCATTATGTCACAAGTCTCTTACTGGCTGTAACTATGAGAAATATCTTGGTAATTATCACAAAAGTACTATGTTCGTCGAATGCGCTCTGTTGTCTATGCTTCTATGACCTCTATTTGATTGTATTTTATATAATAAAGACATGTCAGTTGCCTACAAAATCAACGCAAAAAGTGATCTGAATTTGGCTACTTAGGCACTTGCGTTTGATATGTGGTTTCTAAGGCATTATGTCACAAGTCTCTTACTGGCTGTACTATGAGAAATATGTTGGTAATAATGACAAAAATACTATAGAATGCGCTCTGTTGTCCATGTATCTGTGTCCTCCATTTCATTTCCCTTAAGACACTCACATTTTATCATGTCACTTGCCTAGAAATCACCGCAAAAAGTGATCTGAATTTAGCTACTCGTGCACGATTTTGTGAATAACTCTACTATTAAAACACATTAAAAATGTTTACAGATCCTGAACTCATAATTTGACATCGTAGACAATATTTAGGTATTATTTATTTAAATAACTTTCGTTGTTTACTAAACGACTCAATGAAATTAAGACAATTAGCCGCTTTTGTTCGCCTCAGTTTTGACGAGCTAGTGACATAATTATTACCTCTATTATAAAATCTTTGCCTTAAGAGGACATTTGTAAGTATCTGTGTAACACAGTCATTTTGAAATCAATGCCAGAGACTTCAATTTATTTATGTGTGCGTGTAATGATGTGAATTTGTTTACTAATTGTACTTTTTCACATTAATTAAGTATTCAACAGAACCTCATGATTTTTTGCATTCACGTTATCAGGGTACAGAAAAGAACATAGAGTACCTACCTAAAAACGTCCAGATATATAAAATAAAGTTTTTACAGGAGGATAACTGCGGGTAATAATAGGCCTTAAAACAATAATTATTTTTTTAGAAATGCCACGACACAGTCGATGATAGCCCATAACTGTATATCCAAACAAATTCCGTATCAGTAGCATGGGCAAGTTAGGCCTTATTATCATGTTTAGCAGACGTCTGTTAGGGCACTTACCTCTGACCCCATATGGAGGGCTCGATATTCAGATCTATTTGCATGTTTTGTGTTGTTCCATTCATGCTTTCTTCAAATTGTTTTAAAGCTACGGCAACGGTGATGGAATTTACCAGTAACAATATATGAAAATACACTTTATTATTTAAATATTTATTTATATATTTCTTTATTAAACGCAAAAGTAAATTAAATAAATAAATATTAGTTATACATTAACCTAACCTAACCTAACCTAACCTAACCAAAAAAAACTTCGAACGTTGTTTAAAGAAAATTCCAATACGAGAAACAGCTGATAAAATCACAGTTTGACATATTTTCTAAGTTATTTTAAACTAGCGGACGCGAATGTCCGCGTGGAATTCAGTTTTTCACAAATCCTGCAGAAAACATGGATTTTTCTGAGATGAAAAGTAGCTTATGTGTTAATCCAGAGTAAAATCTATTCCCATTCCAAATTTCAACCAAATCGCTTCAGTAGCCGCAGTTCAAAGGAGGAACTAACATACACACTTATACACACACTTTAGTTTGATTAAGTTTTAATAAAATATTATAGACAGTAGACCCTAGACATGCGTATTTTACACCCACCTACAAAATTGATAGGTACTACAATTACCCAATTAAAAAAACTTAGGTAATAAAGTAAATAAAAGGTTATTTACTTTATTACCTAATATACTTAATGGAATAAAATGGGATATCAATGAACTATAAAAAGTGTATCAAACAACTTTACCAAAGCAGTAAAATAGCTTTAGACCACCTAGAGAGCTGGTGAAAGTATGGCACGGTAACGCGATTCGGGAATTTCGTGACCCAAATGTATTTAGTTAATGGTGTTTTTAAAAGGAAATCGTTAAAGAGAACTATTTGAAAAGTAGTGTTTGATTTATGAATCCTAAAGGAAAATTTCTCTTGTAGTTGCCGACGTTATACCTACTCGTAGATGCATTTATATACATTTTCCACCATAGGGCTAGATTTCTGGAGCAAAATTGTGCCTTAAAAAATTTAAATTTTAAAGGTAAAGTTTTCTGATATTGAGAGTTAGTGAAGTCTAGATAGATTAAAACTTGTGTTACCACTGAATGTTAATCATTTGACTTCAAGGTTATTTAGCGAAGGATTACCACGAAGCTGATTGTCTTGAAATTCTGGAGAATTTTCGTGATATCTACTACGGTCCGAACTCTATAGTTGCCGTACTTATTTATTGTAGAAGAGCAACGTCGCTAATTGTGGCATCAATCTTGGATATTCAGGCAACTCGTATGAAAGTATTTGCATCCATATTTCTAAGTCGTACAGTAAAAATTTGCAACACCTTCAAAGCAAGAGTGAATAGTCATATTCTAGGTAAGCACGCTCCAACTAAGACTGCATTAATGCTTTCCGTAAGGCCTATTGGTAGCCAAGCGCAAGCATAAAAAAACCTGACAAACTTTCTACTCATGTAAAAGAGTTAGGTCTGGTCACTACAGGCTGTTAGTCCACTAGTCAAACACTAAATTTCGTATCAATGGCACATGATTGCAATCGACAGTTATCGTTTGATGACCAATTGAATGACGAATGCGATTTTTACGGTCCTCAATGATTCATTTCTCATGTAATAGGTACTTGCGTGATTTGCAGGACCCGTTGGTTGGCTATTGGTCAGCAATTTGTTATGACGAGTCGTAAAATATACCTATTAAGTTTGATATGTACCCATGTTTAAACTGGCGTCAGGGAAATTTGCTTGTAAATTACGCCAATCATAAACTAACGAAATATGTTAAAGTAGGTAATATTTTTAAAAACATTATTTTATCGACTATCACATAATATATATAAATAATATTTACATAATAATAAAACAAAGTCCTGACCCGCTTTCGTCTGTCTATTTGCAATAAACTCAACAGATTTCCATGCGGTTTTCTTCATTTATTTTTCCTAAACATGGGGAGCCCTCTACAACTTGGTAGCATCCAGCCATATGAGCGATAGATCGAAAATGAGTGCACTTTTCAACCGACGAAAGACAGAGAGAAGGTTAACTTAAAATAAAAATGGCTTTTACACAAGACCTATTGGGACTTCGACATTCTCCTTTATTCGCATACTTGTAACTCATCATCATCATCCAATCAGCCGATGGACGTCTACTGCAAGACATGGCCTTTTATATGGCTTCGAAACGTCACGGTCCTTGTTGCCAGCATCCAATGACTCCCTGTGATATCGTAGAATCACAGTGTTGGTCAACACTGCGCTTTTCTGTGCTTGGTTTCCATTCCAACACCTTAGGATCCCAGAATCCATCAGATCTTTGAACTAAGTAACTGTAAACACCAAATTCAAGCCTGGTTCAAGGTAATCAGCTAAAAATCAGCGCTGTATGTCTAATATTTGCTTGGTACATGCAGCACAGTGCTGAGCTGGATCCTTTTTCAAGGTTGTGCCTGATGCTTAGACAACTAATTTTGGTTTTTGACTTGCCTGAGTGGTCTGGGTATCAGGCACTACAATAGTGTTTTTATAATAAATATTTTTTCTTTCTTTCTTTCAAATTGATTGAAAATTACGAAAACTTTTACTCTATGTAGGTGCATTAACTAATAAACCGGAGAAGTTCTAAGCCTATAAATTTATAGCCAACCGTCGTAGAAATTTACATGAAGTTGAATTAACTTTAATGCCACTTAAGAATTCACGGCTGCACTATGATTGAATCAAGTGTTTACCTCTGATTTATCGTGACAATATGCAAATTTGACGCGGTTAGAAGGCATTCTCCGTTGCATTCCAGAGCACTACTCGAAAAAGAAGGTTATATTTACTTTTTGAATACCACGTTATCGACTTTTATATAATGTTCAACTTAAAATACTCGAAGTTTTACTTTTGAAACTTATTTTTTATGTTTCGTTACTTTTTCTTCTTCTTCTTGTACTGTAAGTATCTAGTATATAACACTTCAGATTTTAATTGCATGTTCGAATTGTCGTTCGTCAGTTTTTTTTTTACAACAAACTCGTCTAACCATAAACAGCAATATGTACTTATATTTGTAGCTATTGAATAAATCCACAGAATACATATTCTGTATAAGATAAAACTTACTATATACTTTGATACGGAACGTTAGTTAACCTATCTATAACAGTATGGTAGAATATTGAACTACTAGCTGACGCTGCGCGGTTTTACCCGCGTGGTTCCCGTTCCCGTAAGAAAACAGGGTTAATATATAGCCTATAGCCTTCCTCGATAAATGGGCTATCTAACACTGAAAGAAGTTTTCAAATCGGACCAGTAGTTGCTGATTAGCGCGTTCAATCAATCAAACAAACAAACTCTTCAGCTTTATATATTAGTATAGATATAGATTTATATTTATTTGTCATTAAGAAAATCATCAAAAATCAATCCTATTTAAGTAAAAAATAAATAATTAAAGATACGCTCGTGAATTTGGCAGTTTTATAAGAACAATATTTGTTGATTGGGGGCAAATTCATACACAATACAGTCTGGAATTCACTTATGGTTGATTGTATGGAATCCATCCTCATGGAGCATGGGAGCGACGAAGTCCAGTCGTGTAAAAGCACCTTTGCTATACGGCCGTTTGCCATAAGACGGGGCCCTTTGAACAATCGGGAAGTACTAAGTTATTCCGTACGAACTTAATGTATACAGTTGTACAAACTTGGATAAGAATTTGAATTAGCTAATATAATTCATTAAAAGTGTGTATTTACATGTTTTAACATAGGTGTAGTGATAAATTTAATGTAGAAAGTATAAAAGGTATGTTTTTTCCTAATATTGTCGATTACTGTTTTATTTTGTAGGTTAAAGAAACACATTATTAGGTATTTATTATGCAGAAAACACAAATTAATTATTTTGTGTTTAAAAATAAAATTATTATTAAAAATTAATATTAAAATCTCTCTAAGTGTGTGAAGTCTGCCAATCCGCATTAGGCTAGCGTGAAGGACTATTGCTCTAACCCCTCTCATTCTAAAAGACGACTCGTGCTCAACAGTGATATTAAAATTATTATTAAAAATTAATATTAAAATTATTATTAAATATTGTTTCTTTTTTTAAAAATAGTTGCTAATATAGCGATAATCGCTATATTTAATCAAGGTAGGTATATACTTAACGAATATTCTTGCGGTTTTCACAGATTAATTTTAATTTAGTTCAAGTAGGCGTGGTATGTAATGATGTTATGATAATAATATGGTGATAAGTAAAGTCAAAAACTTAAAATTAAAGTTAAGAGGGAGCCAAACCAAAAATGCTTTGGTCCGAGAAGAGCCTACAACTTAGCGAGGGATTTTTTACTGACTTTATCTATTTGATTGAGATAATTTTCACTCCAACCGACTTTGTAGCTAGTTTTAACTGAACGATGATATAGATTTCATGTCAACAATGAAATCTTCAATCTTCGTTCAGTTAAAACTTACTAGATAAAGTTAATCACACTATAAGCCCGCTATATAAGCTGTGAAATCTCTTTTCCTTAAGAAAAAAGCTCTACTCGATGTGCACTGTTTGCCAACAAACAAATAAGAAAAGAAGGTAGAAAACGCATGTAATTTCATAACTTATTTATTTTTAATTATGTATTGTTTCTTTTATAAAATGTTATTCAAAATATATTATGTACAAAATTATAACGACTATAATAATATTTACGACGGCCTCCGTGGCGCAGTGGTATGCGCGGTGGATTTTACAAGACGGAGGTGCTGGGTTCGATCCCCGGCTGGGCTGATTGAGGTTTTCTTAATCGGTCCAGGTCGGGCTGGTGGGAGGCTTCGGCCGTGGCTAGTTACCACCCTATCGACAAAGACGTACCGCCAAGCGATTTAGCGTTCCGGTACGATGACGTGTAGAAACCGAAAGGAGTGTGGGGATTTTCATCCTCCTCCTAACAAGTTAGCCCGCTTCCATCTTAGACTGCATCATCACTTACCATCAGGTGAGATTGTAGTCAAGGGCTAACTTGTAAAGAATAAAAAAAATAATTGTTCAAAGCTTATTAATCAAATTTTCATTAATTTAATCATGTCAATTATAATTATTATTAGGTGTAAAATTACTAGAATATTTATATTCTCATTTTTAATTTGTTTGTTGGTAAATAGTGCACATTAAGTATTGCTCGTATGCTCTGAAACCTCTTTCCCGTTAAAATGCTTGATGATACTAAGCCTCACAGAGGCAATCTTACTTGATGCAAACTATAAAGCAGTCAAATCACACATCCGCTTTTCGCTATCGCATCATTCCGTGATGTTCAAGATAAGTTATCCAGTGCAGCACACTGGCCCAGTGCGTGTCGCAACACTTTGGTAACGCATACTCGTACGTTACACGAATATTTACACTAGCTGTTGACTGGCAGATAATGTTGCAGGCACGCTGTGTATGAATAACATTTAGTTGACACCTTAGAGATATTATATCGTCATTCACCATCATAATCAGTCTCATGCTCTGCATAGATGCAAAATGCACTGTCTACGCTAAGGACTATTGTGGCTTTGATTAGTTTAACTTATACAATGATAGATTTTATAATGATTTACTATAAACAGCATTACAACACTCCCAATAACGACAAATTTTATTTTTTATTAACCTATATACGGCTCACTGCTGAGCTCGAGTCTCCTCTCAGAATGAGAGGGATTAGGCCTATAGTCTACCACGCTGGCCCAATGCGGATTGGCAGACTTCACACACGCAGAGAATTAAAAAATTCTCTAGCTTTCAGGTTTCCTCACGATGTTTTCCTTCACCGTTTGAGACACCATGATATTTAATTTCTTAAAATGCACACAACTGAAAAGTTGGAGGTGCATGCCCCTGACAGGATTCCAACCCACACCCTTCGGAATTGGAGGCAGAGTCATATCCACTGGGCTATCACGTCTCTATTTTATTTTCACGATAGTGAAAACCGCGCAGCAGTGTACGTTTTTTTGTCGTTTTACTAACCTAGCCCGTAATAAACTCGATTGTCGGCTTCATGCAAAAATTAAACTTTCTAAGAAATTAGTTTTTTTATTTAGAAATTGGGTTTGCATGTGTAGACTGTTGTTGACCATGACTAATAAGTAGAAGTCCTGGACCTAATACGTTATCATATTCTTAGTTGCTCACATACTTTCAAATTGTAAACATGGATAGTAAAATAAAATCACTGTGCATTGACGAAAAAGTATTGCTCATACATTTTTCTTCTATATGGTTTAACGACAACTCTCTATAACGCCTTAAATATTACAGTCCCTTTAGTGTCTTACTTATAAAGTTAATGTTTTACTTGATTAAAAATCATAATTATACACTTAATTACGTGCAATTTAATAATTTTAACAATTTGTTTCAGATTTTTAATAACTTGAGCTATTTGCAACAACACAAATGAAGAGTGTGATCAATCGAGGAGTTACGTGAGAAAAAGAGATAAAAATGATCGTGTTGATTTATATTGACGTACTGCATACACATATTAATTTTGTACTAAGTTCAATAGACTGTGGATTATGAAATGGACCAATTTGAGTTACTTAATAGAAAATTTAAAGTTAGTGTTCTCGCGAAATGGAGAGACGGAAATATTTTATTTGGAAGAAGCAACCTTTTTGGTGAGTTTCATTATTTTAATTCAATTTTTTTGAATTTGAATCTAATTGATGAAAGAAATTATCATTACATCCAAAATAAATATTTTTTAAGATAGTGGGTGTGCACAGGTTTTTAGACGAGGCAAATAAATATATACAATAAGATAACATACTCGTAGGTATTCACTCTAATGTTGGTTATTAAAAAGTTGTACCGGAACGCTAAATTTCTGGTAAGATGGACACTAGCCGCCAGGTCAGACCTGAGCCAGTTTAAATAAGATAGGACTAGCCTAGCTAGACTGTATGGATGTTTGGATGTTTGTTACTCTTTAACGCCGTAACTACTGAAGCTGAAATTTGGAATGAAAATAGATTTTACTCTGGATTAACACATTGGCTACTTTTCATTCCGAAAAAATCCATGGTTCTAGAGGGATTTGTGAAAAACTAAATTTTACGCGGACGAACTCGTGGGCGTCTGCTAGTGTGAACTAAAGCTACAAATCCAAAATGCAATCGCGTAAAACAAACATGATGTTACGATGTGACAAAACCAATTTCCTATTTAAAGATTACCATGAAAGTATCCATTTTAGGTTTCACCATTGCATTGTCTATTGCAAAATTTTCCTTTCAAAATTTTACGGGGAGAAAGTGGTTTGGAAAAGTAAAATACCTATTTGTAGATACGTATATTAACATCTACGCAATGTGTTTGTTGTTTAGTATTTACGACTTTTCTGATAGTATGAGGGTACCCGCAAGTGTCGACGCATTTAGGATTTAGCATTATCGATTTTATGTCGTTGACAAAATTAACGGAATTGTCTACTACTACTACTACTACTAACTACAGTCTTTCTTGATGATTAATGTTTACCAACAAACAAATTAAAAATGAGGGTATAAATCACTAGTCATTTCACACCTAATAATAATTATAATTACCTTGTTTTTATGTTAAAAAAAATAAATTAGAATAATAAGCTTAGAACGAACGAACCATACATGATCTAAAATAAAAAAGTTATGAATTGACATGCGTTTTCTACCTTCATTTCTAATTTCTTACTCATCAAGAAAGGCTGCAGTATACTTATCATCATCATTATAATCATAATCATAATCGTCACCATCAACATCATCATAATCATTCTCAACAGAATAAAGGACTTCCGACGACATTACTGGTGCTACACACCTTCGCCTCAAAGAGCTTTGTAAGCTAAGTCAAGCTAAGCTTTTTTCGTGGGCCTAAGCAAGAAGGGCCGTTCCTTCTTCTATAAGGAGAAGTCTAGAGTATAAGAATCAAACGCAGGACAGTTGTTGTGGTGACACAAAGACTGGCTCATTTTTTGCAAAATCAGTGAAAATGCAGCAAGTATTCTTGTCACTATTCCACGTGGGCATGATTTGTATAGTTCTTAGGATAAGTTAGGTTAAGTTCCCTATTGTATTCTTACTCAATAAAAAAATGTAGGAACATACGGCCTTACACTCAGCCGCTTTATTATTGTTATTAAAAAAACCTAAAACAGAAAAGTAAATCACTGCTATCGATACTTCTTTTGGAATTCGGTTTAAAAGTAAAGGGTCATTCACGTAACATTTGACCGCTATCCTTCGTCGAATATTTGCTCTTGCCAAGTGTTTTTACAAGCTTGAACGGTAAACTTCTTGTACTGTAGGTATAGAGCGTAGTACACAATGAGGGGGTATTAATCGTGTTAGTTTCTTATTTGTTGGTTCGAAAACTAGGTGTTTCGGTTCTCAACTTCTATTTAGGATTGCATATTTTTTTAATGCTGGCCTATATTTAGGCCAGAGAATTAGTATTGCCATACAACGTGGCAATACTGTCAGCCTTCTGGGCACTTGGGCCAATGAACATCGATTCGGACGAACGACGCCTGAGTCTTTAGATATAGTTTAAATTTAGTATATTTCCTTTTTTATTTTTATAATATTATGTAGTTAATATAATAGTTGTAGGTAGTTAATATATAATAGCAGTCTTAAATTATAATAAAATAATATTTTTTTAATTGATACTGTCAGTTACGAATCGAGGTGAACAATTCAAAACTTAGCTTTCAACTTTCATAGTATTTTCATTTAAGCGATCATCTAACGTTGTATTTTCAACGAAATAACATAATTATCGTAATTTTAAGTAACATCCTACTACTTCCAAATCCAAAAGGAATTTCGGGTTTTCTTAATTGGTCCAGGTCTGGCTGCTGGGGCTTCGGCCGTGGCTAGTTACCACCCTACCAGAAAACACGTACTGCTAACCGATTTATCGTTCCGGTACGATGTTGTGACGATTTTCATCCTACTCCTACCAAGTTAGCCTGTTTTCATCTTAGATTGCACCATCACTTACCATTATTGAGATTGTAGTCAAGGGCTAACGTGTAGAGAATAAAAAATAAGTCTCTGCGCATAGAGAAACGTCAATGGGTACACCAATGTGCCCAAAGCTTAACTTCTTTGGAGAGTAAAAGTAAACAGAAATTATACTCCCATTCACGAAGCACGTGCTTATTCAGGATTGTAAAAATAAGACAAGTGTTGTTTGTGTTATCGTCCTGTATGAGCACGTGTGAACTGTCCATTCAATTTATGGGTTATCTTTTTTTAAACTGTCACCGAGCTTGAGTGTATTAACAACACTATGATATGATGAATATTGATCATGCTTGTATAGGTATTGGTGTCTACTATATTTGTTTAAGTTACTAATGTATAAAAATGTGATTTGCTTACATTTTGAGGGCCCTAGAATATAAATAAATATAAGAAATTAGAGCCGTGATAGCCCGGTAGATATGTCTTCGATTGGGAGATAGGTTCGAATCCGGTCCGGGGCAAGCACCTCCAACTTTTCAGTTTTTTTTTTATTCTTTACAAGTTAGCCCTTGACTACAATCTCACCTGATGGTAAGTGATGATTCAGTCTAAGATGGAAGCGGGCTAACTTGTTAGGAGGAGGATGAAAATCCACACCCCTTTCGGTTTCTACACGGCATCGTACCGGAACGCTAAATCGCTTGGCGTACGTCTTTGCCGGTAGGGTGGTAACTAGCCACGGCCGAAGCCTCCCACCAGCCAGACCTGGACTAATTAAGAAAATTCAATATGCCCAGCCGGGGATCGAACCCAGGACCTCCGTTTTGTAAATCCACCTCGCATACCACTGCGCCACAGAGGCCGTTATGTGCATTTTAATAAATTAAATATCACGTGTCTCAAATGGTGAAGGAAAAACATCGTGAGGAAACCTGCGTACTTGAGAATTTTCTTAATCCAGCGTGATTGGCCTAACCCCGCTAATTCTGAGAGGAGAGTCGTGTTTAGCAGTGAGCTGAATATGGCCATAGTGAAGTGCTTAGTATAAATCAAATCTTATCAAGTATGAAACGTAATCCACCATAAAAATATGGAGGATTACCTAGTTAATCTAGTCGATAAAAATATATTTGATAACATTCACAAGATAAAATCCAAAGACTTAAATCCCGGCTAGTATATACGTACTTATCTACATTATTTTACTTGAAAATTTTATACTCATTTATTAAGTACTAGCGGACGCCCGTGACCTCGTCTGCCCTCAGACTTCTTACCAAGTTTCGTTAAAATCCGTCGAGAAGTTTTTTTTTCTATAAGACATAAGTAACGTACATACATGCAGACAGACAGACAAAAATTCTACTAATTGCATTTTTGGCATCAGTAATCGATCAATAAAATGATAGTTATTTTGGAAATATATTTATTACATATACGACGGTGGCGCAATGGTATGCGCGGTGGATTTACAAGGTCCTGCGTTCGATCCCCGGCTGGGCCGATTGAGGTTTTCTTAATTGGTCTAGGTCTGGCTGGTGGGAGAGAGGTGGGTGGGGGGGCTTCGGCTAGTTACCACCCTACCGGCAAAGACGTACCGCCGAGCGATTTAGCGTTCCGGTACGATGCCGTGTAGAAACCGAAAGGAGTGTGGATTTTCATCCTCCTCCTAACAAGTTAGCCCGCTTCCATCTTAGACTGCGTCATCACTTACTAGTAATTAATATTAGTTAGGTCGTCATCATCAACCCATATTCGGCTCACTGCTAAGCTCGAGTCTCCTCTCAGAATGAGAGGGGTTAGGCCAATAGTCCACCACGCTGGCCCAATGCGGATTGGCAGACTTCACACCCGCAGAGAATTAAGATAATTCTCTGGTATGCAGGTTTCCTCACGATGTTTTTCCTTCACCGATTGAGACACGTGATATTTAATTTCTTAAAATGCACACAACTGAAAAGTTGGAGGTGCATGCCCCGGACCGGATTCGAACCCACACCCTCCGGAATCGGAGGCAGAGGTCATATCCACTGGGCTATCACGGCTCTTCATTAGTTAGGTACCTACTCATTTTATACGGTACAATATTGAACACAAAACAATAAAATATTTCCGATTTAATTTATCTATGCCAGGTACCGGTGATCTTAAATGCTTGATCTAGACTGCTTAAGGTCAAGATGTGGCCTCCGATCTTGAAGCACCGTACGGAACACCGCAAACAAACTACGAGTACAACCTACAATGCTATTTTCTAAGCAAACAAGCATTTACTATGGTCGAAGCGTATTGATTTATATTTTGAGTGTGTAAGGTCCAAGATAACACATTAAAAAAAAACATACATACAGCCGAACGTAGAACCTCCTCCTTTTTGGAAGTCGGTTAAAAATACATACAACATAAATCATGACATAACTTGACGTTTCAAAACTAAACATAATTGAAATAAATGAAAGGAGATGGTCCATTTCAGGTCCAAAATTTAAAAAATTCAAGGATTTTAACTAAATAAAAATAAATAAATAAAATAAAAACCAAATTTTTTGAGTTATACCAAGATGGCGCCCATAGAGCAACTATGCCATGACAATTGACAGCAAACGTCAAATCGATTATTGCATTGAAAACGTCATCTATCCGCCATTATTACCCTTATAAATGTTGCATTTCTTGGGAGTTATTGAATATTATTTCGAAAGAATTAAAGTAAATGCGTAGATTTGTATAATCAAAAATAGTTAAAAAATATCTTCTTTTATTTCCGCTAGGGTACAATGACTGATCCTGGGCTCCATACAATTTTGAACCATCTCCTTTGAATTATAAATACCCTTATCTGTTAGGTATTATTGATTGTTATCAACTAAGTGATAAATAATATTTACAGTGACACATTGCAAATAGGTTGCCTAGTTAAATTGTGGTCAGATATATTTTACACATAGATGCATATTAGGTACATACAAAATCTAGAAAACTATGAACTAGATCAAAGTACATACAATTAAATTAAAATCATAATATAGTTAAATTAAGAATAAAATACGCTTTCATTTGACATATTAGACGATATAAATACCGGTGAGGGTAGATAAACTTTTACTACCTAACTCTTACTACCTGTTTATATCTGGCAACCCCACAGTTTCAGTAACTGTGGGGTCAAAGACAAAAAAATAAAAAATGGTATTGGTAAAAATTAATCTTGACGATTTTTAATTGATGATTAATAAAGAAGTTGGTAAGAATTAAGTCTAGAAAGACTACCTATATGTTGCCAGTAAAGTCATTAGCACTCGGGATATTTTATGTATTGAAGAATGATGTAATATTTGAGACAGCAATGCCATGTGGGAAAACAAAATATATCTGTGAAAATACATTACGCATAATGACAAGACGAACTTTTAACAGGCAATAAAGATAACACGAATATATGCACAAATGTGTATCAAGGGCGCGCGGCATAAAAATAACTGCGATCGGCACTTAATAAAGCACTTAAGATGGTATTTAGACGCACCCGATTAGTGATGTGCGGATACGTTTTAAAACTTAAACTGTACCTATTACATGATGCAGATCTTTTATTTTGAGTTAGTCACTTAAATTTAAAAATTCAAATTGGTAAAACTATAGTAATATGTAAGACAGTGGGGAGAGAAGATTAAGAGGTGTGTTTTCTCATTTTTTCAATTTTGAAAATGAGTATTTTTCTATATTAAGAGACGCCGCGCGGTCGCGTTCACCCGCGTGGTTCCCGTACCCGTAAGAATAAGGGGATAAAATAAAATAAAGCCTTTCTTGATAAATGGGCTATCTATAACTGAAAGATTTTTTCAAATCGGACCAGTATTTTCTGAGATTAGCTTGTTCAAACAAACAAACTCTTCAGCTTTATAATATTTGTATAGATGTAACTAATCTCTGTGTCAAAAATTAGTGCTCGAACATACGAAAAAAATGTGTGAAACGCGAGGTTTTATTAAAGTGAATATACACGTCATTTATATTTTTAACGCCCGTTAAAAAAGCGCTCGTGCGAATGGGGCATAGAATATGAATAGCAGTCGAACCTTACGTAGTCACAAACTTTACATTAGTAAAGATTAAAAAAAATATAGAACCGATTCTTTCTATACTGACAACACTACTTGATACTCCACATTGGGTCGTTTAAATGCGTACGTTTCGGGTGCATAGTTGCTTGTTGAAAATGTATCGTTAGCAGTTTAAACATCTAATGGAGATGTCAGATTGCGCAAGCCAATGAGAACTGCGGTGGGCTGACGATTAGGGATGTCCCAAAATGAGATTTTTTAATATTATATTTTTATTTGGTATTATTTTAAGGAATCTTTTTTATTTATACAATATTTATTCAGACATTTTCGTTATAGAGGATTTGATTGCACAATCAAAATATAAAATTATATGAAAAAGTAAAAAAAAAATATGGTGAAGTGTGCAGAAACGTCATCTATTTATACACGACATGTCTAATATCGATTATTTCTCGTTAATAACTAATTATACTCCATTTTAATAATGAGTTATTTTAAGGAACACAAACACTTATTCACCTAGAACATTTCATTCTTAACTGCATCTAAATTGAGAGAAATTAAGTAAAGTAAGATAAAGCTTATCATACTATCACACTAATATTATAAAGGCGAAAGTTTGTGTGTAAGTGTAAGAGTGTGTAAGTAAGTTTGTTCCTCTTTTACGCTGCTGCTACTGAAGCGATTTGGCTAAAATTTGGAATGGAAATAGATTTTACTTTTCATCCCGGAAAAATCCATGGTTCCCGCGGGATTTGTGAAAAACAGAATTCCACGCGGATGAAGTAGCGGACGTCCGCTAGTTACGCATAAAATTCTAAACGACAATGAAAAGTGAGCAAGCGTCAGACTTTACTGATGACATGTCACTTACTTCTTAAAAATAAAAAAAATATTAGTCATGTTAAGTCAGCAGGTAGCCCTAAACAACCCGAGAAAGTAATAAATTGGAAAGACAAGGAAAATGTTATGGTCTGACACCCACGGGTTCAGCTTTAGAACGTTTGTTTAAGGGAAGACTCTAATTTGTGTATTGGGTCGCATACAAACGTATAACATTGTAAATACGTCCTAACGATGAATGGAAAAGTGCATCTCTAATTTTCATTATTGAGAGATTACTGAAATAATACGAATAAATAACTAGCGGGTTTTATAATTCAATTACATCCATTTATAGTCCTCCAACTTTATTTAATAAATTCAATTTCATCCATTTATAGTCTGCCAATTCTATTCAATAAATTCAATTTCATCCATTTATAGTCCTCCAACTTTATTCAATAAACAACCATGATTTCCTCATGTGTTTTGTTTTAAGGATATTTTTGTCGATATTCTGAATGAAATACAATTTTGTCTCCCATTTCGTTTTACTTTACGCATCAAGTTTATATTTTTATATTTTTATTTATTTTGGCAAAAACAGTCATTACAAAACAATATTACTAATTATAAGAAAATACAATCAAAATAGACAATACATTGCCGAAAAAGTACTTATAAATATAAAAAAGAGTTTGAACATCGGAAATAGTGAGTAGGTACAGAAGTTATAATCGAAGTATTATTATTGATATTTTTTAAAACATGCTTTTTTAATTACATCTAAAGAACTAAAACTTAGGTCTAAATGAGAAAATTCAACATTATATAATCTCATAGCTCGAGAAACGCAACAGTTGCGTGTATATTTTTTATAAAAGTAGGGAGGTGAAAATAAATTAAATTTACGGTTGGGGCGACTAGGAAGTTTAAATCGGTATGAAAAATTAATTTTAGATAGTAACCCGGGACAATCGATCATGCCGTTCATTACTTTATATAAGAACGTGATATCAAATTGCTTTCGATTAAATAAGCTTAAAATACGATGATGCTTTAAGGAATTTTCATAGGAATCACAATGGAAGTTAAAACGAAAGTTTAAGGTTCTAATAAACTTACGTTGAACTTTTTCGATACGATCAATATGAAATTTGTAGAATGGGCTCCAAACTATGCAACAAAAGTCTAGTGTTGAACGAACAAATGCAAAGTACAATATTTTTAAAGTGATCGATTTACTAAATGGTTTAGTAGTTCGGTTAATGAAGCCCAAATTTCTGAATGATCGTTGTATTATTTTATCTATATGTAAGTTAAATGTAAGTTTATCATCTAAGAATACACCTAAGTCACGAATCTGGTTTACACGCATAAGAGTGTTATTACAAAGTTTATAATTAAATTTCAAAGGATATTTTTTTCTAGTAAAAGATATAATACTACATTTATCAGAATTTAGAAAAAGCTGATTACGTGCACAATAATCTAATAGATTATCGAGGTCTTCCTGTAACTTCTGACAATCAGCAATACATGTTACAGCTCTATATAGTTTTGTATCGTCAGCATATAGCAGATAATTACTATTAACAAGGTAGTCTCCTATGTCGTTTATGTATAATGAGAAGAGCACTGGGCCTAAATGGGAGCCTTGTGGAACGCCAGAAGGAACTAATAAAAATTTTGAGCGAAAACCTTTCAAACAAACAGCTTGACTACGATTTTTAATATAAGATTCAATCCATCTGAGCAGATTACCGTGAACTCCTAATTTCCAAAGCTTTTCTAAAAGTAAATCATGGTTAATTTTATCGAAAGCTTTGGAAAAGTCTGTATACACGGCATCTACCTGGATGTTTTTATCCATCGACCGAGATAAAAAATCTGTAAACATAATTAGGTTACTTTCAACACCACGAGACTTTATAAAACCATGTTGATTTTCGTTAACGTTATTCCGAATAGCTGAGGATAGTTGACTTGAAACTATTTTCTCGAGAAGTTTACCAAAAATACATAATTTAGAAATCGGTCTATATTGAGTGATAAGGTGTTTTTGTGTATTTTTAGGTATAGGAGTAATAAGAGCTTGTTTCCAAATATTGGGGAATATACCAGATTCTATAGAAGCTCGAAAAATATAAGAAATAGGTTTCAATAGTGCAGTAGCGCACCTAGAGATTAATATGGGATGTATGTTGTCATAGCCTGCGCTTTTACGAATATTAACAGATTTAAGCTCCTTTAATATAATATCATCGTTAAGGTTAATAGAATTAATGTCAACAATGGGTGCATAGTCACAGTGCACAGGAAGTGTAGTGTTGGAATGACAATTATTTGTTTGTGGTATGAAAACAGAATGAAAGTATGTGTTGAATGCTGTGCAAATGTCATTACCGTGTGTATAAATTTTACTGTCAAAAATCATTTTTTCTGGTATGTCACTATTATTATATTTAGATTTTACGTAAGACCAGAAAAAATTTGGATTATATCTTATCCTATCCTCCGAAATAATATTATAGGTATTATAACAATCACGTTCCATTTTCCTAAATCTTCGTCGAAGATAAGAGAATTGTATATAATCTATGTGGTTGCCATATGTTTTCCATTTTCCATGATATTTTCGTTTTTCATTGCTAACCTTAATAAGTGAACGGGTATACCAAGGAGGGTACTTGTATGAGTCTCTGACAACGCGTTGCGGTACATATTTATTAATAAGGTCATACAGAATTTCATAGAAATAGTTAACTCTGGATTCAACAGCACATAAAGTCGAGAAAGTTTTGTCCCAATCTATTGAATTTAAACATAGATTTATGTTATCAAAGTCAGATTTATAGAACATTTTTTTAATAAAAGTGTTACTTTTTAGTGTCTCTTTTTTGTTTAAAGATATTTCTATGTCAAGGGATTTATGATGACTATCTTCAGACACGAGTGGATGCAAACATGAGGTCACGGTGCAAGTCTCGTTGCAAAAAACCAAGTCTAACAATCTGTTATTAATGTTAAGCTCGGAACTAAATTGGGATAGAAGTGAGAGATTCATAAAATCACTAGTTAGCGATGTAAAAAGTTCATTAGTTGGCTTAATGTTCATACTATTTGTATTATCATCATAGTACCATTCTGCGTGAGTGACATTGAAGTCATGTTTCTACATATTTTTTTACAGTTATAACAATTGATTTATCCCAACTTCACGCCAAAACCGGAGCATCCTCACTTGATTGTTGTTTCCGAATACAACAACGGTCATTCTTACAATCAGGGAATAGGTAGTTGTTTTCAAAATTGTCACTTTAGTGTCTACTTTACACTTTTAACTTGGTTGTTAAAAAAGTACTTTGTCAGCGCCGCCGACATGTACTCTTATGTAAGTAGTTAGAGCTCATTATACTCTCCGTGAGGCCCGTAAATTGTATGTACAACGTTTGGACTGACAAATTGTTTGTGGATACGATAAATAGTGGCCGTTTTCTATCGCTAAACAGATAATTTGAAATTGGATCACGTTTTACGTGGGGTTCTTTATTTTTGAGACCCTTAGCGAGTGAGAAACAACTGTGGCCTTATTAGTGGACAATAATATGTGGATAGAATACATTAAAGTCTTTTAGGGGCTTTTAATGATATAGGTATCATTAAAAGCTCTTCGGGACCACAAGAAAGTAGTATACAGGATACCTACTAATATGTTGAATCGTGGCCCGGTATGCCAGTCTAATACAAACAATAGGTATCTATTTACAATAGAAAAAACTTTTCCTACATGTTTAATAAAAGTGCATTATGAAGAGGAAAATGAATTTTGATTATTGTAATAATTTATTAATAGGTACTTTTTTAAAAAATAATTTACTCAAAAATAATAATTTCGAATTTTATTTAGTCTTTCAACCTGGCCCTGTAAATTCTGTGTGTATTTGCAGGGCTAGGTTGAATGAAAACTCAAAGTTTGAAAGACTAAAATTCGAAATTATTATTTTTGTATGGCAAAATAATGTTTCATTTAGTAATTGTATCCATCTCTTTTAGTAGAACTTATGTAGAAAAACATTTTGAAGTAAATACCTAAACATGAAACGTTTAGAATTGTTGGAATTCAAGTGCGCGTGTTTGCTATCAAAAAGCGAAAGGAAGTTATACATAGATATTCTATTTTCGGAAGACTGAAGGTTTGGTTTTGATTGTAGTGGTAAGCAACAAATGTTTGTAAAATTTGGAAAAATACATGATTTTTAAGTTAAGTTTTATAAGAAATCCTTAACTTTTATTAATTACTATCGATATATATATTTCGAACCCTTATTCCATGTACTACACGAAATTAATATTGTTTAAATTAAATTTGACATGAGTCAACTAGTCTATTGAATGCATTAGTTTCGCTGGAACGGTGTCTTTAAGTGTCTTTAACATTTGCTATCGACAGGTCCGGTGATCAAGATCTGTCATTCCCATACATCTATCTAGTTTTCGAAGCGTTTGCGATCGTAGAAAGAGAAGAGAAGAGTAAAGAGAGACTGGCCACTTGGCTAGAGGGCCTGGTCGTCCATTAGTTTATTTTTATCAGGAATAAGTCGAAGTTGTTTAGTTTTCTGGTCAGGCTAAGTTAGCAACCCTATGAATAAATGCCGTTATTTACTAATGTAATGAACAAAGTGATTAAGATGTATCGGCGACTTTGATCGTTCAATTTTACAACGACTTGTCATCTGATTTATGTGATGAGTAACATTGCCGATTGGTTATTAATGATGCATAAAATTATAACCAAACAGCTTCTAAAGTCAGATGGTTAATTGCAATTTAAATTACAGAGAATTAAAAATATAGATCTTATTTTTTGTGAATTTTCAAGTATGAGTATTTGTGTGTGGGAATACCTGTAAACTTTGTAGTTATACATGGTGCTGGGAACTATTTCCCATAACTTCAAGGTGGTGACGAGTCCAGTTATAAGAGCCGAATTGCTTATCTAATAATTAACTAAAATATAAAAACTTTTTATGTTTTCATACAAAGTAATTTATATAATCCCGACTATTCATGTAACACACGCCTTTATCTATCCTTGCACTTGAAAGTACGTAAAACTTGGCTACGCCATAATTATATGGATTTGTTAAGGGACAAATTTTAAGATCTGTTTACAAAAGAAATATTATTTATCTTGAAAATATTAATTTTAGAACACATGTTCCTTGAACTTTTTTAATTAATTTTCGTTAAATAATATAACCTCAGAGTTATGGGAAATACTCCCAGCCATAGCCATTTGATTTGTGGAGTATTTGAATATGAATAATAATTAATGAATTCAATTTATCACCACTTTTTAATGGCCCATTGCAGGGCCAAGTCTCCCTCTTTATAGGGGTGGGGGTTAGCAACTTAGAGGTAAACCCACTATTTACCTGTGCGAATTGGCAAGCTTGGTATGGTAATGGGGCTTAAACCCAGTCTAAGCCCATAACCCCTCTCTTAGTAGGAGGGAGGTCTGGCCCTATGGGGGGTTGTTAAAATAGTTTGATAATAATTGGTGATTGAAAGTCTTCAAGCAAGTAATGCTTCACTTATATCGTTTACAGGTTGGTAGTCGTTATGCAGCTGCTGATTTTGACAACTGCTACGAATGTGACCACAAATTTACCACAGGTGAGATGAAAAAACCTTTAAAAATATTAAAGTAATATATCATCTTTTTAACCGACTTCAAAAAAAAGGAGGAGGTTTCTCAATTCGACCGTAAGTATATATTTTTTTTTACGATCTGTAGTAGGATTGTGAATACGTGTCTCAATACTTTGGTATTTGAAGTGACTCACTTTACATTTTGAAGGTTTATACTTATTACTTCCTTTTTGGAGATCCAAGTTTTACTACTTACGTTAGGTGGTATTTTCATAAGCTGATAATGTATTAGATCACGTATAATGTATAAAATCAGTTATTGAGGTGAAGCGCCGAATCCAAATCGGCTGGGCAGCATTCGGAAAACTTTGCGATATCTTTTCGTCCGAAATTCGTCCGTGTCTGAAGACAAAAGTTTTGATAGTGGTTGCTAACTATGGGCCTCATAAGAAGGCTCAGATTCACACAGCGGGCGATAGAATGGATCGAATAAGAAATGAGGAGATCCGCAGACATAGCTCAACGTCGTGAAGCTGAAGTGACAATGAGTGGGGGACGTAGTTCGCTCGTCGTTAGGTGAAACCACGAGCCGTCGGCTAGTACCTAATTAATAAAAAAATAACACAAAGTTTTGAATATTTTAATTTCAGGTAACAGAAGCTCCTACAGAAGAGCTCTTCGCTTGGAGTGCATGGGGCAGTTGGAGTCCGTGTTCCAGAACTTGCGGCGGTGGAGTGTCGGTCCAAGAAAGACTCTGTTTGCCCAGGTATAACATCAGTATCATATTACAAATAGGTACAATTATCACTTTTGTACTATAGCTTAGCAAATTCATTCGTAACAAAGCACCGCGCGCACGACTACATCCCAATTGGATAGGTGACTCCGCTGGGTTTTAGTGGATATCCTGATTTCGGTTCTGAGTCCTACATACCTGGTCGTGGGCTGCAATGTTCTGCCAATGTAGCCTTCGGCCGGGATGCATTTCCCAACGAAAAAAAAAAGGTGTGTAAAAGTAGGTGTTGTGTTTCAAAGAGTGTTTACTTTTGCATTATGTCTTTTATGATGCATGGCACCCTCAATACCCACCCTGCCTATAGCTTGGCAACCTCATTCGTAACACTCCCGACGGACCGCGCGGGCCGGGGGGCGTGTAGCGATGACTGAAAAACTCACTTCCCCGCACGCACGATTTCACATACCCGCAGTCTTTCCCTCGGCGCCCATATATCATGGGAGTGTCATTAACATACTTGCCAGACTATAATTGCAACATACTGCTGCCTTCACGTTTAAACAGCGAAGACACCAGTATACCCGAAGCTCAATACAATGCAACAAAATTTCTAAACAAGGCGGCGTTAACACGCTCAAGGCGTGTTATGGTGGATAGAACAAAATCTGTAAACACCATACATTTACATACCCATTATGGCAATTCTGTTTTAACGGGTTACACCTCCGATCCGTAGATAACCATCTAAACTGCAGTTAATGCTTACATTATGATAAAACTTGTATTCACACTAGTTTATAGCGTGTGCCGTTATCATATTATGACGTAAACGTTAAATTAAGCAATTAAATTTAATGCAATTAATTTTGTTTCCATTACTTTAACGGAACTGTAATTATTAGGTCTAATGAAACTGTTGTTAGTAAGGCTGTTACTCATAAATAATTTTTAACCATCTGTCTCGTTTGCTTTTAGATCGCTATTCGATTGCGTCAACGAGTCCAAAGATTTTATACCATAGATATGTCATTAGCACGTCAAATTGCACGCACAAATGTGGTTAATTGTCTTAATTTCATTTAGTCGCAATGTAAACAACGTAATTTATTTAAACAAATCTATACTAATATATAGAGCTGAAGAGTTTGTTTGTTTGTTTGATTGAACGCGCTAATCTTTTTTTTTTTTAATTCTTTACAAGTTAGTATCGACCGACCGACCGACCGACTACAATCTCACCTGATGGTAAGTGATGATGCAGTCTAAGATGGAAGCGGGCTAACTTGTTAGGAGGAGGATGAAAATCCACACTCCTTTTCGGTTTCTACACGACATCGTACCGGAACGCTAAATCGCTTGGCGACACGTCTTTGTCGGTAGGGTGGTAACTAGCCACTGCCGAAGCCTCCCACCAGCCAAAAATCTCAGGAACTACTAGTCCGATTTGAAAAATTCTTTCAGTATTAGATAGCACATTTATCGAAGGCTATATATTATCCCCGTATTCCTACGGGAATGAGAACCGCGCGGCGTCAGCTAGTAATACATAAATGTTGTCTACAATATCGAGTTATGTGTTCAGAAAGTGTAAAAACTATATATACATAAATCTATAATGTAAGTAAACACAAAATAGTGCATGTGTGCGTTGTGTGGAGTCGCATCGCATCGCTTTTCGAATCGAAGTCGAATCGCTTTTTGTAGTTTTTGTTTTATTTTTCGTTTTGTGGGCACGTGACATATCTGATAGTATAAAATCTTTGGAATGCGTAATATTTATTGGAGAATGCATACAGATGATATGATTTTCATTAATAGGTAAAACTTTAATAAATTAATTAATCTTATTAACTATTTTAATTAATTTTTAATGCTGTGGTGTAAACTCAAATTAAATTTTATTTATTATTTGCTTAAAACAACAGACATTACAAAAAAGGAGACCTTAGTCACAAATAAAGTAGACCTTAATCTAAACTGGAGAGTATTTTGTCGGACCTGGGTGACTTTGTCGCATGGGTTCGCCGAATTTTCGCGGATGATAGCAAAATAAATAAATCATTATATAAACTGGAGAGATCTTGTTTTTGTATAATAATTTATTATTAGCAGAAATTTTCAAGATTACAGATATTTGGCCACATAATGGATATTAAGCTTTATTCCTTCAATGTAGTATCCTTAAAAAAGTTATTTAATTAAATTATTAGGTGGGCTCGTGGTTAATTTTAAAATTTTCATTAAGTATACAGCCTCACTGAGGTCAAAAGGTTACTCATGGTGTGCGACACAAGTTTTACGAGTAGAGGTTTTATACTTTATGTATATAACAGTAAAGTTTATTTTAGCTTCACGCCTGTCCTCATTTTGGAACCAAGCAAACACTTTCTCGTAAATCTTATTATTTAAAAAACATAAAGTTGTAATTGCATTAAAAATGAATATGCTTCTCTTAATATGATTTAAGGGTACGCTGACTTTCTAGTAGAATGTATGGTGGACAAAATGACTAACATTTGTTTCAAGTATTGTTTCTATTTCAAGGATTTTAAAGCTATTTTGGCAACAGAAATTTTGAAAACTCTTATTCTAAATAAATGAATATTTTAAAACAATGATAACAATTTAAATTTGCAAAGATTAGGTTCCTATAAGTTTTCTTAAAATTGCACTTTTTATTACCTTATTTTTAACTGAATTTTCATTCAAACCTTTAAGTTCAGTGTGATATTTGTTTATAATTATTTTAAATATATGTTTTTTTGGATGCCCGCGACTTCGTCCGCGTGGAATCCATAAAAACATCCCTATAAACGCGTTTATAATATTATTAAATATAGGTAGGTAATATAGCCATAAGATATGTTATTAAGGAAATTATTTTGGATATGTATATTATGGTTCGGTGTGTGAGAAATACAGGAATGCACAAAAGAATCTCCACATGGTGTTTGTTGACTTAGAGAAAGCGTATGACAGAGTACCCCGTGAGGTTGTATGGTGGGCTATGAACGTGAAGAAAATACCTGGGAAGTATGTTAGAATAGTGAAAGAAATGTATAGAGATGCATGCACGAGCATACGGTCAGAAGCTGGTGTTACTGACAAGTTTCAAGTGGAGGTGGGCTTACACCAAGGATCGGCTTTAAGCCCCTATTTGTTTCTCCTAGTAATGGATGCTCTGACATCAGACATACAGGAAGAAGCACCTTGGTGTATGCTGTTTGCCGATGATATTGTACTTGTCGGAGAAAACGCATCTGAGGTACAGAGCAGACTGGGAAAATGGCAGGAGAAATTGGAAAGTGTTGGTCTACGAATCAGTCAAACGAAAACTGAATACTTATTCTTGGACTTTGGCGGTACATCTCAATCTTCCAAAATTGCCTTAAATGATGTAACCCTACCAGCTTGCTCCGATTTTCGGTACCTCGGGTCGCTTTTTCAAAACGATGGCAATGTGGACCGAGATGTAAAAAGTAGAATGAATGCGGGATGGATGAAATGGCGACAGGTCTCAGGTGTACTATGTGACCCGCGAATGCCTCTTAGACTTAAGGGTAAAATATACAAAACGGTTGTAAGACCTGTCGTGCTGTATGGATCAGAATGTTGGGCGGTGAAAGGGATGGATAGTAAACGAATGCATGTGAACGAAATGCGTATGTTGAGATGGATGTGTGGTGTGACAAGAATAGATAAAATAAGGAATGAGTATATAAGAGGAAGTCTGAAGGTGGCGCCAGTGACAGAAAAATTGAGGAGTAGAAGGTTAGCTTGGTATGGACATGTAATGCGTAGAGAGGAAAGTCATATTACTAGAAAAATGTTGAATGTGCAAGTGGAAGGTCATAAGAGGAGAGGAAGGCCAAAGAAGAGATGGTTGGATTGTGTGAAAGAGGACATGTGTGTAAAAGGAGTGGATGATGAGTTGACGAGTAATAGAAACGAATGGAAAAGATTGACATATTTTTCCGACCCCACTTAAGTGGGATAAGGGTAAGGAGATGATGATGATATTATGGTTCGGTATCTTATCTTGAAGTTTAGTTTAAATAGTAGTTCCACTGTAAGGTGCCTCATTGGCTAACATCAGGCGTGATTGCAGTCAAGCGCTAGCTTAATAACAAAAAAAAATGTTCGGAGAAATTCATGTCCAGCGCAGCCTTAATTCGCCTTTTATCTTATAAAAGGTGTTTAGCGACTTGCAACAGGTTGTTTGGGCTCTGATCGTTGTAATCGTGATGGACACGCATGACTCTCGGATCTAATGAGCTTGCAATTACTGTCGATTATGTGCAGCAATTGTTTAATACGGCGAACCTTTCAACTTGGCGCCTCGTATAGGATCGTGTACCATGCCGATACCTATATTTAAATACCCGACACCTAATAGTCCAGGATCAGGGAAACATTGTTACGAGTGATTACTTATTACTATAAAGCTAGTTTTCCCTAGCACTAGTAAGCGCAGTGTTAGTCGACCCCAGGTGGACTGACGGCATTCAGTGAGTCGCAGGGATTCGCTGGATGCAGGCGGCCCAGGATCGTGATGTTTGGAAGTCCCTACAAAAGGCCTATGTCCTGCAGTGGACGTCCATCAGCTGATATGATGATAATGATAGTTTTCCCTTATAGCTTCAATTTGATGAGATGCCCAACTTTAATCTTTAACCTTTACAAAAGTTATCGACTATGCTACTTGGTCTCTTTTAGGGTTTTGCACCATGTCGATACCTATATTTAAATCTCCGATATCTAATAGCCCAGGATATGGAAATAAATTTTAATTAATAACTATTAATCTAAGTTTCCATGAGTAGCTTCATTTTGATGAGATGCCAAACTTTTTCGTTTATAAAAAAAATCTCAACTGTGGTTGCTAACGGGAGTGGCAGGGAATAAAAAATTTGTGCAATAGCAATTTTTGATGACTACGAGTACGTTAAAGATAAGGATAACATTCGGATGTTGGAAAAAGTCAGGGGTGTGATTCCGCTATTTTATACTCGTCGATGAAATCGTCGTCGTTTTCTAAATTTTTCTAAATTCTGGTTACCACCTTATCGACAAAGACGTACCGCCAAACGATCTAGCGTCATATAGAAACCGAAAGGGTTGAGATCAGATGAGATTGTAGTCAAGGGCTAACTTGTAAAAAATAAACCTCGTCTATATCAAGTTTTATTAGAATTTGAACATTATTTCAATGGGATGGAAAAAATATAACGTCACTAACAACGAAGTTGCCATGGAATTGACTGATGTCACATCGCTGTAACTTTACAGAATGCAGCAGCAATATACAAAGAACTTTCAGACTTAGATAACGTCGCTTGAAATTTGATTTTAATTACTCATAAGTTTGTGACACATTTTCCGATTTCCGTCTGAACAATTATATTAGTTTCGTAGAAGTGCTACCGCGCCCGTATTTGTAAACAATACATTACAATGTTCGAGTGATTTATACGCTCTTTGTTTACGTATAATTAATGTCAATAAACGTCGTTAAACAACTATTTAGAGATGCAGAGCAATGTCATGCATGTTATGCATGTTATGTATTTACCATAAACAAGTAATCCTTGCTTTGATTTCCAGCTCGGATCAGCTAGACTATTCTGTAACGATAATTTTATAACTCCCTAGTGCGAGATTCGAATTCACCTCTATCTCTCTCTTTCTAACACGATGTTAAAGAGTTAGAAAGATAGCAGTGAGTTCGAAACTCGCAAAGTTATACAAATAATTGTTAGACAATAGCCGTGCCGGTTAGAATTTTATATTATCTAAATTGGGTCAGTTTCTTTTCTGTTAAGGAGGAAATAGACAGATCACTAGAGACCTACAAAGAGGCGTCTTTACCTATAGTGCGCAGGGGGTGCACTGTACCAAGATCTCAGGGGCGCCCAAGCGACACTCGCCGTGCGGGTTATATAGGTATTAGAGGTCGCTAGGGTGATGATTGCACCCGGTCGCTACGTGAGATAAAGACGCCTCTACCTACGAACAGAGACTTGAGCGTCACAAACGCAGCCTGGTCGTCAGATTGTTAGATGTCAGTGACTGCAAATTCCAATATTGGCCAATAGTGTAGTAATATTATCAGTACTTGAGGGACGCTATATGAGTGGACGTGCAGGACCCGAAACGATATACTTAACAGTAATTTGAACGGATTATGGTCCAGAGAATGATCTCTGATAGGCACAGGAAAGAGACAACCTTTTTTGGCTGAGGCATCGGCTACCAGCAAAGACGTACCGCCAACCAATTCTCTCGTGTCTTATGCTAACTGTAAATGCTATTGAATTAATAAAAATAAATAAAATAAAACATCTGGATATAGTAACCGTTGTTCGCAAGTATTTGATCAAAGATATGCAAGCGAATTCAAAAGCCAAGCAACTTGTCGTCATTAAGATAAGATAATCTCAGCTGAGGCTTTAGTGAGCATTGTGGAAGTATCTCGCATTAATTTCCTGCACTATGACAAATAATTGCAAGCACCACACAACAGCGGTATCACATTTCACGTGGCGTACACAACGGATACAACGAGAGCTTGCGATAGTTAGACATACCTCTTCTTTTATTTTTTTTTTTCAGTTTTTCACAAATTTCGCGGGAACTATGGATCTTTCCTGGATGAAATGTAGCCTATGTGTTAATCCAGAGTAAAGTCTATTTTCATTCCAAATTTCAGCCAAATCGCTTCAGTAGCCACATCGCAAAGGAGGAACAAACATTTATACATACACAAACTATCTTTCCCCTTTATAATATTAATGTGAAGTGTGATTTAAAATTCTTATTGTATTTTTATAGTACAAAAAAAATAACCCAAATAAGAGAAATTCAAAACAACGAATAGCATGTAAAAACCTTATCGCAAAAGCGATCTCTCACAGACAACCTTTAGCCACTCATCTTGTGATGGCTGAACGATTGTCATCCCATGGAGACGTTTGATAAGTACGATAGTCAGTTAGGAAGATTGGACTGGTGGCTTTAATACGTCTCAAAGCCACCAGTCCAAACCCAAGGGTGTAAAGGGTTTTTTTTCTGATTATGAATGTGTAGGGTCCTTAATGGGACCTCAACGGTGTCCAGAAGCAGAAGAGATAGGTGAAACGACTCTCTAAGGGCGTCTCGTGATTCTTATTTGTTCATGTATAAAACGTAGTTTAGATATATTTATGGGAAATCGCGTCTGTCACGTAAGACCCGTAGCTTCGTGGTCCGTGGTCAATCCTTTACCCTATAAGTCTCTTTAAAAATTGTTTTGGGCTGCTGCGAAGTTAAGTTACTGGCACTGGGGACACGATATTTCATATTGTGCCGAGGAAAATAAGAAAAATACGCTTTATTGGACAGTTGAAGATCAAGAACCTTGAAACCTGCAACTGAAGACGGAGGTCCTGATGGGTTCGATTCTCGGTTGAAGTTTTCTTAATTGGACCAGGTGTTTTGCAGCAGGCTTCGGCTGTGGCTGATTACCTTACCGACAAAGACGTACCACCAAACGATTTAGCGTTGTGTAGAAACGGAAAGCTGTATGGATTTTCATTCTACTCCTAACAAGTTAGCTTGCTTTCATCATAGATTACATCATCTCTTACCATCAGGTGAGATGGTAGTCAAGGGCTAACTTGTAAAGAATAAAAAATAAACCTTCCAAAGTCAGCACAGTCCAAATCCCATAATTGACTTACCTTTGGTATAGGATGATAGGCTGATAAAAGTTCAATGTTCATAGAAAGAGGTACGTCTGGCCACCGCAGGCCCTCAGTCCAGTACACTTGACAGCAACGAATGCGTACGTTGACTGAAAACGCCATGACGCCTCCTCCATTACGCTTATCAGATCCGAATACGGGGATTCGCAACCAGTTTTTGCACTCAGGATGAAGTGTGATAGTGCTTAATGTATTCTATGTCCATTAGAAACTTGCATCGGGTATGTTTCCTGTTTTTAATTTGCGCTTGATATTTTTTTTTTTTCGCTTAAAGATAGGCGTCCACACGTCCACATCGCAAGTAGCCGATGCATGGCATAAGACGGAACGGTATTCGTTGTATAGAAAGTCTTAAAGTCCTTAAAAATCCGTTTAATGCTATGCGTCCGATACTTACAATGCGGATATGTGGACGCCTATCATCATCATCATATCAGCTGATGGATGTCTACTGCAGGACATATACCTTTTGTAGGGACTTCCATATATCACGATCCTGAGCGTCCTACATCCAGCAAATCCCATAATTAGCAGTTCGATTGATGTCGTCAGTCTACCTAGTGGTTAGATAGTCAAATAGTATCCTTACCATACATTATCAGCCGATAAACGTCTACTGCTGGACATAGACCTCTTGCATGGACCTCCAACCAGAAGCCGCTGGAAATAGTAAAACCTTATCTAAACAAAAATGTTATTAAAATCGTCTTTCAGAGGTCATGAAGAAATTGCTCGTTTACACATATTATTTTGATAATACTAAGCATAAACAACGCAGCTATTGACTGTGATATAATACTTGTATTGTCATACAATGTAAGTAGTCTATTAAGTTACTATAAAGATTTATGCATTGCCAGGAATATCCATTAAAGGCAGTCAATACAACACTCAAAGATACACGAACTTTGTTAGCAAATCAACCCATTAAAGTAACTAGAACTCGCGAAAACCGTTATTTTAACGATCCCTACGATTTGCTCGCAAAACGAAAGTGTACCGCCGAGTCAGATAATTGTAACAAAACAACCAGGATCAATGCGACCGGTTTACGAAGTCCTGTTAGGTGACTAAGTAGATAATCAAAATATAGTCTATCGTAATTAGTCGGGGTGCTTTAAACTGGGTCTATGAGATAACTGATTGTATACAGAGGAAATGAGGAAACGGTTTGGCTTAAGTATAGTTTCTGATATTTATCATCATAATTATCACCCTATTTTAATTGCTTGGTATAGGGTCAGGTGCCTTCCTCTTTATAGGATTGGGGATATTTTTTTAAATATTTTTATTCTCTATTGTGAGTGAGAATTGAGATAGGAGTCTAACTAACTTATAGTTAGACTCTTATCTCAATTCTCACCTGATGGTAAGTGATGATGGAATCTAAGATGGAAGCAGGCTTTGGGAACCCAACATCCATCGGCTCTTCGAACTATGTGCCTCACTATTTACGTATTTTCGTGTATTTAAGTTCGTTCGATATCTAAACATGGTAAGCTTAGAAAATACTATCCTACACAGAACGTGGTAGCATCTAGGTGAGATAAGTCCTAGTAAGTATGACAGTTGTATACAACCACATGCTCCTAATTGGCATCGTCATAGATCACGATCGTAGGGTCTAGGGTCATAGGTTTGCCCTCAAGATAATCTAGAAAATCTTGTTTCCTAAGATCAAATCAAAGAGTAAGCAATTTCGTTATTTATATAGAATACATCCAAATACAGATTTGCAATAAAACAATAAAAGCTATGAATTTCAACCAGATGTTTGTTTTACTGTTGCTTAATTAACAGTTGCACAATTTAACAGCAACTTAGTCCTACAAATTGTAAACTCAGTTAGTTACCAAAATCAAGAATTCTCGTAAATAAAAAAGTTGATATTCTCATCAAGATGAAGCTACACACGAAAAATTAGCTTCTTAGAAATCAGGTGTCCAAAATGTTCTAGGGATCCCTGACTATCAGCAACCCTGGTCAATACAGATTGGAGAGAACACGCCTCATCTAATGCTTTGATATTAACATTTCTATGGTTGCATTCAAATAATTGAAGGCTTGACCAAAAAAAAAAATAATAACGACATCAAAGATTTATTAATTTATATACCGGTCGTAGTTAAGTTACCAATGTGGCTTCCAGTTCATTATCGCACGAAATAAATTATTTAGAGCACCTCAGGGGAATAAATTCCTTCATTAAGCACATTTCTTATAGACTAAGAGTCCGTGAACGCCAGACCTTCGTCATTTTATAAAAGTTGAAAGTTTGTCAGCTCATGCTGTACTGTAGCCAATTATGGAGTTTAGACCGTGGTAGCTTTGAGAGGTAGCTAGTTTTAAGGATCCAGACCCTCAACTGCTTATGTAAGGCCCAAGGTTGCCTGGAAGAAATCGCTACAAAATCGCTTTGTATCCTACTTCTGTGCTATACTTTTTTCTGTCTTATTATCTGTTTTTCTTATGTTGTAGTGTACAAATGAAATATAAATAAATATATATAAAGTATATTTTTTTATATTTTAATCGGCGTAATACGAGAAATGATATCCCAATTTGCCAGACACTTGGCTCCGTGGCAACTTCTCGCTGAAGACCCTTAAAGTTTCATATTAAATAGTGTTCTTCGAAGGATTGCCGCGAAGCTAAGTGACTGGTGACTGGGAATATAATTACTCATATTATGCCGAGGAAAACATAAAAAAATTACACTTTATACTTAGACAGTTGAGGGTCTGGTCTGGTCATCCTTAAAACCTGCTACCTCCCAAAGCCACCACGGTCCAAACTCCATAATTGGCTACCGTACTTAAGGTAGGAGCATGAGCTGACAAACTTACACCTTTTATAAAATGACGAAGGTCTAGAATTCACAGGCTCTCCGACTATTAGTATCCTGCTGATAGGGGCCGGGTTGCCGGTGTTACAAACCAGACAAATTAGCTCCGGCCTCATTTGTCACTGCGTCCTAACGACAGGAGGCGCATTTCATTGGCCGGGTAATAACAGATATGATATATTGTATGATTCTTGGATTTTGAATTACAATCGTTATAGTCTGATCATAAAGCTGTTGGCTGTTACTGTAATTCTAGTATGTGACCTTGTACGAGTCTTTTTTTTATATTCTTTACAATTTAGCCCTTGACTACAATCTCACCTGTCTCACACGGAAAGTAGTGATGCAGCCTAAGACGGAAGCGGGCTAACTTGTTAGGAGGAGGATGAAAGTCCACACCCCTTTCGGTTTGTACACGGCATCGTACCGGAACACTAAATCGCTTGGCGGTACGTCTTTGCCGGTAGGGTGGTAACTAGCCACGGTCGAAGCCTCCCACCAGCCAAACCTGGACCAATTAAGAAAATCTGAATCTGCCCAGCCGGGGATCGAACCCAGGACCTCCGTTTTGTAAATCCAACGCGCATGCCACTGCGCCACGGAGGTCGTAAATAATAATAATCGTCTGTTATTGATTATCCACCTTTAAATTAGCGACCCTCACCGGCTTCGCACGGGTGCTATGTACGAGTAGATCATCATCTCTTTCCCTTATCCCACTTAAGTGGGGTCGGCAAAATATGTCAATCTTTTGTTTTGACATATTTTTAATGGTTTTGACTGGCGATTTTATGATTGGCCGCCAGCCTGACGTCAACACTTCTTGGGAATTCTCAGATAGGTGGATTTTTTGATGAATGTGAGTAAACAACTACAGTATAATGTGTTATGTTGTTACCCATTTGATACGTTATATTTATATGTCGTTATCAATCCATATTCGGGTCGCTGCTGCCAATAGTCAACCACGCTGGCCCAATGCGGATTGGCAGACTTCACGCACGTAGAGGATTAAAAAAAATCTCTGACATGCAGGTCTCCTCACGATGTTGTATATGACCTCTGCCTCCGATTCCGGAGGGTGTAGGTTCGAATCCGGTCCGGGACATGCACCTCCAACTTTTCAATTGTGTGCATTTAAAAAAAATTAAAAATCACGTGTCTCAAACGGTGAAGGAAAACATCGTGAGGAAACCTGCATACCAGAGAATTTTCCTATTTATCTGCGTGTGTGAAGTCTGCCAATCCGCAATGGGCCAGCGTGGTGGGCTAACCCCTCTCATTCTGAGAGGAGACTCGAGCTCAGCAGTGAACCGAATATGGGTTGATAACGAACGAAGCTAACCCCTCGACCGAGGCAGTTAATAAAATTGTAATTAATTACATACAAATAAAACAAATCTATAAACATTTGATGTAGCTAAATATTTTTTTTATAAGGACTCGAGTTTACAAGTGCCATCGATAATATCAAAGTATCATTAAATTAGATTACCGAGTTTGGAGTTATTTGTAACGCCGCCCGTTAATATCGTTGCAGGAGCCTTTGATGTTGCCGCCCCAAACGCCTTGTTCTAAATCGTTAGCGCATCAATGTAATTAATAAGAGCGGTGTGATTTATATGACCTATATGAATAAATAAATTGTTTTTTACGGTACTTAACAAGTCTTAGAATATTTTTTTTATTTAATTACTCCTCCGAATCGTAATCCTCATGTATGTAGTCATGTGTGAGGGTCATGACCACCTCCATCTCTGATCTTCTTCCTTAGGATATTATGCCATCTTGTCGAGTGTTTTTTTTTTTTTTATTCTGTACAAGTTAGCCCTTGACTACAATCTCACCTGATGATAAGTGATGATGTAGTCTAAGATGGAAGCGGGCTAACTTGTTAGGAGGAGGATGAAAATCCACACCCCTTTCGGTATCTACACGGCGTCGTACCGGAACGCTAAACCGCTTGGCGGTACGTCTTTGCCGGTAGGGTGGTAACTAGCCACGGCCGAAGCCTCCCACCAGCCAGACCTGGACAAATTAAGAAAATCTCAATTTGCCCAGCTGAGGATCGAACCCAGGACCACCGTCTTGTAAATAAAAATCCGTCTTATAAATTGGTGTGGTGTGGACCTGTTGAGACCATCGAATCAGTCCGGTGGTTTTTCTTCCACGTTGCCAGTAACAGATTATATTCGTTATTCCTGTTAATGCAGGTAAAGGTACAGAGCCTTTAACGAAGCCCGAGCCCTACGAAATATAGGTGGTTGCTGCGAAGCTAAGTGACTCACAGGGGATGTACCTAATATGAGAAAAAATTATGTAGGTACTTATCCAGATTTTTGTCTCATATTATGCCGAGTAAAGTATAAAAAAATACGCTTTCTACTTGAACGTTTGAGGAGCTGGATCTTTGAAACTGTCGAAACTCCATAAATGGCTACCGTACTTAACTATTGGTAGGGGCATCGTCGTCGTCATCAACCCATATTCGGCTCACTGCTGAGCTCGAGTCTCCTCTCAGAAAGAGAGGGGTAAGGCCAATAGTCTACCACGCTGGCCCAATGCGGATTGGCAGACTTCACACACGCAGAGAATTAAGATAATTCTCTGGTATGCAGGTTTCCTCACGATGTTTTCCTTCACCGATTGAGACATGTGATATTTAATTTCTTAAAATGCACACAACTGAAAAGTTGGAGGTGCATGCCCCGGACCGGATTCGAACCCACACCCTCCGGAATTGGAGGCAGAGGTCAATATCCACTCGGCTATCACGCCTCTTTTTGCTAACAAATTTTAACCCCTTATAAAATGAAGTATATCTGGCTATCGCAGACTCTTAGACTATCTTACTTGTTACAGATCACGTGACTACGCAGTTGTGCCCAACACTACGCTGGACACTCCGACCATCAGGGTTCGAGTGACCAGACAGACGTCACAAGACTGCCTCGGTATATCCAAAAGATATCACGAATGCAACACCGCTGTAAGTAACTTTTTAACCCCTGACAGACAGACAGACACGTGATACTTATAATACGGGGGGTATTATAAGTATCACGTGTCTGTCTGTCTGTCAGTCTGTCTGTGGCACCATAGCTCCCGAACAGATATAGCGATTTTATTTTAGTTTTTTTTTGTATTAAAGGCAATAAAATAATAATTGACTTAATTGCGAGTTGTCTTATATATGTTTGATTGAAATGGGTTGAGCCGTTTAAAAGTTGTGGGGGTTGAAAGTGGGGAAGAATAACCGAATGTCTGCAAATATACTCGAGTGGGGTCTCAAATGAAAGCGCACTGAAAGAGAATATTGACGACTTGATCGAGTGTGTAAAATATAATAATTTAAGTGTGTATAATTAATAATTTCATGACCTTCAACGGTTTTTCAAAATTTTCAATCTTATTGTTTTAAACTAAAATTTTACCAACTAATATTTGTACCAGACTAGCGTAGCCTACTAACTAGCCCGCGACTTTGTCCACGTGAAATTCAGTTTGTCACAAATCCTGCGAGGACCTGTGTATTTTTTTAGGATAAAAAGTAGCCTATATATTGCGGATCCGAGACTTGGGCGCTGACTATGGGCCTTATTAGAAGGCTCAAAGTCACTCAGCGTGCGATGGAGCGAGCTAAGCTTGGAGTCTCTCTCCGTGATCGAATCAGAAATGAGGAGATCCGCAGAAGAACCAAAGTCACTGACATAGCTCAGCGAGTCGCGTAGCTGAAGTGGCAATGGGCAGGCCACTTAGTTCGAAGAGCCGATAGACGTTGGGGTCCCAAGGTGCTGGAATGGCGACCCCGCATCGGAAAGCGCAGTGTTGGTCGACACTTCACTAGGTGGACCGAGGATAACAAGCGGGTTGCAGAGAGCCACTGGACGTTGGCGGTTCAACACTGTTGTGCTTGGAGTTCCATGCAAGAGGCCTATGTCCATCAGTGGACATCTATCGGCGGATAAGGATAAATATTGTGCAACGATCTCATCTAGTAAAAGTTCCATTAAAATCAGTACAACTGTTCCAACGATTCATAGAAGCAGAAGTCATATCCACTGGGATATTACAGCTCTTTAATCATCATCATCAATGTCATAATCATCATCAGTACCTCTCCTCTTCGGCACGGTATGTACTGAGTCGTCGGAAATGAAAAATAGAAGAGAAAGATAGACATAAGGATATGTTTGACGGCCCGACAACATCGTTGCTAACGCGCCGACTATAGATCTATTAAAAAATCACTAAAATTAAAAAAAAAAAACAAAGTAGTTTACGGGAAATAACCTAAGCTTATCCAATAATCGTTAAGATAACGTACTGACTGCATACATACAGAATACGACCAAGTGTCAGGGCACCGGTTTGCGGTTGTCATTATCAAGAACTTGTACACTTATTTATGCTAATTTTAATTTATTTACCTATTAAACTCTGTCAGGGACTGTTTATAGTACTTTGACTTGGCACGAATATGTTGGCATATTCCGATGACCATCGTTATGTTTCTGTTGATGTTCAATTCAATTAACTTGGTACTTAATTCTTGTAAAAAATATAGGCGGTTATAAAATGTGTACAGAATATGTAGTTAATATTTTTTTTCATACTGGTCGTTAATGTAACATTGACCCCTTGGTTACTCTACGCGGTTTTTGATCATGAGATCGCGGGTTCAAGTCCTGCGTCAGTTTTTTTTCCATGAAATTGTCAGCAGCTGTTTCTCCATCTGATACATCTCTTAAATTGTAGACAGTAATGATAAATACGTAGCATACTGGCACTTAAAAATTCTACGACTTACCCTTACTAAAAAAATATATATATATGAAAAAGTTAATAAAAGCATTAAAAATAAAGCTTAATCACCCAGATAAAAAATATTAATAGGTGACTTCCTTTAGACTATGAAGATCTATTTAATTAACCATAGAATGTTCAATAGAAGCATAATGAATGAAAACACACGTATCTAAAAATGGTACGGTAGTAGGTATCAACTACGATTTTTTTTTCAAAACACGTAATCCTATTATGTTTAAATGGGAAGTTATTTAATTTAAACTTGTAAAACAAATTTTTATTTTTATTTGATAGAATTTAAATACTCTTTTAGTAAATACCTCATACACTAGCAAATAAAAACAAAGGCGGAATACTGTAAAAGAAAACAAAAATTAAAGGTTTGATGATATGATACGCAGTTGTGATTTATTCAACCATAACATTTATAAGAAAATTCAAGGTCGATAAATTAAAAAAAGACGTGCATGCGTTACTTTTTAACGTAGAGGATCTAGTATCTATCCATAACTTGGCTAAAGTGCAGGCTGAGGGTATTTCCAGCTGACTGACTAGAAGACGATTAATATATCTTTCCACTTTTTAACGTAAAGATAACCATAGATAGGGCAAACCAAAAAAGCCGAAAGGTCATTTCAGAGATTAGCAAAAAAAACGCGACTTGTTAGTGCAATTACAACGCCGTGAGTATACAAACCTCGGTAAATCTATGAATACAACAGCGATCGAATGTAGTCGCGCGAGCAATTTCCCATATGATTTAAGAGTTTTATGCCTCGTAAATGTTTCCGTGATTGGCATTGTTCGCCTCTAACGGGTAATAAACGTCGGCTTTTTAATTTATTGACTGGATGTTTGTTTATCCGACTACCCACTTGAAAGAAAAACCGGTGTATAATAATTATTATTAATTGTAAATCTTCGAGGGAATTTCAAAAATGCTGTTGTTTACATACGCATGTTTAAAGTGCTATGTATCTATCTGCCGTAATGCTAGCCACTGAATGGCTGGACTGTCGATAAAACTGATCGTGTTGGTCCCGATGTGCCGTCATGCCGATCGCGACCAACACACTATCAGTTTTATCGGCTGTCAGACTGACATTAGTCTACTTTCATGTCCTCCCTGTAAATGTTTAGCTGCACAAACCAGTCTTATTTTGAAATATTATAATACATGATTGTATGCGCGATCACATATCATAGGCGTACTATCTTCTCCCCTTTATAATGATTTTGACGGCCTCCGTGACACAGTGGTATTCGCGGCGGATTTACAAGACGGAGCTCCTGGGTTCGATCCTCCTGGGTCAGATTGCAGCTCACTGCTGAGCATGAGTCTCCTCTTAGAATGAGAGGGGTTAGGCTAATAGTCCACCACGCTGGCCCAATGCGGATTGTCAGACCTCACACACGCAGAGTTAAGAAAAATCTTAGTACTTTTTATATTTTTATTTATTGTAAATAAGTGATTTTTTAAATATATTTTTTAATTAATAATTAACCTTATTGTATGTAGCCCTGTGCGACTGGAGATCGAGATACGCGAGCTGAGCAATGCTCGTCTTATGATCGAAGACCTTTCCGTGGGAGGTTCTATACCTGGGTGCCCTACGTGGACGGTGAGTAAAAATACTGATTAAAAAAAGCAGCAAGGAAAAAGCAAACATCAACTGCTTATTTTTTATTCATTGTTTATTTTAAAGTGCTAATAAAATTGATGGACCATCTGAATTTATATTTCCTGGCCAGGCGAGTCGCCGTGCATGTTGAACTGCCGCCCGCTGGGCCAGCAGTTCTACGCCTCTCTGTCGCTGGCTGCGGACGGTACGCCCTGCACCAGGCCCGGGTATCGCGCCATCTGCGTGCAGGGGAGCTGTAAGGCCAGTATTTGTTGTTATTGTTACATTTCCTGGCCAGGCGAGTCGCCGTGCATGTTGAACTGCCACCCGCTGGGCAAGAAGCTCTACGCCTCTGTCGCTGGCTGCGGACGGTACGCCCTGCACCAAGCCCGGGTATCGCGCCATTTGCATGCAGGGGAGCTGTAAGGCCAGTATTTGTTGCTATTGTTACATTTCTTGGCCAGGCCAGTCGCCCATGTTGAACTGCCACCCGCTGGGCCAGCAGTTCTAGCTGCTCTTGGCTTCGCCGATATCAGAAGTGGAATATAGTCTATGCCCCGATATATATATAGTTTTTACACTTCCTGAACACACAACTCGACATTGTAGATGATATTAAGATATTATTTGTTTAAATAACGTTCGTTGTTGACCACAACTAACATTGAGTAGACTATAAATTTCCTCTTTTGAGCGCCTCATTTCATGCGCCAGTGACACATCTAACAGTATTTAATATCATTAGTTGCAGTATTAAATAAAAGTTCAGAAAAAATAACGCACAGTTACATTTGCAATTTGTGCACTGCGCCAATTACGTGCTTCCTGAAATCGGTCTTATAATCTATTTGCATCAGTATACAACTTATTCTTAGAAATGTAAATAGTGGGGCAGTAAATTACTTAGGGAATTGAGCAGAAATTGCATCTAAGCTGTCATAAATATAGGGGGTTAATAACAGTCAACTCACGCTTGATTGTGAGTACGATATAGCTGTTATGTGATATCTAACGTTAACTGAATTCAACTACACTGTTAAATGGATTGAGAACCTAATTCAGTTTGTGATACGCTTTGTATATCTACTTATGTTAAAATAAAACCAAAGGAGATGGTCCATTTCAGGTCCAATCTTGTTCATCACCAGACCCCTTTTGACATTCACAACACACCTAGATGTCAAGTTCTCATTAATACAAGTTAATGAAGCCCAAACACAAGGTAGCTACTGTAAACGTTAAGGAGTTCTCTTAACTGTTTTCTGTCTTCATCACCAGACTCCTAATGATAGTCACAATACATCTAGATGTAAAGTTCTTATTAATACAAATTCATCAAGCCCAAACACAAGGTAGCTACAGTAAACTGTTGAGGAGTTCCTTTAATTGTCTCTCGGCTCCATTATCAGGCCCCTAATGATAGCCACAACATATCTAGGTGAAAAGTTCTTGTCGACACAAATTAATCAAGTCCAAACACAAGGTAACTGTTGTAAACCGTTAAAGAGTTCCCTCGTGTGTGTTGCGACTCCAGACCTTCGTAAAGTTGGAGTGCTTTAAAGTGGTTAATGGAAAAAATATAAACGCTATAGTTGCCTTTACAATTTTTGAAAGTTTCCCTCGTATTCTCCAGGATTCCATCATTAGATCCTGACATGATTACTATGGGACCAACTGAAAAACATACCCTCTCAAACGAAAAAATAATTTTTCAAATCGGTTTAGGCGTCTTCGAGTAATCGGTGTACATACATTAAAAAAAAAGTTTCCGGCGAATTGAAAACCCCCCCTTTTTTGAAGTCGGTTAAGAACTAAAAAATATCGTTGTCGAGAATACGATTCCAGCACAAGTGTTATACCTAATAATGCTTTGTCATAATTAGTTAAACTTTTTAGTAGTATTAAGTTATTTGCTGTGACCAATTATAGAAGAACCTGTATCGCACTCATAGTCACGAACAAAATTGTCTGTCATTTTCTGAGGAAAACGAGCTTAGATTTGGTATATATCTTATACTAAACTAGAAGTTTTTGCCCGTTTTTCACACCACTCAATTACACAGAATGGTATTTTTACGGAGTTCTTTAACCGACAAACACGATTACAACTATTTAACATCGATACTATAGAGACAGTTTTTATAATCCCATTAGATCTTTGATCATATACTTTGACAGAAAAGTAACATCAAGCGAGGCAGGTCCTATACAATAATTGGTCTGAGGTTATTTGTGATGCATTCTATAAAATAAGTATTTATTTAAGTATTTAGTATAAAAAACACTATCATAAAAGCTCTTACTGTCTCCATATTAGTCTGTTAAAATTTTACACTTGTTCGAACCTTTATCTAAGCTTTGCGGTTAAATGTCACGTACATTTAAGTACTGAATAAAGTACACAGGTGGTTCGTATTCCGTTCTAAACACACTAAACCTATTCTTGCAATAGCCGCCAAACCGCAAAATCGTAACCACAGCCCACGATTTTCAAAATCACCGTAGTTTGTAATCGTATTGTACTGAAGTACATAAAATCAGCATTTGTTTACGATATGGAATTTCTACATTAAACCCTTATTCGGCTCACTGTTGAGCACGTGTCTCAGAATGAGATGGGCTAGGCCTTATTTCACCAACCTAGCTCACTGCATACACTTCACACACGTAATGAATTAAGAAAATTCTCAGATATGCAGGATTTCTCACGATGTTTATCCTTTACCGTTGGAGACACGTGATATTTAATTTCTTAAAATACACATAACTGAAAGTTGGAGATGCATGCCCCGGACCGGATTCGAACCTACGCCCTTCGAATAGAAGGCAGAGGTAATATCCATTGGGCTATCACGTCTATGGAAATTACAAGTTAAAAACAATCCTATCTTCTTTTTAGCAGAAACTAGGGTTATTCAGTCTTGGGCTAATTCTCTGACAGGTTAAATCTGTAGAACACGATATCATTGGGTCACCGATATCTGACGTCACCCAGACGTGGGCTAACTCACGATCTCAGGGGCGCCCAGATTGATACACACAGGCCAACACACCCTTCCCAAACGGCCCTCTAAACCGAGGTGCGAGTCTCAAAGGAGACGCCCTTAGAGAGTCGTTCCGTCCATCTACCCTGCTTCTGCCTTTGGGCCCCATCAGGCGATCATACCCTTCGAATCGAAGACAGAGATCATATCCAGTGGACTATCACGTATATATGGAATTTTTTTAATTTAAAATAATGTATCTTTCTTTTTTAACAGAAAGCAGCGTTATTCTGTATTGATGCTTATAGAACGTGATTTGTATATCGGCTATGTATCCTGAGTAATATGTCTTGGGCTAATTCTCTGACAGGTTAAATCTGCAGAACTTACTATAATTCTTAATTCGATCCCCAATATCTGACGTCACTCACGATCTTGGAGGCGCCCGGACTGATACTCTCAGGCAAAAACACCCTTCCCAAGACAGATGCCGATTCAGAGGAGATGCCCTTAGAGAATTGTTCCGCCCATCTACACTGCTTCTGCCTTCGGGCCCCATCAGGCGATGCTTCTGCGCTCGCCTAAACCTCCTGGTGACACTGTTATGGTCCCATTAAGGAGCCTACGGCACTTACACAATCAGAAAAAAATGTCATTGGTAAAACTTATGACAGATTTATATAGCCTAGTATTACTTACATCGGCCGAGAGTACAAAGCCAAATTGTAGTAACTACCTAACATAAGATATGCGTGCGAATTACATCGTATTGAGGCAATTGCGATTAATTTACCCGCCTCGTTGTGTCAGTCGATACCGCGAAACCAATCGTTAGCTATGATCACAATATATTGGCCACAGATAATAAAATACGTAATTTACTACTGTTTTGACAGTTATGGTACATCCACTTGTACTGCCTAATTGTCTAGGCGTTTATAACGTCTGGGGCTTATTAGGATAGCGCCATGTAGAATGCCGTGGCATTAAAATTTAGGTAGCCACAATTGGGGTACATTGATCCTAAATTATTAACGCTTATACGGAGTTGAGAGATTTTCTGGTTTTCTAGGTATGAAAGACCGTGGAAACAATCATTATCAACCCATATTCGGCTCACTGCTGAGCTCGAGGCTCCTCTTAGAATGGGAGGGGTTAGGCCAATAGTCCACCACGCTGGCCCAATGCAGATTGGCAGACTTCACACGCAGATAATTAAGAAAATTCTCTGGTGTGCTGGTTTTCTCACGATGTTTATCTTCACCGATTGAGACACGTGATATTTAATTTCTTAAAATGCACACTACTGAAAAGTTGGAGGTGCATGCCTTTGCGTGGAGACAATGGATTTTATTAAATCCTCCGTTGCCTAACTATTAGAAGAAATGCGAATGTGATTTGGTTGTTATTTACGCTTACTAATCAACCTGAGGCGTAGATGTTAAATCTCGTGTGCCTCTAATTACACAAACTGTCAACAATGCAATTCATAAGGAAACTTAGCAATGCTGCTTTGAGAAAACGCAAGCGCGACTTGGTTTTTTTTTCATACTTTTTTTTAAGGCACAAAGAAATCTTATGGATGAATCTTTTTAGCAAAATAGTTGAACCGACTTTAAAGATCTATAAAAGCGAAAAATAGCATCGTACCTAGTATGTCTTTTATACTAATCGGTTTCAAGGTGGTGCCATGCTATAAATAAGCTCATAAAGTTCATTTTTGGTACCACTTTCGAACGCTCTCGGAAAAGCCTATGTCCAGCAATGGACGGATACAGAATGATGATAAAAATCGCGAGGAAGATAGTAAAAATAAAACTTGTTTTCCCATACAATCATCAGATTTGTCAGAGCGAAGATTCTAAAGCTCTATTGTATAAATCTGTTAGTTGCTAATAAAAAGCCTAATTGAGGAAAATAATGCTTCGTTTAGGTTCGAAAAGGCCATAGTTTGTAAATATCCTTTAAAAAAAATCTACTATGAATTAACATGACGCCCTGTCAAAACTTCAGCATATGTTAAACTGACACGGTTATTACAGTTTAGATTTAGAACTTGTTTAGGACAAAACAGCGTTGTGCTCTATAAACAGTTGAATAGACGCAACTAAGTAGAGCCAAGGAGAGACGCCTCGTAATCGTAAATTATTGAAAATATTGCTATTGATGGTAACTATGTGATAATGTTTCGTCGAACGTATGTTTATTGCTCATTTAACACTTCACTAGGTCATGTGTTTACAACCAAATTTTAGTGTTTTGCGATAATTTGCTCGCGGGATTTTAATCATGTTTTCGTATGGTAATACTCGTAATGTGTATGGGAACACCCATAGACAGGCCACCGAGTGGATATCGTTCGAGGTTTTATGTATAACTTATAATTCTTTATAATAATCTCATTCTTTTTTAAACTGCCCCATTGATCCAGCGCTTAAATCTAACCGCTGGATCAACGGGGCTCACTATTCGGGGCTACATAATCATGTAGCTGAGTTTGTTGTGGGCTCTTCTCGGACCAAGGCGCCTTTGAAACCCTCGTAACTTTAATTTTAAGTTTTCGACTATTATTACCACCATTAGATTAAATTAAGTTATGACATTAACCTGACCTTTCAAAAGTGCTTGTAAACTGAGCCTAATTGAAATAGATGAATTTTGAATTTTTGTAGTGAATCATGAGGTCCGAGGGTTCGAGTTCCAAGATGGGCCATAAATTAAGTCAAGTTGGTGGTACCTGTGTCTAGAAGAGCACCTCAGTCATTATTAATAAAACCTGATAGTGGTCATTGAAATGAGGAGATCTTCAGACGAACAAAAGTCACTGACAGTCAGCGAGTCGCGAAGCCGAAGTGGCAATGGGCACTTGGGCAGGCCATATACTTAGTTCGAAGGGCCCACGGACGTTGGGGTCCCAAGGTGGTGGAATGGCGACCCCGCACCGGAAAGCGTATTGTTAGTCGACCGCGCACTAGGTGGACTGAGGCAGTAAAGCGGATTGCAGGCGGCTCGAGACCGTTATGCTTGGAAGTCCATGCAAGAGGCCTATGCCCAGCTGTGGATGTCCATCGGCTGATAATGATGATGATGAGAGTTACCATTACAAATATTACGAGAGCTTAACTAGTTAAACTTAGGTAAATTAGTATTGTAGTTGTGGGAAGTTTCGGAAAAGATTACAGAGTTTATAGAACTCTGTCAAAGTGCTTCTGTGGTAACATTAAAAACTTTTAAAGGGCACAATAGAAATAGACACTATTTTGAAAACGATCTTACGTAACTGAGCAGTACATCAAAAGACTATTCATATTCATATAAATGTTTATTAACACCTATTATTACCTAAACCTTAGCAACGCGTTTCGAATAGTAATTATGATTGACTCACTTCGTTAATTCAGCGTGGTGGCGCCACCTGTGATCTCGAGCCATATTTGGCGCGAGTATAGCTTTTATTTTCAAACTAGTAAATCCCGCGGTTTCATCCGGGTAGCTTTCATTCCCGCATACGGGGATAAAATATAGCCTATATTACTCCCTGGTAATGTAGCTTTCCATTGGTGAAAGATTTTTTTAATTTGTCCAGTCGTTTCAAAACTCACTATAAACAAACAAACATATCAATTTACTATAAAAATAGCTGAAACTCACGCGTAATACAACGTCGGAGTATGCCCGACTAGTTTCAAACTCATCACACGCACGATTCAAATTGTTTCGATCGATCGTGCCGCGTTGCAAGAACCAGCAAATGACTAAGGGTATAAGTCCCCGTATAGTTTAGAAAACTAGTCTAGTACTAAATGTGAATAACACTGACGATAGTTTAAATTTTAAAACAAACAAATCACTCCTCTTTATAATATTAGTAATTTTGATTGACTCACCTCGTAAATTCAGCGTGGTGGCGCCACCTATGAACTCAAGCCATATTTGGCGCGAGTAGCGCTTTTATTTGCAAATAGATACCAATTTGAAGTTGTTTACTGAATTGCCGTATGGTAATTGGGCGGCACTTTAAAGGGCATTGGTGGCTATTCGATGTTTATTACCTCAGAATGCAAATGTAACAATCCTTAGGTATTTTGTGATTTGAAGTTTATTGCGTGATTGATGATATAAATTGTACGTTTTGAATGAAATGTTAGGTTTTCTGACTGAAATTGTAGCCAGTTGTCTTTGTCCTATTTTGGATACTGGTAGCGAGAACATTCTAGTTTGCTAAGCACCCAATGCTTTAGGCTAAATAATGTCTAATTTTGTTATAAGGATTATGGAGCACGAGGGAATAATAAGTCTACAAACGTTTTCATTTGACGTCCTCCGTGGCGTATGCGTGGTGGATTTAACAGACGGAGGTCCTGGGTTCGATCCCCAGCTGGGTCGATTGAGGTTTTCTTAATTGGTCCAGGTCTGGCTGGTGGGAGACTTCGGCCGTGGCTAGTTACCACCCTACCGGCAAAGACGTATTATCAAGCGATGTAGCGTTCCGGTAGGATGCCGTGTAGAAACCGATAGAAGTGTGGATTTTCATCCTCCTCCTGACAAGTTACTTCATCAGTTACCATCAGGTGAGATTATAGTCAAGAGCTAACTTGAAGAATAAAGAATAAAAAAATAAAAAAAAACTACTCTTAAACATAACACTTACTCGATTTACAGCGTTACGACCGGTCGTATCCTTAGCTGCTTTTGTGCGTAACTATCGCGCCTCAGGCATGACGTCCGGACGTATGCTCTCTCACAATCAATTTACAATCTAAGCAGGAAAAAAATTAAATTTGGAAATAATTCGGAACTGGTGCCAGTGACTAAATAGTTGCGGAGTAAAATGTTAGCTTGGTGTGGACCTACAATGCTGCTGTCAAGAGGTTATGTTTACTTATAAAATTATTGTAAAGATGTAAATTTTAAATGGTGAAATTGTCATTTGAATCATTAAATACTTAATAAATAATTTGCATGCCAAATTGGCAAGATACATTTACCATCTACATCTACCGACCACCTGTATATATAATGCATGTATCTGCAAATAAATAAATTGATTGATTGATTAAATTATTAAATTAAAAAATATCATAATGACATACATTTTATTTACGTGCAATGTGCATATTATAATGAAATTAAAACAATAAATTGCTCTTTCTAACAAAAGTGTTTTACAAAGTATCTTCAGTTACAGCTCTGGGTAATACCACCTCCATTAAATATTTAATTATTTAAGTCTATTTTATAAAAAAAAATACTGTCATATCTAGTTCCTAAATGGGTTTAGCATAGAACTTTTGTGAAGTCATGTTTTCTATGATGTGTCTACTACCGGTTTGGAAGGTTTGATATTAAAATAGACAGGTAAATCCGGTAACTTTCTGATAGGACTAAAGTCAAGTTGAGGCCAAGGATTCACGAGATTCAACTAAACAAGTTATAGGCTAAGAGCGTGTCATTGTCAGACTTAGTCATTTTATATAAACAATAAGCTTTAGAATAAAATAGCTTGGCAACTATGGACTATAGTACATTTTTATTATTAGCCTAATATTTTTATAAATTTTTCCGGGTACTTTAAGAAATCACATCCCGTTATATCATAGCCAGATGCAGATTTATGTGGCAATCCTGCGAAATATGCCATAAAAGATCAAAATTTAAAGGAAAGTTTTGGCAAGATCGGACATGATTTTTGTCAAAAATTATGCTTTACACCTAGATAAGTAGAGAGATGACCTTCATGGATACTAAGCTAAGCAAATTTATTACCTTAGCCATGGTAAAAACTCCATAGTTGCCTGATGTATATTCGTACGTTTTTCAGTCCTAACCTGAACAACAAACTTGACACAGTGGTGTTCTAATGCTTATATACGAGGTCGATGTATGGCACTACAATGGTGTTAAGGTGTTGCGTGACACGATTTTAAAATAAACGTTTTTCCTTTCTGTTCTCTATTTTTTTTTTTTTCAAAATTAATATTGACTGTTTTTACTAGTATAAACTGACGAAGATTTATTCGTCACATGCTCTTGGTCTATAACACGTATGATGCGTAGAGAGATTGAGGTGAAGCTATCTGTTATAATTGCAGAGACGCCGGCGCCTTCGCTATCACCCATCATTGATTACAGCCCGGAGCCCTATTCTGAGACTTACGATATATTTAGAGTATTCTTTACTTGGTGCTTTGTAACGTTAAATACTATCCAAATTGTTATGCATTAGACAAAAGGAACGCGATGTTGAAAGCGGGTATTGACCATAACTAATAGTAGTTAGGGTAGAGAAATTGATAATCTTGTTATTAAAATAGCTTTACGAAGATTGGAAAGGACAATTCTTTCTTTTCGAAAGCATACGAATGTTGTAAAAGAACTTTTTTTCTATATCCGATCTTCTTAGGCAAACCCTAATTAGATTGAGCTGAGAGATAGGTATTGTGATATTATAAGCTACGTTTAGTAGGTAATCTGTAAAAAGCATATGAAAATTCTTTTAAAAAAATAAAATTTCATCAATTGCAGGTTTGAACTATCGGAAAAACTTATTGGTTCACTATACTTTCACACAAATTTCTTTAAAGATTTTATTTTTATTTGCAATTATTTACACTAACTAAAACCAAGATTGTATTTTTTTAATTAAGATGCCTTAAATTCTATTAACTCTTTAAGCATGTCCAATTTTTCTCTCTTAACAAGTGAAGAATTTGTACAGTATTTTTTGTTTCATATCATGATCAGGTGTGATAGCATTCAAGGGCTAACTTGTCAAAGAATTTAAAAAATACTTTTAAAAAGATCTATATAAAACCATGAATGTATTCAATCTTTTGACTGCACAGAATGACACAAATAATAATAATAATAAATAATGAAGCCTTTTATTTCCACATCAATTTACATTTCAAACGTTTGTTACATGTGTTACTTTAAATTATAATTATATCAATATATTTATTCTAATGTTAGTATGGTTAGTAATCTTCTTGTGATGTGGATCCCGTTCGAGTGAAGGCCTCCTCTTTCTTCTTTCAGTAATCTCTATCTTTTGCGAGAGACATTCTCGCCCTGTCTTGATAATGATGTCATCAGCCCACCTTTTTGTTGGTCTGCCGACGCTTCTCTTTCCAGGAGGACCTTTTCAGTTTGTGACTTTTATGGTCCATCTACTGTCTTTGATTCTCGATATATGCCCAGCCCATATATCGAGAATGACACAAATACCAATACATAATTATTATAATAACACGATGTACCTCTACATTATTGCATTTATCCGAAAATTACCACCCATTACAAAGTAAACTTTATAGCAGTGGTAGTTACTTTGCATTAAAGATAAAGTTAATAGGTTAAGTACCTCTTAGTAAGGTAGTGAGTAGGGTCTAGAAGAACTGAGATAGTGTGAAAACGCATTCACTCCCCATACGGAGAAAATCGTATGCGCAAGAATTAGCGATTACTTCACAGCGAATACAATACGAGGTCCCGGATTTTACAGCAGATGAATATAGAATTACTAGTTTATGCAATTACTTTGGTCGGCTATCAGAATGAATTACTTACATTGTAATAAACTGTCCTACTTACTGCCTTGCTTAGAGTCATAGGGCTGTGCGTATTTTTGTCGACAAGCAATGTCTTTCTTTAGAATGTACGGATTTCGTAGGTTATGATTATTGAAGTCGAAATTATCAGTATGAATACATACAGGGATGTAGTTAGTATCAGGCTCCACACAAAGCGGGCTCCTAAAAGGCGGTCTGAAAGGACGTCTAGCGAGTGTGTAAGTTACGGTGGTGATGATTTCCAATTAAGACCAGATGATCTTGTACCGTGAGTATTGGTGAGTTGATCGGAAACAGTTACGGTTCCGTACAAAGAGCTTAATTCTTAAAATCTTTAGCCAATATGAAGATTCCCTAGCAGATGATTGTTGTACAGAAATACGATGAGTTTTAGACGTTAGTATCAATCGTGTGGTTGTACTCGAAATTAATTAGATGTCTAATTTTCTCACAGCTACAAGGGATAGCAAATCTGAGTGGGTATTTAGATATAATTTTAACTAAATACTTCTACGAGTTTCTGTGAAAAAGTGAGTGTTGTTAGTCTTTTTTTTCTCTTATGTATCCTGCAACTTGGCGACCTGTCATCACAATGAGCCATGCTGTTCTGTATATTGGGTATTTTTGTTGTATTTGAACAGTGCAGCTCCCTTAACTAAGAGAGTCCCAGTCCTCTTTTGCGATAACGATGTTCAATATTCATTTATTTCAATTAGGCTTAGTTTACAAGCACTTTCGAATGGTCAGGGTATTAATGTTATAAGATAATAGTGATAATAATTAGTCGAAAACTTAAAATTAAAAAGAGGGTTTTGACGGCCTCCGTGGCGCGGTGGATTTACAAAACGGAGGTCCTGGGTTCGATCCCCGGCTGGGCAGATTGAGATTTTCTTAATTGGTCCAGGTCTGGCTGGTGGGAGGCTTGGGCCGTGGCTAGTTACCACCCTACCGGCAAAGACGTACCGCCAAGCGATTTAGCGTTCCGGTACGATGCCGTGTAGAAACCGAAAGGAGTGTAGATTTTCATCCTCCTCCTAACAAGTTAGCCCGCTTCCATCTTAGACTGCATCATCACTTACCATCAGGTGATATTGTAGTCAAGGGCTAACTTGTAAAGAATAATAAAAAAGGGTCCAAAGCGCCTTGATCCGAAAAGAACCCACAACTAACTCAGCCAGGTTTTTCCTTTTAAATGATAAGATGGATAACGAAATCATATATATAAATAAAACAAAAGCTTCGTTTTCGAGATACGGAACTCTAAAAATATGGTAGTTGCGGCCACGTTCGGTTCATATTGTTATTTTAACTATTAGGCCACGGCACAATTTCATTTGTTAAACTCATTAGTTTAGTTATCTTTCATCTGCGAGTACAAACATGAATGAAGACATAACTGTCGTAGTAAACTAAAGTGGCGTATCCGTAATTTAGGTATTTGGAGCGATGTTACAAACAGAATCCCATTATATATATTTATAGCCGATCATAAAACATAATTCGTAACCATTGGCATACATCCTCTGGCAGTGAAAACTTTTAAGATATACATTTCGAAAGGGTACCTAATCTTTTAATACAATACGTTGTATTTCCATATTACAAGGGCGATCGTAAATTTTGCGTAAAACACTTTGGTATTATACAATTTTACTAATGGAATCAAATAAAAACTCCGATGGTGATGGACGATATTGTTTGTATTTTGGCCTGTAAATGGGATGTCTAAGGTTCGATTTGTGTTTAGATTATGATTGGAATTTATTACCTTAATCATTTATTACCTTATTATGAGAAAAAACAAAAACTTAGATATTTGTTACGGCACACGCGTCTAACTTTTAAGGTAAAGCTTTAAATTTTCATCTTATTATATGGATTATAAAATATACATGCCCATTCATAGTAAAGTATTATACTAGTTCTTTTGCATAATATCTTAAAAAACTTGTAGGTAACCATTGTTTGCCGTAATCTGAAACGAATTATGATATTTTGAATAGTAAAGTTTCTTCAGCAAACTAAAACCTTGAAAATATATTCTAGTAACAATAAAATTTTATTTATTAATTATAATTAAATTTAAAATTACTTTAATTATTAGTACCAAACCAATACCGTTAATACCCTTTAAACCGAATCACAGCAAAGCTGAATAGCGACAAAAGTAAGTGTGGTATTTATTATTTAACCAGACGATTTTTCCGAATAAACCGTAATGACTTGACGAATTTTATATTTTAATTGTAAACAAAATGTACAGGATGCTCCGAAATTAATGTTGACAGTTTTACGTTTTTAAAACTTAAACGTTTACAGGGAATTTACATACTTACCGCCGCCGGTATTATGGGTGGGTTTGATAAATCACTGCGGAATCGTATTTTCTTAGTGACAAATAATTGGAAATTACAGTGTAGGTAATTTATTCTAGACTTGTTTAAATAATTATAGAGGAAATTTATTACATTTCGTGAGTTTCTACACTTCGGATTTATGTTGATATCTACTTAATATTAAACATGTTAATTTTAGCTTACACTGTTTAGGTTTGTATTGTGTCATGCCGCGATCTCAAATAATTTACAAGTGATCAAATTAACCATTTTTTTAAATTCTGAAGTCCCTTAAATACTTGGTTATAGTTCTAAAGATGCATTGCGACTTTTGCATTTTGAAACTTTTTCCCTAAACATCAGATATTTCATGTCTGACATACCTACCTGAATGCGTTGGGTTGCATTTTGAAAAATAATTGCATCTTGTATAAGCCATTTAATATTAGGTATCGCTATAACTATCATTATTATCAGCCTGTTTTAACGGTCCTTTACAAGGCAAGGTCTCCTTAGAAATATGTAGACCCACCACGCTGATTCAATGAGGGTTGGCGTAATAATTTATTTTAATTATTTTATTTTATTTCAATCACAATGAGTTTTTATCATCATAAACGAGCTCTTGTAACACAACTGCCCAACATTGGGCTGAAATTTTTTAGAAGAAAGAAAAGCTCATTCTATAGCCCTAGGACTCAAACCCAAGACCTCGAGTTCCGAAGCCATGATGATATGTTAGTATAAAATGTTAACATTATGTCCAGCCAATGGTGTGAAGAAAGAATGAACTTGAAAAAAACATCCTGTATATAATAAATGACACTGATAAAAATTTAGAGCATTCTTCTAATAACCACTGCATATTGAGACATCAAAATTCCGAGCGTTCCTTAATCCACCATTACTAACATTGGCCATTAACAAACTATGGTATATGGCACCGGCGGTATTTCGCATCTATTTAATAAGACGGTAATTGAGTATCGTATAAAACAAGAATCGTATCATAATTTTAATCTAAAGATGCATTAACAGTTGATTAGTAGGATATATAGGGTGATTTTTTTCAGAACTTTCAGTTCCAAATTCAAATATTACCAGTACCTAGGTTTCAATTTAGAATCAACTGGGAATTTATTACGATAATTTTCGCATCAGTTTCGATGTCATACGCCTTCCCCTGTATAACACTAACTACACTAAATATATTTTAACATTGCATTTCTGTTATGCTGATGACTTATTTTTCATTTTACACAGACGCGTCTGTATTTATTACTGACTAGCTGATGATCAGCGGTTTGGAAGATAATAAAGAATATTACATACATACATACAAGATACGCGCGAAAAACATAACCCTTCTTGCCGTCGGTTAAAAAGGGTTTGTGTGTTTTCAAATGTGTCTCACTTACTACTATATTCAAAGAGTATTTCTAAACTATATTAAGATAAACACAGGTTAATAATAGGCGTAATCTATGTTATGGTGCTATCTGATTTCATGATATTCATGTATATACTATACATTTGAATATTTATATAATGTATAAACACACATAGACACTACCTATTTAATCCCATACTCATCACACAAGTATTTTCCAGTTGCGGGAATTGAACCCGCGGCTGTGGATTCAGATAGCACAGGGGATGAGTATAGTATATTCCATATGAGAGCTATAGAGATTAGAGGGCCGTGATAGCCCAGTGGAGAGCTGTAATAGCCCAGTCTGCCTCCGATTCCTGAGGGTGTGGATTCGAATCCGGTCCAGGGCATGCACCTCCGACTTTTCAGTTGTGTGCATTTTAAGAAATTAAATAGCATGTGTCTCAATCGGTGAAGGAAAACATCTTGAGGAAACCTGCTTATCAGATAACTTTCTTAATTCTCTGCGTGTGTGAAGTCTACTAATCCGCATTAGCCAGCGTGGTGGACTATTGGCCTAACCCCTCCCATTCTGAGAGGAGACTCGAGCTCAGCAATGAGCCGAATATGGGTTGATAATGATAAGCCATAGGAGGACTAACCACTGCGCCACGCGGCTGTCAAATATTAAATGAAAAGTTCGTGAACATGAAAACTTGCACCCTGTATAGTTTTAGCCAGTAGATGCAGTGGGCTGAATCAGAGTTTCCACATATGAGCGGCGTGGCGCGAGGCTCGACCCAGTAGTGCACGCCTCGCTGCGACGGCGCCGCGTATCGGAAAATCCGACTAACGTGAAATACGAAATCGACAGTCGAAAATACGAAATTAAAAAAAAAAAAATTATCGAAAAAAAAATTGAGAATTGTGATCAGTGACAATTGGTAAAGAATATGTGATATGTGCGAGATTAATTTATTTGAAATGAAAATTTGACGATAATTTAAATGAAAATTTTAGGCTAACTAAACTTTGAAGTTTTTCATGAGTAAATTATGTTGATGATTTTAACCATGTATCTGTTAAAATATGAATAATTAAAATATAATGAACGTTTCGGAATAATCATTAGATAATGATATTGTAGCGTACAGTAGATAAAATATAAATAATTTATGTTATAGTGAAATTATAAAATAAAATTCTAAATACTATTATTTAAAGTAAATTATTATTACTATAGATTCATTTCAAATACAAAATTTTATAAACAAACTTTAAAAATTAATCATTTTAAAAGACTTAAACTAACTTAATTTATGCACGCATGTACTTCGATAAATATTTAATAAACTTTCGTTTACTACAAAAACAACAAAAATAAAAAAAAATATAACATAACGAATTAATAGAAATCTCCAAAAAGCGTGTTGTATAACAAAATTGTTAGTCCACAAAGGCCAAAGTTCGGTGCCGAGTTCAATCAATAAATCGTCGAAAAGAAATGCGTCGTCGTTAATAAATCCCTGCGCCATCGCGTCCCAAAGCAAATAATTTAATTTCCGTTAAGAATCTCTTATCGCCGCAATTACGGGACGTGCTAAGTGATGTAACATCCAATGACAATCCGATGTTAATTTGATGGCTGTCAAACATCGATTTCCTACAAGATGAACCGCGTTGTCGATGCACGGTTGTGTTATTTTTTTTTATTATAATTTTAGACTGGCTTAGAAGGCTGTTACTAGTTATCAGAAAATGACTCTGAGCACTATGCCGTCATTTCTGAGCGGTATATGTGAGTGAATCCGATATAGTAACAGCCTTCTAAGCGTTATTCACGTTGGTTCATTTCACAGGTAATTTTTGTTCAAGGGCTTGTAGTCTATTTAATACTGTGTGAATAAATTACAAGAATGTATCAGTAATTCGATTAGTATAGCTTTTTTGTAGTAGAGCTTTTTGTGATAGAGATCGTCTAGATGTACTACCCTTATTTTTGCCGCCAAGCAATTGTTGTATTGTCTGAAGGGTATTAGGGGCAAGGGCTAGGTTGCATAAGACCTATGTCTCAGGTCGAAGGACGGGCACTGCACGTGTTCATTTTGTTTTTTTTTTATAAAAACATAATATTTGTCTTATCTTTGTTTAAATTAGTCGGAAAAGAGTATAAGGAGTGGATACGACAATAGTCCAGCGGGTGGGGATCGAACCACCACCTCTCGGTGATGAGTTCATCCCCATCACCACTGAGCTGTTAAGTTTATATTAAACCTGTAGCATGTAGCCTACTACCAGCCAGACTCGGACCAATTAAGAAAACCTCAATCGGCTAAGCCGGGGATCGAATCCAGGACCTCCGTCTTGTAATTCTTCCGCGCATACCACTGCGCCACGGAGACCATCATAGCCTACTTATACCTATGTCCAAAGTTTGGCCTGTTGTAGCCTATAATTTTCTACTTTATATGGGTCATCTTATTCCATCAACAATAATTTTACGTAAACAAAGTATCGCGTCGATTCGAATAGAATAATTTGTCATAATATTATTTCTTAATCATCCATAGACCGTATCATGTTACGATTCATCTTCTCTTACTAAATCATTATAACTGAACTTAAAACAAATCGATGAATATATGCCTAAGGGGTTAAGAAATAATGTTTTATATGTATTGGAAAAGGAACTAGATAGTAATAATTTAACAATCTAAGGTCTTTGTTGTGGCGCCGTGATAGCCCAGTGGATATGTCCTCTGCCTCCGATTCCGGTGGGTTCGAATCCGGTCCAGGGCATGCACTTCTAACTTTTCATTTTCGTTTTAAGAAATTAAATACCACGTGTCTCTAACGGTGAAAGAAAAATATCGTGAGGAAACCTGCATACCTGAAAATTTTCTTAATTCTCTGCGTGTGTGAAGTCTGCCAATCCGCATTGGGCCAGCGTGGTGGACTATAACCCTTCTCATTCTGAGAGGAGACTCGAGCTCAGTAGAGAGCCGAATATGGGTTGATAACGAAGGTCTTTGTTCAAGAAAGCTATCAATCGGTGGAAACTGTGAGATTATTATAAGAGTTAATGAGTTTGTTCATTTCAAATAGGCTTAGCTTACAAACTAAAGATATGGCAAATATTATTTAAACAAAAAAACAAAAAAGTTTGTTTTTTTGTACTCTACCACCGGCTCAGTGGTAGGCAGGCAGGTTGAGAAGAGCCGGCAAGAAACTCAAAAAATATATATATAACCACTTGTCTAGTATTAATTCCAATTCTTGTTTGAAGATGGAAGCCCATCCAATTGCCAGCATCATTGTTATTCATAAATTGTATATTACAATAAGCTTATGAGTAAAAGTAATTAAAAATTCATAAAGTGGTTTCAGATGTTTTAAAGAGTCGCTTCTCAAATGTGTTAGCGTGTGCTAAATTATGTAGGTCATGCTTCCTTATGAATCGGGATTGAGATGCATGGCTTTCGTTGATGTACGTTTAAAGTTTCATCAGATGGATATGGCTGTTGGTTGAGATTTATAGGCCATTCCTAAAATTTATAAATTCCCTGGACAAAATATTGCTTTTTTTATTCCTTACTCGCTAAAGCCCGCCGTGTACTCTGCATGAAATTGAGTTTTCACAAATCCCGCGCAAACCAGTCCCAATCCAGGAAAAATTGAGAAAAATCAGGTATAAAGTTAGACACTATGTTACTTGCCTTCTATATCTTGCAGTCCCATTAAAATCAGTTAAGCCATTCTAGAGATTAGCCCGGACAAACATGTCCCGGACCCATCAAACCAAGGACATTTTGATCCGAAGATACATAAAGATAGAGTCAATGTTCATCTATTAGACTTAATACAATTCATTAGTTTAGTTACAAGCACTTCTAAAACGTATGGTACGCCAATTATTATTATCAATAATGGTGATAATTAAAGTCGAAAACTTACAATTAAACAAGGGTTCCAAACTAACATTTAGCTAACCACAGGAACAACAAGGCATTTCTTAATGAGCATTTAAGATCCAACCTACACTTGACATGGACGACAATGTAAATAAATTAGCAACTTTTTGTGTTGTAACAAAAAGCACAATGAATGAATCAATCTATAATGTTCTTTGTTCAAACAACATGAACAAGAAACTGTATCTACATAATAGAAAAGACGCCACCTACACTTGACTGTCATATTGATTATATTGGTGTACAGCTTGGAAGCAATTTCTTCGAGACATTAAGACCGAAATAATACAAATATACCTAATGAAAATTTATTGGCTATTATAATTTGTCCGAGGTTTTGTCTTCGTCAATTTTGGGCGTTTAATAGCTCAATTTTTGATTTGTACTCACTGTGATTGAAGGAACTGCGACGTAGATCAAACGAACAATACTTTAGATTTTAAGTAGCATTACTAGATGGTTTAGGTTATTTTCATGTTCTTCTAATGCTGCAGCAAAGCGACACAGGCAACTTTTATTATTGGTGCTTTTTTTTTCTTTACAAGTTAGCCATTGACTACAATCTCACTTGATGGTAAGTGATGATGCAATCTAAGTTGGAAGCGGGCTAACTTGTTAGGAGGTTGAAAAGACACATCCCTTACGGTTTCTACACGACATCGTACCGCCTAGCCACGGCCGAAGCCTCCCACCAGCCAGACCTGGAAGTCCATGCAAGAGGCCTATGTCCAGCAGTGGACGTCCATCGGCTGTTAATGATGATGATGATGCTAAAATATACCCCTAAATAAAGTGTTGTGTAGAAACCGAAAGGGGTCTGGATTTTCATCCTACAAACAAGTTAACCCGCTTCCATCCAAGATCAGGTGAGCTTGTAGTCAAGGGCTAACTTGTAAAGAATAAAAAAAGTACAGTACCAAACATAAATACGTAGTTAGTTTGAATATATACAGTAATAAATTTTAATCTCAACATTTTTTTTATTATAAAGCTGAAAAGTTTGTTTGGTTGAACGCACTAACCCAAGGAACTACAAGGATGTGTGCAAAACTGTATTTCACACAAATGAAGTCGTGGGCGTCCGTTATCTAAAGAAATACCTCTTAAAATAATTGTATCCGACAGTTTACAACATTATGCATTACTTTGAAACAGATTATTGACCCTTACAAGGCAGCTAGGACTTGTACAAATTATGACATGAAACCAACCAGCTAGTATGCAAATCAGCCATTTTGTACCAATCTTTAATGGGTTTTGCCGACTCCATTATCAGTGCAAGTCGCGTTTCGTAGCTCCGTACGGTAATACAAAACCGTTTTAACGAGACGTCTTCCCATTTAGTTGTGTCTGTGCCTTTTTGCTCCGGTAATCGGATTACTCTATTTATTTGATCTTAGATTACGCACTATTTTTGGAAGAGCACTTGTTTTGCGGGAAATGCAATATTGTTTTTGTGTTATATATATAGAAAGAAAGAAAGAAAATTATTTTATTTGGACACACACACACATAATACACAAAAGACAACAAATATTTAAAACAAAAGAAAGTAATTTTAAAAATGTAGTGAACTAATAATTTAAAGATATTTAACTAATAAAATAAAATTAAATCCAAAAAAAAAAATGATGAGTGTGGTACAAAATGGTCACCATTATCAAAATGTTATATTGTGTTTTATTTGTAGTTCTTTTGTTTTTGCTACGAATTGACTTCCAATTTCATTGTACTTTTGAGCCAATTATATTTTTAGAGTTTTTTTTTTATATTTTTGTGTATCATGAAAACCGTAAGTTTTAAAAAGTAACTTTATCGAAACTAACTTTTACGTTCATTAAGTGACTAGCAGACGCCACGTGGTTTCACTTGCATATTGCATCCGCCCTGAAAATATGTGTGCGAAATATTACTTATTATTATTATTTTTTTAATCGGTTCGATTTCGGCTCGGTCAAAAAAAACGATACAGTAGATTCTGAGATTACCCTTACGACCTTACAAACTTTTTTAAAAGACGACTATTGACTACATTGGCCCTATAATTCCTATAAAAGTAGTCTTATAGTGTATTTAGTTATTCGAACCTATGCCCTCCGAATCGAAGGCAGTGACCATGTCCACTGGGCTATCTCGGCGTACCTAATGGTGTAAACTATTTAAATACTCTTTTGTTTGTTAATTATTTTTGTTCTTAAATATTGTATTTTGTATTATGAAACAATAACCCGTGCACAGTAAAACCAACTGTGGTTTGTGTTGCACTATGGTTAGGCTTAATTTAAATGTGTTTTTTGTAGAATAATAAATATTTTTTTTATTTAAAAATAAAATAAATAGATTTAACTTGATTAATTTCGAACCATTCCGGGATTTGTATTCATAAACATAGCAAAGAAAGTAACTTTTTAACGAGTTATTTAGCTAACGAGACTAGCAAGATACCCAACATCATATGTTTTGCACTTCGTACTCTCATACTTTTACAACAAGTTCATTAACTAGCAGCGCCCGCGACTTCGTCCGCGTAGACTTCAGCTTTTCACAAATCCCGCGGGAACCATGGATGTTGTTATACATATAAACCTTCCTTATCAATCACTATCTATTAAAAAAACCACATCAAAATCCTTTGCATAGTTTTAAAGATTTAATCATACATAGGGTCAGAGAAAGCGACTTTGTTTTATACTATTTTATAAGCAAGCGGCAAGGCCCTAGTGACACAAATATGTAATTCAAAGAATACCTAACGATGATAAACGGCAACCACTTCATACCAAGATGTGCTGATGATCCAATTAACTCAACACGACAGGGCTGAGGAAAATATATACAACATATTTTTTTTTTTTTTTTTGAAAAATTTCTGAGTGTCATGTAATTATTCGATCAAGTCATCAATATTCTCTTTCAGTGCACTTTCATTTGAGATCCCACTCGAGTATATTTGCAGACATTGGGTTGCCCACTTTCACCCCCCAGAACTTTTAAACGACTCAACCGATTTTCATCAAACATGTCTAAAACATTCGCTCAAAAGTTACCTTTCATACAAGACAAATTAAATTAAAATCAATCTGTTCGTGAGTTATGGTGCACAGGCACACAGATAGAGAGACTTACAGACAGACACGTCAAACTTATAACACCCTTCTTTTAGCGTCGGGGGTTAAAAATAATCATGCATTACAGTATGAAACAATATTTAGGTATGTTGTAGTATTAAATCCTTGTCGGTCGAGTGACTAGTCTGTGTGGTTATGGATAATTTAAGTCCTAGGATCAAGGATTAAGAAGGATTGAGTTTTTAATATCTACTTTAAAAACAAAGTGTAATGTAAAGCACTGTAAATAAATTATGTACATACTCGTAGATCACGAGTCTCCACTCAGAATGAGAGGGATTAGGCCAATAGTCCATCACGCTGGCCCAATGCGGATTGGCAGACTTCACACACCAAAAAAATTGAGAAAATTCTCAAGGTTTCCTCACGATGTTTTCCTTCACCGTTTGGGATAATGTTTACCTACGCTACCTAAAACAGATAATAGTAAAATGAATATGTTACTCATTGCAAACTAACATGCCTTTTTTGTGTCAGCATAAGAAACCATAACATACACAGCCCTGCAAACCACGTTCCTACCTAGAACACTAATCAACCTTGTAATAACCCCAATTTGTTGATCGCACTCCCAGTTATTTTTTTATGGCCGTCTTAATAACGTCTCGTCAAAAAATCAACACAGACCCGTGCCTCAGATGACGACGGCAAAACTCTTAACTGCCATTCGTCACGCCTTTAACCGCAATTAACTATATCGTAAAACCCTGGTGTTAATTTTGAGGATCACCGCCTAAAATATACATACACTCATGTTCACGGAAATAGACGATTAGTTCCATTTGAAGTTTTTTTACTACCAAACCACTAGATTATAGAAAGGTTTACCATTTTTATGCAATGATTGCTTACATCTTCAAGCGAGGTTGTAAAATGAAACATTTGTTTATTTACCTTTCCTTCTCTACCGTGAATTAATTACTAAACCTCAGTAGACGTGGCGCCTGAAGTAGATATGTTAGGCTCATACAAAATATAGCTATTTTCAGCCAATTGGTTAGGATACTTAAGCGAAAAATTAATCTTAATCTTTCCAAGTAATAAAAATATCCTTTTTGACTCTTCATTAAGTGATATCGCAGTCTGGTTAGTTTTGCAAAGATTAAAAAAAGTAAATATTTCCTTACTTAGCCCATAATTGAACAAAGTTTTGTGTTAATCGGATGAAGGTAGAACAATCTTTAAAATATTTTTTAAGTATAACGATTACAAATCTTGAAGATATATTCCCATCAAATTATAATGAGCAGGTACTAAATCGGAGTACAAAGATAAAAAGCAAAAAGAAAAGTCGGATTGAGGTACTCAATTCCATATTCTATCGACAAAAAGAAACTGCTTCATTACGTTTAAAAGTTCCACACTAGTTACACGGGTACTGCAATTATAATATGACAGACCGATTCAAAAAACATCAGAGATTTACGGCGCCTCGCTCCTTTTCACCTATTAATATTCCACATAATAGACCCATAACCCTTTTACATGTCACATCTAATAACCACACGAAGTTTTAATAAAATTATTGTCAAGTGTACAAATATATTTTATGGGACCATAATTTAATTTTTTTTTCTCCTCTTAACCCCTACAATTTCTAACGTACTCTGTCATTAAATTAACTGTTGTAATTTATTGATAAAATTAATAGGTATGGTACTGGTTTCAAACATAATTTCCATCAGCGGTACTTTGTCTATGATTTAGCTTGGATTTATTCAGCTAAAGTTGATTTTACAGTAAAACTACCGGAATAGGTAATTACTTATATGCTTTTAACGTTAGACTTTTTGAAATGTTGCTACCAATCTATTTATTGATACTAAAACTAATACTACTAAAATACAATAAAAATTTTGTAGAAATAATTGAGATACTGTCAAAATAACAGCTTTTAATTAAATGATTTACTAGCGGACGCTCGCGACTTCGTCCGCGTGGAATTTAGTTTTTTACAAATCCCTCGAGAACCATGGATATTTCCGGGATAAAAAAGCATGTGTTAATTCATACTATAATACATCTCAATACCGAATTTCAGCTAATTCGATTCAGTAGTCGAGGCGTGAAAGAGTAACAAACATGCATATCATCAAAATCAACAGTTTTCGCAAATGTCGGGAAACTATGGATTTTGTCGGCATAAAAAGTTAAGCATGTGTTAATCCAGAGTAAAATCTATTTTCATTCCATATTTCAGCCAAATCACTTCAGTAGTAGCGGCGTTAAAAAATAACAAACATCCATACAAACTTTCGCGTTTATAATATTAGTAGGATTACGAAATTTTTGTCTTTTAGTGTTTGTTTATTGATTCTGGATAATTCCCCAAACTGTTGGCTTAATTTTCATGTGTGTTTTTTACAGTTACAGATTATGTAGTGTCCAGAAGTTTCAATCAATCAATATAACTTTACCTACTAAAATAATTATGTTTCAAAGCTTATGTAATCTTTGTGTAACTGTTACAAAATATTATTGTATCAAAACTATTCAATCAAAATGACAAATAGGATTATATTGTAGTTCATAAGTGGAGATTTTATAAGCGTTGTGTGAGATAAACAAAATTTCGCTTGTTGTTCGCGCTTATGGTAGCCATCAATCCCAACGGAAGATTATCTCGAATGTTATTTGTCTTTCGGACACAACCTGATGGCATCCTGACTTGTGTAATTTGTATCAATTACAAAAACAAACATATTGGATGTATTTAGTCATGGAAATTCATGTTTATGGAACCAACTTCAAAAATGGAGGTTCTGTTTTCAACTACATACATATATATGTGTATGTTGGTACTTATAACCGCATATTTTTTTTTAAACTACTGTACTATTGTTGATTAGGCTTTCGTTATTTAAATGCATATTTTTCAGAGAAAGTCTTGGAAAATGATTTGTACAAGCCGTTTTCTTCGTTTTAATATTGTTTGTGTTTGTGATCTACCTAAAAAACGCGCATGTAAAAATTTGAAAGGTTACAAGATACTGTCAGTTGGATTTTTATTTTCAATTTAAAAATCTCAATTCGTTTTCAGAAATTTGCAGAAAACAAAATTTGATGTTTTTCTTGCACTTGACTTCTTGCTCATAAAATTCACGAGCATCTATAAGTCTCTACTAGAACTAACGACATATTGTAACAATATACGTTATTGACTATAACTAATAAAGTTGCCAAAAAGAGCACTTGGAAATTGATATTGTTGATGAACTAGGCTTATTGTAAAAACTAGGTTACGTATTACGGTCTATATTACATTTTTTTTTAAGTTCGGTATTAAATTCAAGTTTATAATCAAATTTCTTTCTTTTCAGAAAGTTCATTTTAAACGTTTAAAAATCTGTTTTAATTTTGATACACACACCAGCATGGAAAGCAAGCTAACCTTTATCTTCATTTACATATAATATTATTATTATTACAACTTAAGTCAAGTATAGATAAAGCCAATCTACCAAGCGTATTTGTCATTAATTCGTTGACGAGTTAATAAAATTTAAGAGGCTTACAGCTACTAATACATATCAAAATGACAAATCCTTTGACACGACACCTCTAAACGCTTTCAACTCTACAGTGTTTGTTTAATGTTGTTTAGGATTATCCATGCGCGGACAATGGATCGGTGTCAATAAATTGTAAACAAATGCGCTCGCTTTGTTAAGCCGCGTCCACATGTCATGCGACTTAAGGCGGCTTCACACGTTAAACCTACTTTGGAACTAGTATGTGTTATTTTTTTTTCTGTAGTAAAACTGTACCAATATACTTCACAAGACTACAATCTAGCCTACTATTTCTTTAGGTCACTTTGTTCACGTGAACTTCAATATAGTACACTATCAACAACAACACGGACAAGTATGTTTTCTGTGACTCCGCTTTAGTCTTTGCACTGTATTCGTATGTGTTATTAACTTACTAGCTGACGCCGCGCGGTTTTACCCGCGTGGTTCCCGTCCCCGTAGGAATACGGGGATAGTATATAACCTATAGCTTTCCTCGATAAATGGGCTAAACACAGAAAGAATTTTTCAAATCGGACCAATAGTTCCTGAGATTAGCGCGTTTAATCAAACAAACAAACAAACTCTTCAGCTTTATAATATTAGTATAGATTATATTACTTATGCATGAGTATTGGACTTTCATTACATAGGTTAAAGAAGATTGCTACTACTATCAAAATAAAAAGAACTTTTTATTTCTTTTTTTATTTAGGAACATTCAAAATGCTTTATTTTATTTAAATTCGTTTATTTCAACAAAGTCTCGTTTACAAAGACTTTCATGCCAACTTCAACGATTAATTAAAAAGCGTGATTGTTACACAAAAAATACTTTTTCACACAAAACTTCATTTAAAATACAATTCAATAGTACAATATTTCTCAATTAAATGCTAGAAGGTAAATGAAAAAAGATACTTGACACTTTTAATTGCTAAGAGTTAATTTTTAAATAAAAAAAATTAATAATGGGTATTTCAATTACAAGATCTCCAAAAAAAGAAGATATCATAACACTAATAAAAACAGTTGACATCAGTTGATCCTCTAATGACGTAACTACACGCGGCTAGTCCCTAAGCAGCTTACTGTAACTGACATCTCTATTATCCCGACGCTGTAACGAGTAGATGTCTCAATGTTGATAGTTATGGAATCATCCGCGCGTTACAATGGCCGAGATTGAATAGAGCGAGGAACAGCTGGCTTATCGCCATTGAGAAGTATTAAAGCGAGTACACATTATTCCTGTAACATTCCAGGCCGTAGGAATACGAAGAAAAAGTAATTTAGTTCCATAGATGCTAGCGAGCAAGGAGGTAAATGCTCTATGCACAATTTTTTGTTTACTTACGTTATATACTTAGATATGTATAGTTTTTACACTTCCTAAACACACAACTCGATATTGTAGATAATATTTAGCTACATATTATATGTTTAAATAACTTTCGTAGTTTAATAAGCGACTAAATGAAATTAAGACATTTGTCCGCCTGAGTTTTGATGCGCTAGTGCCCTATCTCTAGTATAAAATATCGTTGTTGATGACCGATAAAACTTGAAGTAATTGAAGTAATGTTTGGTGCCGGGAAGAACGACTGATGAATGTAGTAGGTTTTAGACTGAAGAGAGTCGAATATATAGAGTTGACTTTCTCCTTCAATAAATGTCTAAGTAAGTATCACATTTTTGATTGCAAGAAATTACAGGCATTGACGTCGAGCATATTAATTAAGTAGATTATATAACATGCTCTTAGGTGCTAGGAATAAACAAGAAGGTAATATTCCCAGACGAGTTCTATCTTCTGCCCTTTCTAGAACTTAGGCAATATTTTTTTAGGTAAAGGCCAAAAAAAATACTAAATTTGCCTAAAGTTATTAAAAATCCATAAACCAGTAGTAGCGAAATGTGTATTGGCAATTATTAAGATTACTACTATCGACTGCATTGTAGATCTCTATCAAAAATTTGTTTTGCTACGCAATCCTTCAATCAATACAGTCTTCAAGCATCCTAAATTATTTTAACAGTTTGAAACATTACTGTCTGTTAACTATTTAGCCATTTGCATGTAGACTTTTAACGGAAGAAATCCTTTTAGAGACTAGTTGACATAGCAAGTTCCTGCTTCCACATTTAAGATTATCCTCGCGTTGCAATTGAGATTCAGTGAAATTGGCGACAGATTTTGGCTTGTTGCCATTGAGAAGGTTACGTCGTACATGCTTAGAACATTTGAACTATGTTTATGTTACTGTACACAAAATTCAAGGATAACGAAGACGTTATATGGGTATATAGTTTAAATTTTTTTTTTACAAAACATGAATATCATCCATATTCATGTAAATACATGTAATGTTTTGTAATTCATGTAATGAATATGGTTTTCAATAAAGCTAGTAAACCATCATGTTAAACATGACACTAATTTAATATTTTTCCTTCATTGTTTGAGACACGTGATATTTAATTTCTTAAAATGGACATAACTGAAAAGTTAGAGGTGCATGCCTCGAACCGGATTCGAACCTACACCCTCCGGAATCGGAGGCAGAGGATCCACTGGGCTATCACAGCTCTCAACAAATAAACCTGAAATTTTGAATTTTTACAATATAATTATGATTAATTTACTAAATCGATAAGTAACATCATAAGAATTTGTTTTGTACGCAGACATTGAAAAGATCCAGAATCGCATACGGTCAATGTAAAAATACATCCGATGAATATCAGATAGCAATGAAATAAAATGCATGAGCCGCATTAAAACGTATAAAGTTTCCTGATTGCAAATAAGATGCTTACTGTAATCTTGAAATACGCGTAATTGCATACCGTATGCATATCAAAGAGATTGAAATATGACAAATTAATGCTAATGTTATAATCCGTGGCGAATGCGAAACGTTTAATGCGATTCAAAGAGAGCCTAGTATAAAGATATCAATAGGATTTAGGCACTGGCTGCTATTCAAACATCAAAGCCGATGTTTGTATTTGCCAGCTATTATGAATCACGCTAAAGTGTTTTGCTATTAGTTGGGCTTTTCGTAAATAGTTGGTTTATTAGTAATTACTAAATAGACAGATTTTGGTTTGCTATTAATAATAAAATAATAAAAAAAACCTTTATTCTAGTATTACAATTTTAACTTACAATCTAACATAATTGAAAATAAATAATTACACTAAATACAAGCCGCCTGTACGGCGTTGGCCTCCCCCAAATCTTTCCATATTTTCCTGTTTCGGGCTGTACGCATCCAGGCCGTGCCACTAGTTTGTGAGAAGACGTCTTTCCATCTCCTTTTCTGACAACCTCTTTTGTCTTTGCAAACGCGGGCTGTCAATGTCAAAGTCATTCATTGCATAAGATGTCATTGTCAAATATAATTATTAATATAATTAATTAGATGTGTCAAGTTAGTGTAATATCAAAGGGATAGGAATAATTGTCCACCTATAAGTAATTTAACTGATTAGGAAAATATAGATTTCTTTGAAAATTGTTCTCATGAGTTCTTCTTAATTGTCCTAATTTATGGCCAATTTTCAGTTCTGTATCATTTGTATAATTTGAGCCCGAGTTTGTATAGAGACTGGGTTTCTCTTTTATGACTAATTATTACCTGCCTACCTGGCTTTTATTAATTTTATTAATTAAAATAATGACCAAATGCAAAATTCTATCATAAAATTGATTTTATTGGTTTTTAATGGAACCTTTTATGTTAATCGCAATTTAATGTAGCTATTTATTTTATGAATAATTTATTATTATGATTCGTCAAGTTAAATTTATACTTTAAATTAATAAACAACAATTTAAATTTACTTCATTGAAAGTAAAAAAATACCCTATGTCAATGCGAAAAGGTTTAAACAACAACTTAAGAAGCTTATTAACTGAGCTGGATTAAGGGTGGGATACAGAAGGCAGTTATTCTTGAGACGGCGCGTATTGTGAGGGGGTTCTCACTCTGGAACTCTCACCACCGGTTGCTTGGGCATACACTAGTGTTTTGTATTCTATTAGCATTATTAAAAATTAAACAAAAAAGAACAAATAAATAAATGAGAAAAAATTAATTACCTAGGTACCTTGACTTGAATTGTATTACAAACATTCTATTCGAAAATATAGTTTAATAAAAGCTATGAATAATACTGAGCTTAAATAAACAAGTGAAAAAAATGTTGATTAATCCATCAATGTTTTATGTACGTATGTAATTGTATCTTAATAAAACGTTCAATTTGACATTTCATAAATTGTAAATAATCATGAATGCAATTAAATTAAAATCGTAAAATAATTTTAATTACTATAAATTATTAAATCTCTGCGTTAAGTTTCTTCTAGTGGCGGCCATATAGCATAGGAAATGTGTACGTAATCTACAATAAATTACCTTCGTGGTTTAATCCGAAAACAAGAGAAGATGACGGGACTATACATCATTTTCCTGATTATCGTAAGTATTCTTAATGATTATTTATACCTACTTATTGCATAAACTTATGTATGTCTTTAAATACTAGCTGACGCCGCGCGGTTTCACCCGCGTGGTTCTCGTTCCCGTAGGAATATGGGGATAATATATAACCTATAGCTTTCCTCGATAAATGGGCTATCTAACACTGAAAAATGACAATGAAAAATGACAAATAGTCAACTGACATGTCAAAAGTGCTTGTAAACTGAGCCTACTTGAAATAAATGAATTTTGAATTTTGAATTTTTTGAATTCTGAAAGAAATTGTCAAATCGGACCAGTAATTCCTGAGATTAGCGCGTTCAATCAAACAAACTCTTCAGCTTTATATATTAGTATAGAAGATCAATATATTTAGCATCAGTGGGATTTGGATTCATAAAGTTCAAAATTCCAACTTCACTGTAGTTAGTAGGGTTTAGTAAATTATTTACAGTACCTGTAAGATTTTTTTCTATCATATCATATCTAAAGTGGCAATGGGCGGGGCACGTAGTTCGAAGAGCCGATGGACGTTGGGGTCCCATGGTGCTGGAATGGCAACCTCGCACTAGAAAGCGCAGTGTTGGTCTATTCCTCACTAAGTGGACTGACGACATCCAGCGAGACGCAGGGATTGGCTGGATGCAGGCGGCTCAGGATCGAGATGTTTGGAAGTCCCTACAACAATAGGACTATATATGATGATGATGATGATATACTTTGTATTTTATAGACATTATTAAGAATTAAAAAAAAAGTGTAAAACAAACGCAAATGAGAGGAACAATCTCATCAATATAAAAACAAAAGAGATTATATTACTTCCTTAAAAGTGTTTTACTAATATAATCCACTCTAAAGTAACCATTAAAATAACATAAAACCAGCAGGCGATAAACCAGAATTTACCTAATAAGGAATGATTAACAAGACAACATTTGCCTAATTAAGAGTATATTAAAGCATTAACAGATGCTTGGGCAATATATTTTGGCATTTATATAATTAATTTATGTTGTTTTCGAGTTAAAGTTATGGATGGCTTTGACAATGAAGACAATTATTACGGTAATAAAACTCAGTAAGCTTTTAAATCATGAAAGAGCTTACCTATTTACCTATTAGTAGTAAAGTACGTATTGAAAATCGCTAAAAAAGGTCAATTTGATTTCCTGACAGACAAACTTTCCCTGTCAAATTAATACTGTCATTTAAGCAACAATACATATTCTTATCAATACTAAGGATATAGGGTATAGGATAATAATATTCATAAAACCTTTGACGACCTCTGGCACAGCAGCGCAGTAATGCTGTGATTTTCAATAGAGAGATCCTGAGTTCGATTTAGGATTGAATACCTATTCATTGGCTCTGGTCTAGTCTGGTGGTAGGCATCGACTTAGTGGCGTGCATAAGGGTTATAACTAGAGTAGGCATTCAACGTAAATTGGAAAACTCCTTCTCCAAGTTTGTGCGTCATCAGGGTAGGCAGTGCATTTTTGTATCTATGGAGTGCACCTATATAATATACGTGGTAACTGGGTGTAGTAGCACATCCAGTTACCACGTATACAGCAAAGACAGAGGTATGTATGGGTAGAATAAACATGACATCGCTTTAATTAGGCATCGTTTTTGTCTACTTCGATATTGTTGAATAAGAAAAATATACAACAGTTTTTTTTTAATATATATGTTTTTATTGTTTGAGAATACAATAAGGAACTTAAGCTAACTTATCCTAATAACTATACAAATCATGCCCACGTGGAATAGTGGTATATGTTTTCTGTGATAGTCTCAAGAGTACTGGCCGTATCTCCGCGCTGGACAGCCTGGCGTGTAAAATGGCCAGGCCTTTTGTCGCCAGTCGAGGCAACTAGCCGCGGTGAAATGAATGAATCTATACTCCTATTAATATTATAAAGCTGAAGAGTTTGTTTGTTTGATTGAACGTGCTAATCTCAGGAACCGATTTGAAAATTTTTTTCAGCGTTAGATAACCTATTTATCGAGGAAGGCTATAAGCTATATATTATCCCCGTATTCCTACGGGAACGGGAACCACGCAGGTGAAACCGCGCGGCGTCAGCTAGTATAATATACATATATTTCAGTATTGTTTTCTCCTAAATCTAAAAGCAAGATACACGCTAAATGTATTCTGACAGGTAATAGGTACGTTTTACACTTAATCCTAATTAATTGTCTATTAATAAACGTTTTCAATTACTACCGCATTTGATTTATCGATCGATATATTACAAATTATTTAATAAATCAATTATGTAATAATTTATAGCATGCCGTCGAGATTAACTGAATTAATTACAATATTATCCACATTACATAATTTGATTAAAAATCAAAAGAGCGGTATCGTCTGTTGATATATGATGTAAGACTTATTAGATACAATTGAATACATATCTATAATATAACTAAAATGAACTAGAAATTCCTACATAAATTAAAATAACTCACTTATTCTAACGATTTTTCGCAGGTTAATTTTTCCTTGACTATTCAATTTATCATCATTAGGCAAATAAATATCGCACAAAATATTTTTTTTTATCGAAAAAGATCCTAGAACCGTCTACCTACTAATAGAATACTTTTGTAATGCAGATCAACTTGTTTATTTTGCAAATAAAACTATTTAGGCGTAAAATAAAATCGGCGCCGTTTTTATCATAAATTTGATTTTACCGGCTCATTTACATTGGAATTGAGTCATTAAGCCAGAAATAAATTACAACAACTTAACATTTTTTTAGTTGATAATAATGAAATTTTACCTTTTAGGGCGAACGAATTTGAATTTGAAGTATTTTGTGCTAAAGAGAAACATTTTGGTTTATTTATTCAACAAAACTGTACATGCAATAAAGCCGCATATTATGTAAAATTTAAATAATACATACTAATCTGTTATTTTCTAATTTAGTAGTAGTTTTATTCAGTTTTCATTTGCCATATTTTTAAATAAGATACTTAACCTTTCAGTGTTAGGTTTTACTTGTGTAGCTATTGAGGCTTTTAAATTTTTATTTGGATCATGACCTGCTCAAGCGATATTTCATCATCATCATCATTGTCAGCCGATGGACGTCCACTGCTCGACATGGGCCTCTTGCATGGACTTCCAAACAAAACGGTCTCGAGCCGCCAGCATCCAGCGGCTCCCTGCAACCCGCTTGATGTCTTCAGTCCACCTAGTGGGGGGTCGACCAACACTGCGCTTTCCGGTGCGGGAATTATATACAAGCGATATTTGTATTGCACAAATTGTGGCACTGATGGCAATGTCACGTAGCAATATGCTGAGTTACAGTCTGTTTCATGTAGGATGATGCGGGTGGTTCGTTTCACTCTCGAAAGTTTGCCTCGATTCACGATAACAGTACGTATTATCTGTCTGTCTGTCACCGTGCCCATGCTATCTGAAAAAACTCTTTAGGATCTATTTCTGAAGTATACCACACATCGCATTGACCTGGCGCAAAGTCTGATTACGTTAAATGTGTAACATGTTTAAATTATTCTGTACTTTAAATTATTATATTTTTTTGCCACCATTCCACGTGGGCATAATTTGTATATGTATTGAGAGCCGTGATAGCCCAGTGGATATGACCTCTGCCTCCGATTCCGGAGGGTGTGGGTTCGAATCCGGTCCGGGGCATGCACCTCCAACTTTACAGTTGTGTGTGCATTTTAAGAAATTAAATATCACGTGTCTCAATCGGTGAAGGAAAACATCGTGAGGAAACCTGCATACCAGAGAATTATCTTAATTCTCTGCGTGTGTGAAGTCTGCCAATCCGCATTGGGCCAGCGTGGTGGACTATTGGCCTTACCCCTCTCATTCTGAGAGGAGACTCGAGCTCAGCAGTGAGCCGAATATGGGTTGATGACGATAGACGACGATAATTTGTATAGTTATTAGGATAAGTCAGCTTAAGTTCCTTAATGTATTCTCTCACAATGTAATTATTATTATTATTGTATATTATCCGTTTTAATTATTAATTTCCTTCAATTCTCATGATATGAAGCAGATAACCAGAATACCTTCTCATGCGTAGGCCTCCTCCAAAACAGTTATTTTTTTTCTATTTTTGGTGGACTCTCTCCAGTCTTTACCAGCAATGGTTGCTATATTATCCATCTAGAAACTGGTATACCGGCCCCTTCAACGTAGCAACCTTTCAAAAGATTCAAGTATACAAATACAAAATATTGTCATTCTTTCAGTAACACAATCAGTGTGATCTATAGTACTGTATGTTTGTACAACACAGATGACATCTCGTTGAACAGTATCCAACCATTACTATAATTGCACCGTCTCGTCATCTGTCATCAGTTGGCTGTCGCGAGGACTCAAGCCTCAACAATATTATTACACATTCCGCTACTGTGTTTTGACACGTGAAGGAACGGTAATTTTTCAATCTCCAATTATAGATCTACGGCTTATTTATAAACATGGTTTAGGATTTAAATCCCTAATTTCTTTAAAGTGAAGTGAACTTTAAACATTAGTGTTTGGGTTTACTTATATTTGAAGAAAATTGAGGTTTAAATCTTTATCCGTGTTTATGAACATAGGAGTCTGTCTGTGTTGGAAAGACCTCAGTCTATTGATGGTTATTGAGAACTAGCGGACCCGGTCAAGCTTCGCTTTGACTTATTTGCACTTCTTCCCTACTCTTACCTTATCCTACGCACTCCATCCATCTATCCATTTACTTTAGATAGGTGAGCCCGTTCTTGAGTTATAAAATTACAACAAAAAGTGGCATTGATTTTGATATATTTTGTCAATCTTTTAATTGCGGATCAAACAGTAAACCGGTCTCTACATTTTGTACCACCGCTATGTTTTGAAACCACGTAAACTATACCTCTGGATCAATGAGGCAGTTTTTGACTGTCAAGTTTAAGTGCCTAAGTAAACCTTGATAGCCAAAAGTTGTCTTATTTTAACACTTTTCCTCAGTCTTTTAGTAGCATTGAGGATCAGTCAGTGATCCGATATCAGTCTCAATATTACATAGTCTCAAATCCATGTCTCCACCTTTGTGTTTTGAAACCACGTAAACTGAAACTCTAGATAAATTAGGCAGTTTTAAGTCAAGTTTAGGTGCCTAATCAAGCTAAAAACTGCCTATTATTTTAACACCTTTCCTCACCCCTGCAGGTGGTGGGTCGTGACGCAGTGCTGGCGGTGGCGGGCCGCGAGCGTGACGTACGCTGCGGCAGGCGCCTGGTGTCGGGCCTGTTCGCCCGCCCGCGTCTACCCCTCGGCTACTCCTATGTCACTACGGTGCCCACCGGCGCTTGCAGACTCAACGTGTCGGAAATTGTGTCGAGCGATAATTATATCGGTGAGCTTTTAAGTAATTTTGCAGTGAAATCTATCCACGAGGTAACGATCCCATACAATCTTTAGAAGGTGAGTACACTCATCTCCATTCCTTTATCCCACTTAAAAGTGGAAGGAAAGGAAATTCACTATACAGCGTTAATAAAGGAGTTTGAATTTTTATTGTATTTCAATTTATTCCAATCGCAAGAGTATCCTAGGCTAGGTGACGAGTTTCGTTGTTCATTTCAACGTTATACGTAGTATAATTTTACGTGAAATCTGCCAAATATTTTCCATATGTAACCAAGTTCCAAAAATAGGGAAGTGTATGTTTGTTTATCTTTGACGTTTATCCTTACCTATTCAATTATTATGAATTTGGCATGTACACGTTGTCAGGTATACAGTCTAACTTTCATTCATTGTCATCGTCATTATATCAACCTTTTCCATTCACCTCTCATCATCATCATCTCCTTTCCCTTATCCTACTTAAGTGGTGGTCGGAAAAATATGTCAATCTTTTGTTTTGACATATTTTGACACAGTTTTGGCTAGTGATTTTATGACCGGCCGCCTGCCTGACGTCGTCCTTGGGAATTCTCAGTTAGGTGGGTATTTTTAACCGCCACCTTTCAGTTCAATGGGCATCTCATTGGTAGTGGATTCTTTGTCGGAATGTGGGTAACACTATGTGTAATTTTAATGTGTAATTTTGCTACCCACTTGCGACGTTTAACCTTAGTCGCCTTTTACGACATCCATGGGAAGATATGGAGCGGCCCTATTCTTACACCGGGGACCGCACTTTTCCATTCACCTCTATCGTACGTTAACTCATCACTTACTCCATTCTCATTAGGTACATAATATCTTCTCTCTTTTGTAAACTTCCTCTTCTCTCCTCTTGTGTTTCTATCTCCATTAGTAGTTTTACCATTCTTTTTATAATGTGACTTTCATCCATCCACTTCACGAGCCGATACTACGCTAACCTATTACTCCTCAACATTTCCCGTGACTATCATATATTACGAAAAAAAGTAGCGTTCCCGAAATAGAAATATAACTTTGTAGGCATTGTTTCATTAGGTGAAAGAAGTTGTCTTTACATATATGATTAATCCAAAGTAAGCAATATTTGTTTGTAGGAACATCCTCAATTAGAGCTGTTGAAAATATCATTACTCAACCATAGTCACGTGACAGATTCACATTCGCGTTAGACATCCATTTGTTCACAGTCAATGGTCCTTTGATGAAGCCAAATGGGCCGCGAACGTTAGGTTAGTCGCTTATCAATCAACGTTGCCCATCGGATTGCTCATAAATCATTCTTAAATGCAACAATAGGGACGCCCACGTTGTTCTGTGCGATTACCAACAGATCCCGTAACCTTGCATTGAATTCCGCGTTATTTGGAATCAATTAGCTTCCGAAGTTGTATTGATCATTTCGGGCTTTAGTATGTATGTTTGTTGATTTTGTTAGTATTTGAAGTGCATCGTAATAGATGATGTAACCATGAATTTAATAAATGGTGGTGCTTGTATCCACCATGCTATTCCAACGCGAACTGGCTGAGTACATAACGGTGTCCGATGTTTATAAGATTGTCCAAGACCAACGTCCTATTTCTCTGAGGATAGCTTAGGAGGCTTTAATAAATAGTGTGACCCATGACTCGGCCTCGACTCTATAGTCTAGCAAGTTCGTTCATGACACTTCCATGATATGCGGACGACGGGGAGAAAGACTGCGCGGGTGTGAAATCGTGCATGCGGGGAAGTGAGGTGCATCAGTCGTGGGTTTTTCATTCATCGCTACACGCTCCCTGGCCCGCGTGGACCATAGGGAGTGTTACGAACGAAGTTGCGAAGCTATAGCGACCTTATGCCCATATGTTATCCCCTAGATCAACGAGGCAAATATTCGCTATAAATATTCCGCATTATTTCTAAAATATAGTATAATAAAATAAGAATAAGGATACAACATTTGAATAAACTGATGCTCGATACAATTTAGTCGGAGTAAACTCGTAAATACAAATTCGATTACGTATTTCGTACAACCAACAGTATACTAACTCGATCCGTTTGAACCAAGGCCAAAGGTTGGGGTCAAGAATAAGATACCGGCGTGTAGGTTCGCAATAATTCCTGGCCACGTAAACTTGAGGTATGCTAACAAGCTATGAATGTTGCGATGTGCCGTTGAATAACATTACCAACATTAGAATTGTACATTGTTCAGATTTTATATTCGTGAGTTAAGTAACTGATATTCTTGGCTTCAGTCTTTTTACGTAATAAAATAATTTTAAGATTGTCTTGTGTTTCAATAGTATAAATGTTTTCTTTGCATGCGGTTATCAGGTTAAAATGATTCAAGGTATTTGGCCAGTCAGAAGAGTTTTCAAATCGGTCCATTCGTAAATAAGATTCCTCTTTATACCTACTATTAGTGTCTTTATACCTACTATTAGTGTAAATTGTTTTCTTTTTATCATTCTATATCTATTTCTGTTTCTTTACATTTTTGGGAAAATTACCTACGTCATAAAAATACTGTCCTTATTTTGGTATTGGATATAATTAATTTGTACTATTTCATTGTTTTTTTTTCTTTTATTTGGATGATTCTATAAATTCCTATGAGAAGTCCAGCCCTGTAGTGAGCCTTTAAAGAGGCTGATGATGATTATTTTTTATATGTATTGACATAATGACAATTAATGTGATTTCTTGTAGCATTGAAGATTTCAAATGGATCATACATAATGAATGGCGAGTTTGCTGTAAGCTCTCCTGGAACATACGAAGCCGCTGGTGCCAGGTTCATATACACGAGAAATGTTGGACTAGACTCAGTCTTTGCATCGGGTCCTATACAATATCCAATCGATATAATGGTAAAATCTTAATCCTCTATCTCTCAATATAAGAGCGGTTATGCACTGCATCTGATTTTGTAAAATAACGGATATAATAAAAACTGGTTACAAATTCGGATATGGGTTATGCACTAATCCGATCTCTGATCTAAATCCAATTCTCCGCTGTCGAGATCTGGCGATATATTGAATTGGAATTCGAGGCACAATAACTTCTGTCATCCAATTTCTCTCCATCATATGAGAGGTACTCTGGGGTACTCTCATAATGATGGAGACAGAAGTGGGATCTAGATTATTTTCAGGAAATCAGATCGGATGCCGTGCTTAAACGCTCTAAGGATAGTCAAAGACTGCCAAAATCATTACCTTTTCTTTTGGCTTCGCCGTTCTTCGATTTTTCAGAATTTTTAAATATATAATGGTTCTTATTTTAGGTTTTATACACTCAACCTAATCCAAGCATAAAATACGAGTATTTCACTGAATCACTGCCGGGTCAGGTCGATGTTGAGCCAACCAATGCTGACTTACCAGAGCCTACAGTTTCTCCTAAGCATACAAGACGACATCATAGTTACGAAACATATCCAAGATCTGGTATCAGACATCTAGATTCAGCTGGACTGATAAAGGAAAATCCAGTTGAGAAGAGTTTTGAAGAAAACATTGTTGGAGGAAGGAAATTCATGTGGAAGATTTTATCTTATACTCATTGTTCTAGAAGTTGTGGTGGAGGTATCCAAGTAAGATTTAATTCTTTTCATTTTTCTTTTTGGTCGTATTCTTCGTTTCTGATTGTCAAGTCCCTTCTCTGATATTTTACTATTTGATTTAATAAGATATATAATAAGATGAATAGTTTTTTCAATATAACGATCTAAATAGTAAATAGTTCACGTATTATTTTATTTTAGGTAGGGAAATATAGATGTGTCGAAGCAAGTTCAGTTGGAGATCGGGAAGTATCGTCTCTGCATTGTTCAGGTTCACCACCTTCGGCTAAAAGACGTCGATGTGGTCAAGGCCCTTGTGCGCCAAGATGGCGGGCAGCCGCCTGGTCTTCTTGCCCTAAATGTGGTCCAGCTACTAGAACTAGAATAGTCGGCTGCGTACAGGATCATTCTAGAGGTATCACGAAGGTAATATAATTATAATAACCAATTCTCTGTCTTTTTTAATTACGTTTTAAAGTTAATATGAATATAAATGACCTGAACATATTTTTGTAGATTAGCGATCACAAATGCCTATCACTCAAGCCAATAACGACAGAAAAGTGTAATATACCTGATTGTGGACTAACTCCAGGAATCAGACAAGTAGATCGTAGTAACTCACGAGTGCAAACCGACACTTTTAGAGATGGACCAGTTTATACCATAGCGGTCGATGCATCAAAGACAGAATTAGGTCCTGAATATAGTTTTAATACTGGAGTTGGAGGCTGGCTTCAAACTGACTGGAGTGAGGTAAGAGGAAGCATTCAATAATGATTTTTTCTTTAATGAGATATCCTTATACAAATCGTACCCACGTGGAATCGCGGCAAGAGTAATGGCTGCATTTCTGAGATGGCATTTACGCCAAAAATTACCCAGTTCTTCTGTCAACAGTTGCAACTAGCAAAGAAACCATTCAGATATTTTTTTTGGCACTGCGAATTCATGGTCAAGGGTTTCCACGACAAAAAATAAAACATGTACTCGTAGCTCGTGTTCAAAATCGAATTATTATAGAGAAAATAATTATGTATGTATTTCTATTTTTACAGTGTGTAGGTTGGTGTGTAGGAGGAGGTCTACAAACCAGAGCAGTCCGGTGTGCCGACCCCTCCGGTTGTCCTCAAAACTCTCCAGATACATCTCGTACATGTACTCCTAGAACGATTTGTGACCCTCATGATGGGCATTGGTTCACTGGTAATTTATTTGTCTGTTACAATATTTACTAACTGCACTACCTAGGATGTTTGCCATAAGTTGCACACCTCGAGCTCTCTCTTTAGTTGAGTTGGAATAGAGAACAGAGCGATATTTTAGATTCCAGGCTATTGGTCGATGTATAGACAGTAATTGTCTATCTCTCCTGACGAGTAGGTCAGGATACCTATGGTATCCTAGGCCTACCCTGGTGTTCATAAGCTTTGACTTTCTTTATCTACTTTATTGTTTTAAGACCTTGAACTTATTTCTACGTTTTCCATTACCTTATTTTTTTATTCAGTAGTTATCTTGATACCTTGAACCGCAAAAGTTACGTCTGATTCTGAGATGATGCATGTTATGCGTTCTTGATTTCCTCAAGTTATAAATTATTTTGTGTTATTGTGTAGATAGATAATCGTGTTTATCATTATTATTGATGAAATAAGCATGAGATCACTTTTATTGATAAACGTGAGTACATTGTCTACGTCTAACTTTTATCTTGTTTATTGTATTATACTTTTGTTTTAGTTGTATTATGAATATTCGAGCAATTGATACGGCATAGATATTACGAATATCTCCATCAAACTAGTTAGAAAAATATAATTAGGTATCAGACTAGTTTCGTAATACTAAATATTAAATTCTACGCCTAAATTACTAGGTTTCATGAATTCTGGAAAGATTAACTAAAGTGTTTTTCATATAGCATGGGTACGGTGACAGTTGTCTTATGACTTCCACAATACTTTCAACTTTCAAGAGTGAAACGAACTGTCACCCGCACCATGTTATGTACTATTAACTTAAACCCTCTCATTCTGAGAGGACACTTAAGCTCAATAATCAGGTGAATAAGGGTTGTTAAAAATGATGAGCAAATATTTATTCTGTACAAAACCTTTTAGAACTTTTAATAATTGTAGGTGAATGGTCAGCTTGTACATCGTCTTGTGGTGGAAAGCAAGTTCGCGGGGTGCTATGCATCGGTGGCACCGGGAGACATCTTCGCGATTCAGCGTGCAAGGACACCAAGCCTGAGCATGAGAGGAGCTGTGGTGGTGAATGCACTCCCATTTGGTACACCAGTGAGTGGGGTCAGGTAGGTAGACTACTGTATTATAAATTTGTAAAATTTTTAAAAATAAAACGCAATATTCTGATTGACCTTAATTTTGAAGCGTCAATAGATATTTTTTAAAATAATATTTTTGTCTTAATATGACCGATAATCCCGTTTCCCTCCAATTAGTACGACAACAGTCCAGCGGTAGTGGCGTGCACAGGGTTTTTACTAGGGTAGGCATTATACGTACAAAATTGTAGAAAATATAATTTTCTCCAATACAGGTTCGCAATGAGTGCTCAGGGTAGGCAATGCATAACAGTGAGGAACAAAGTACAACCACTCGGTGATGAGTCCGGTCCCTTTACTATTAGCTATTGCGGCTTCTTTTGACTGTTTTTTTTTAATTACAAATAGATGGACCAACTCATGTTAAGTAAAACACCCTCGCCTACATTGTGACACTTCAATCTCAGGAATAGGTTATACAATGCGCTACCTTAAAGCGCTCTTTAACCTGATGCATTATGAAAAGCTCACATTTCCATAATATAACATAAAATTGAAAATTTTTAAAAACCCTCAAAGGTCATGAAATTATTACACTCTCGAACAAGACATTGACTTTCTCAGCGCGCTTTCATCCGAGACCCCACTCGAGTAGGTATATTTGCCGACATTAACCCCCAGAACATTTAAACGGCTCAACCAATTTCCATCAAACATATCTAATAACACTCGCACATAAATCACCTTTCACACAAAATAAAACAAATTGAAATCGCTTCATCCTTTCGTGAGCTATGGTGGCACAGACAAACACGTCAAACTTACCCCTCTTTATGCGTCAATGATTAAAAAGCAGACAAGATCACAGCAATGCTGCTTAACAACTGAATTAAATGACTGTGGTATAGCTTGGCTGATTCCATTCCTTCGTAACACTCCCGATAGTCTGCGCGGGCCGGGAGGGGGTAGCTATGCCCCGCGCATACGACTTCACTTCACAACAGCGCAGTCCTGTTGTTTTAACGCCTACCTTCAAAAATTCAAAATTCAAAATTCAAAATTCATTTATTTCAAGTAGGCTCAGTTTACAAGCACTTTTGACACTTCCCTTATAGTCCTAGTCTCGTACCAATCATTCTTAACGAAGTTTAGTTTCATATACAAAATACATAGTAACGTATGTTGTAGGCATATCTTTCTTATAGAGTACCTAGGGCAAACAGTGTAAAATATTTCAAACTTTTTTGCATTACGTAATGTGGCTGAATATTTAAAAAGTTATATGTTCATGTATTGTTAGTCCAATCAATGAGGAACGCACTTCTTTTTTATTTTGTTAACAAGGTACGCGAACATCGCCGTGCGTTAAATCTAGTAGTAAGTATTTTTTATTTGAAGACAACCCTAACGTTGTTTGAGTCGATTTAATAAAAATAAAAACTGTAGGCTAATAATTATGTTCAAACTGAATTGCGCCGTATTGTGTCGTAGCGAGAGTTGCTATTTATTTTAATGACTTTGGGGAGTGAATCTTCTGTACTTGTACATATGTTTTCTGTGTACGAGCTACTAATACTTGTACTACTTACAGTGTGTAGGCAACTGCACTCTCGGAGTCGGAGTACAGAGGCGGACAGTGGTGTGCGCGCGCGCCGACAACGCTGCCACCAGTGATATCGAGTGCCCTTCGCCGCGACCACATGCGCATCTTCCCTGCGAGCCTAAGTGTGCTACGGAACCCACCCTGCCACCAGAGTTGGCTATAGGTAGGAAAAAACCTACAAAATTTGTACTGTAGTTCTTAGAAAAAACTCAGTAGGTATAGCTGGCCCGAGATGCGAACTCAGGACGTCGTGATCCGAAACCACATAAGATAACCACCAAACCAAAGCAGTTAAAAAACAAACATTATTTCTTTATAATGTACATTTGATTCAATATTTTACTTTTAGTTCCTCTTTTTGTGACGTTTGCAGGTAGCCATTGAACCTCCAAAACTTTTTTTAACAGAAAACCACCGATTTTTTGCCTTGGCAATCACTCTGGTGCACAAATTAGACGGATTATTTGTACTTTCATGCGAATTTAAAATATATTTTAGATATTAACTGACCCAGCAAACATAGGCGTATATGGGGGGGGGGTCCGTGACCATCCTGGAATGGTCCAGTGCCCACCCCAGTGAAAACGAATTTTCTATGTTCAGTGTTGACTCTCCTCAGCCAGGCCCACCGTAGGAAATAATCCTAGATACGCCAAGGCCAGCAAACGTTGTAAAAATTTTGTGGTTGACCACATGAGATTGGCCGATTCCCAGGCTTACCTGATATGCACACTTTCATAGTAAATGCTCAGAGGAGCTTGACAAAAACATCTCGACACGAGAATTTTATATATTGAATAAATATTTTACTTTATTTTATTTCAGAGTCCCAAAAAGCGGTTACCGAAATTCAAACCACACAAAAAAGTACTACAATAAGCATTAAAAAAGGTATATAACTCAAACTCAAAATTTCTTTTAATTAGGCTTTGTTTACAAGCATTTTTGAAACGTCAAGATATGTCATGATTGAATGGTGTTAATTAAAGTCTAAAAACGTAAAATTAAAATTACGAGGGTACCAAGAAGAGCCCGCAACAAACGTGCAAGAATAGTTATTGCTTACTTATTATTTATTTACATAATTAATAATTAATAATAATACTTTTTTATTTATTTTACAGACTGTGAAGACAAATTGCCAAACTGCGCGCTTGCCGTTCAAGCGAGACTTTGCCATTATAAATACTACATACAAAACTGTTGCGATTCCTGCAATGTGCCGTCATAAAACAATCACAATGTACATAAATACGATGTAATTTTCCAACAGTTCGACGAACAATCTCATAATATAGTAGTCGAGACACACGGACGCGTGTCTACCCAATTCGAGCGATCGATTGACTCAGCGACAGTATCTTTACTGGACCCATTAAGGGTCATTTTCATATACCCGAGCCTATACGAGATAGTATTAATAAGAAATGTAACAAATAATTAACACATAAGTGTAATTAATAAGGAATTTAAAATTAATTGATATAAAAATAAAATTAATTGATATAAAAATATATTTTGGTGTGATATTTAAATTATGTTCATTAGATAATGTTATACGTAAGAAATATATAAGGATGTTGAAAGAAATATAATAATGAATTTAAACCCGTAAGATTCATGAGATATTTGTACTGATATTGTAAATAGATAACAAATAAAATAAAATTATATATTTTACGTTTTTTTATTTATATACATCATTGTCTTATATTCTAATTTTGATAATATATTTTTATTCAGTAGTTTTTTACATAATTTTTTTTTAATGATATATATCTATACTAATATTATAAAGCTGAAGAGTTTGTTTGTTTGTTTGTTTGTTTGATTGTTTGATTGAACGCGCTAATCTCAGGAACTACTGATCCGATTTAAAAAATACTTTCAGTGTTAGATAGCCCATTTATCGAGGAAGGCTATAGGCTATATATTATCTTCGTATTCCTACGGGAACGGGAACCACGCGGGTGAAACCGCGCGGCGTCAGCTAGTAACTAATATATGAGTAACTAGCCTTTTACACTCCACGTAACACCCTCCGTATATTCATAATAGGCTGCATTAAAACTAATATCATTGATACCACAATAAGTCCTATAAACATCATTTCATTGGTATTACCCAATTGCTTAAGATGCTTGTTTTCAGTCTTTGGATACAATGCCATAGCAAGAAACGCAAACGCTATTGTAAAGCAGCCCAGTGTTGCGTGGGCTACTGTAATAAAGTTTTTTTTCAAGTTAATTTTTGATGAACACAAGTTAACAACTCCACCAATCAGACTCAGCATTGTTAGAGCCATCGCAACGAGACCTGAAAATAAAAAAAAAATCATTACCATTTCTTAAAGTGAAATTGTGCTGTAAGAAGTTCACTGAAGATAGATGAGCCGTGATAGCCCAGTGGATACGACCTTTGCCTCCGATTCCGGAGGGTGTGAGTTCGAATCTGGTCCGTGGCATGCACCTCCAACTTTTCAGTTGTGTGCATTTTAAGAAATTAAATATCATGTGTCTCGATCGGTGAAGGAAAACATCGTGAGGAAACCTGCATATCAGAGAATTATCTTAATTCTCTGCGTGTGTGAAGTCTGCCAGTACGCATTGGGCCAGCGTGGTGGACTATTGGCCTAACCCCTCTCATTGAGAGGAGACTCGAGCTCAGCAGTGAGCCGAATATGGGTTGATGACGACGAGATGATCTTATGAAAAGTTCAGGTCTTCTCAGCGGGTGATGCAGAGAGCTATGCTCAGAGTAAGTATGTTTTGTAGATAAGTAAGACATTGATGGACCATGAAGACAACAAGCCCTTAAACAAAAATTACCTGTGAAATGAACCAACGTGAATAACGCTTAAAAGGCTGTTACTATATCAGAAAATAACTCTGAATACTATGCCGTCATTTCTGAGCGGTACAGCGGTGAGTACGCGAGTGAATGGAATTTCTCAGGTGCAAATGATGAATTACGACTAATTATAATCGTACGGCTTTGTTATAGTGTTAAAGATGATTAAAAATAAATGTCGAAAATCCTAGTGCCGTACTAAAATGGTGGTGCCGGAAGTCAGAACAAACTTCTAATTGTCTACAATTGCAGAAGCAAAATAGGTTATTTATTACTGTGCGGCATTTGTGCAATTTGTTTTGTACACATATACAGATACTTTGCCCGTAAACGCCGTACATTTTTCCAGCGCAGGAGTCGAAAGATAAGAGTCGCAAGCCCTACTCTTCATTTGCGTACTCAACTGTACCGCTCAGTAATGACGGCATAGTGCTCAGAGTTATTTTCTGTAACAGCCTTCTAAGCGTTATTCATGTCGGTTCATTTCATTTTTTTTCAATTTCAATTTTTGTTCAAGGGCTTGTAGTCATATGTCCATCTTCTAAAACAGTCGATGGACGTTCTCTGCTAGACATAGTCCTTTTGCATGGACTTCCATACAGCTCGGTCTCGAGCCACCAGCAATTGGCGGCTTCCTGCAACCCATTTGATTTCCTTGGTCCACATAACGAGGAGCCGACCAACATCTGCTCTTCGAACGCCCTGCCTTTTGCCACTTCAGCTTCGCGACTCGCTGAACTATGTCAGTGTCTGGTTTTTCTGTGTCCAAGCATAGTTAGCACCATTAACCGCTGAGTGAATTTGAGCCTTCTTATGAAGCTCGTAGAAGTAAGTCTCGGATCCGTAGGTAATAACTGGCAACACGCACCACCATGTTGTTTAGTAATCATTCACAATATTGGCCTCCTGATAAACCAAGACTTGGTCTATCTACCAAATTTAATTTTAATCTCTATACATTTCCTCTGATATTTTTTTTTAGTTAGGTATGGAACTCTTGCAAGGTATAGGCGAAAGTATACATATGTATATGCTTACCAAAAATGCCATGTAAGGTACCGCCACGTCGTCGTGTTAGCACCATTCTAAGGCATCCCGCGATGCCTAAGATGGAACCGATAACTTGAAGAGCATAATGCACTGTTCTCTTGTTATTGCAACTGAAGGCTCTCGCCCAGCCTGTGTTGATATTCATACTGTGTATCCCTTGCACCATTAGTATGATGTACTGAATAATTAAAAAATATAATGTAAAGTTACCACTGATTTTGATAATCGCATTAGGACGAATTTGGTATTGCTTTGTTTTATGAAGTAAATGGCCGACGCCCCGCGGTTTTACTCGTGTAGTCCTCGTTCTCGTGAGAATACGGAGATAAAATATAGCCCATTACACTCACAAATAACGTGGCTTTCTAGTGTCAAAAGGGTTTTCAAAATCCGTTCAGTAGATCCAGAGATTACCTACAAAACCACAACGTTTAGCTCTTCCGACTTCCAAAAAGGAGGAGGTACTATGTTCGGCTGCATGTATGTTTTTTTTTTTAAATATTAGTATAGATTAACCGCCTTGTTGGTATACCACTTAGCCCTTGTGGCTTCGGATCACAAGGTCCTTGGTCGAACTATGAGATAAGTACTGGCTTTTATTTCATCTCATCAGTTAAATTTTTTAACTCTTAGTTAGGAAGTTGGAGAGCACATGTATCAAGCCGTCAGTCGCGGTCATTATCATTATCATAGTCATATCATTATCAACCCATATCCGGCTCACTGCTGAGCTCGAGTCTTTTCTCAGAATGAGAGGGATTAGGCCAATAGTCCACCACGCTGGCCAAATGCGGATTGGCAGACTTCACACACAGAGGATAAAGAAAACTCTCAGGTATGCAGGTTTCCTCACGATGTTTTTCCTTCACCGTTTGAGAGTTTTCTTAAAATGCAGAGAACTGAAAAGTTGGAGGTGCATGCGCCGGACCGGATTCGAACCCACACCCTCTGGAATCGGAGGCAGAGGTCATATCCACTGGGCTATCACGGCTCTATCATCGTATAGTGGTTGTTAAAGAATTAAACATAATCACAAGTCCGCCAACATGTACTTGAGGGTCTATACTTCATATCCTCTCTCATAAAAGGATCCCAGGCCTAACCCTGGAGTGTACCGTTAAAAATCCAGGTGAAGTATACAATTGCCTAGACTGGTGTCAGAAGGGTTCATGGCTGTAAAACTTCCTCAGACGAACTCTTACACAAATTCGATCACTTCAATTCGAAAATCGACCAACACCTTAAGAAGCTTTCGCTCAACTGTTGGATCAAGAGTCGGATACAAAAGGCAGTGATTCTTGAGACGGCGTGTATTGTAAGGAGGTTCCTCACTCTGGAGTCCTGACTACCTTGGTTGCTTGGGCACTCAAATGTCCCGCAGCGGGAGGGTTGATTTTTTTTTTGTTATAAATTTTTAATAGTGTTTTGTATTTTATATTTATATTGACATTGTTAAAGATTAAAAAAAAAGAACTAATAAATAAATGAGAGATAAAAATTGTAGGTAACTCACCCCAAAAACACACAAATAGATATGTTGGGAAACAACAAAACTTTTTGGTGAAGACATCAATAAGTTAGCGTAAATAAAGGCCATGATAGCCACAGCACCAAGTAACAAATTAGTTATCGTATTTGTCAAGTTAAGAACCGTGAACGCGAATGGAGATTCATTTTGCATTTGCACATTGTAACTCCTAATAGTTCCTGGAGGTACGGACGCCATTATTTTTATTTACAAAATGGCGTTTGTTTCAGAGGAATTCTATTCGAATGAATAAAATTGCGATGATAACACTTTAGAGCTAATGATACGCTATCAATGTATTATGATCTGAATTTATCTGTATAACTGTTAGGTAACGAATATTATCAGTATTTGTCATAATGACAGGGGTCCTTGGCTTATCGTGATCTCCGAGGCATGTCTGTCGCACTAGCTAGAATTATTGTTTTTACCACAGAACAAAGATGATCCAGAATGAGTCTTTACAAGCAGCGCAGTGAGGCCGGTGAAACCCATAAAAAACAAACATCACGCGTCCCCTTGACATCCGCATATACAAACTTTTTTCATTATTTGTATTTCAAAATTTAATACTATCAACAATTACGTAAATTAATATATAAATCAATAATTACCAATAAAAAAGTACTCTACCTTATACTCAAGCTAATTTACAGTTGTCTAGTAGTAATAGTCTCTGCGCTAAACCGCGGCAGACGGAGGGACGAACGGACAGACGGACGTTTCGTTTAAATACGACGAAATATTAAGGATTCCTTGTGGACTACGGAACCCTATAACCGAACAAGTGCGATTCGGATTTGCCACTCAATTATTAAGTACGTATTACTTTGTAGGTAATTACGTAGGCACTTTTAAAAAAACTTTTTTTTTATGATTTAATGACACATGCATAGTTTCAGATTTTTTCTTAGAATTGTAGTGATGGTATGACTTGCCAAATTTCATAGTTCTAGGTCAACGGACAATATCCTGGGATTCCTAGGAGAATTCGTTTTTTTTGAGGCTGTATCTTTTTTACGTTAACTTGGAGGTTTGATTTTTCATATCTTCAAGGAACTGTAGACCTAGGCATAATGTTTTTAATTTTAATTCGATATCCGAGTTAAAAGGACAGACTTGACAGGCTAACGGACAGCAAAGTGATCCTAGAAGGGTTCCGTTTTTACCTTTTGACGGAACCCTAAAAGACGTGGCTTTTAGGTTTCAAGAAACTGTAAGGTACAAAATGAAATAAAACAACATCTTTGGTGTTTAAAGCTTATTATTTTTGTACGTTGTTACACGCTTTATTAGTACAGACAGTATTTTGCTGTTACATTAGTAGAAACCAATTTTTAACATAATAATTGTGATGGTACGGTTTAAATTATTTTATTGTACTTGTTACCTAATACATAAATACTTACAGCCGGTAAATAAATGCGCTATACATATTAAAATAAAATATTTACACGAAAATTGTCTCTTAAAGCAGTGTCACAATTAAAATCACAATTAAAGTCACACTTAATTGTCACAATTAAAGTCACACTTAATTGTCACAATTAAAGTCACACTTAATTGTCACAATTAAAGTCACACTTAATTGTCAAAATTAAAGTCACACTTAATTGTCACAATTAAAGTCACACTTAATTGTCACAATTAAAGTTACACTTAATTTATAAATAGTTATGCAAGCGATAATACTTGAAAATGGAAACAGAAATATTTATTTTTGTAAAAAGAAGCCTTATTTATCCACATTTCTCCCTCTGGGGGTTGGATACCTATTTAGGGCCCACCAGAGAGTTAAGAAATGTCTTAAATACGTGGGTTCTTTACTAGGCAACAAATGTTTTTCCAAGTAAGGCTAAATTCATAAACTAATTACATAGTAGGTATTGTTAATCAAAACATTTAGGTTAGGTAAATTTAATATTGTATGTCAGTAATCTGAAGGTATCACTTTTGACGAAGGTATTATTAAACTGAGAATAAGCCACCCAAATTTTAACTCAACCTCATTTATGATATTGAGTTGGATGTGGGTTAGACCTGAGTTTAGATTTTCTCAACCTAGTTTTTGGAAAATATCTTCGCATTTTAACCTGACTGAACTGATTGTTATATTTATTAAAAATCATTATTCTGCTAAAACATTTTACTGCAAGTAATAAATTAATACAAAAAATTAAATTTTAAAACAAGAATTTATAAAAATGTTCTGAATGCTAAGCTTCATACCCGTATTAAAAATTGCGGAGACGGCGTCATTTTGTAGGAAATCCTCATGGAATAGCTGCTATTTTAAGTTATTTTTATGTTTCACCAGAATTTAACCAGCATACAAAATTTCAAATTTAAGTTAGTTAAGGGAGAATGTTTCAAATTTAACTTTCAAGATTTATCAGGAAAAATAAAAAGCAGCTAGTAAAAAGAAGACACGTATATACCTTCGAGTACCTACTAACAATAAATCAAAAATCAAAATTCGAATCACAATTAAATTAACGAATAGGCACACTCCGTGATCGAAATGCTACGCATTCGTGATTTAATTAACGATTCAATGTCACTCCTTGATTTATCATCTCGTAATGTGGCACTGCCTTTAAGGACAAATTCTTTGTTTACACAAACTGAATCAATAAATAATGAACACAGTGTCATTGTATCTAAAAGCTACAAATAGAAACATATTGTTCTTTGTTACTATCATATTATCAAGGAATACTATAAAACCATAATCTAAAAACATAGCCTACATTTAATGACTAAAACTATAGAACATTTTCAATGGTTAACTAACTTATAATACAATTTTTCGTAGAATCTCTAAAGTTAATATTTATTTCAAATTCAGTGATTCAACAGAGAAGCTATTGTGCAGGAAATATATAATTATGTGCGTCGATAATATTAAAAATTTTGCATCATTCACTATAGATATTTCATGGAAAATTCTTATTTAAATTTTGCCTTTCGTGGTGCTTCGGTTTTCTTCTAAATTGTGTTATCCAAATGTGTCTTATTTAAATCCGTATCTAATATTTTGCCTTTCGTGGTGCTTCGGTTTTCTTCTAAATTGTGTTGTCCAAATGTATATTACGAAAGGCAAACGAATCACATTACTTCAGAAACTCTATAAACTGGAGATCACAAAACTATTCCTAACTTAAAAGATACAAATGAACAACATTATTCGACAAACTATCTTGTTGAGATGAGACACAAAAACAAAAATGCACACAATAATAAATATTTACTAATATAATAAATCGAATTAAGCCGAAACTTTCGCCTAACTGTTGGGTTAAAGTTCGCATACAGAAAGCAGTAACCCTTGAGACGGCATGTATTGTGAAGAGGTTCCTCATTCTGGAGCCCTAACCACTGGTTGCTTGAGCATTCAAAAGCCCTGCAAGCGAAGGAGCAGATATTTTTTACAAAATTTTCAGTGTTTTTATATGTATATCAACATTGCATGTAAAATATTAATGTATTGAAGTCAATTTATTTTTTACAGTAGTAGTTAGAAATATTAATCAGAGAAGTTTTTTTTTAATTTGCCCATAATTATTACAAAGTGCATGTAAGATTTCAGTTTATACTTTATAACAAAAATATTCGTCGACTCGTGTTGTTTAGTATTCATTAATAAGTTGTGTATTAGCATGTATGTAGGTAATAAATGTGTGTCCATCTGTATCAAAATACTATGAGTCAACTTCTTCCGAATCCCTCAACGGTATGTACCTGCAAATAAATAATCCTGTTAAGTAACTACATTTTAATATTAATTAAAATAAAGCTCCAAGCAAAATATTTGGGACTGATCTTTAAAAATATAGTAAAAATATTTTCAAAATGTATGGGTTTTTTTTTTTCCAATACATATTTAATTTTCGAAGCGTTTGTAAATAGAGAACCAAATAGAGAACCAACCTCTGGTCTAGTCTATAAATAAATTAAACGTATTCAAAGGGTTTACACATCAACATAATGTGCGAGTAGGTACCATACTTTTCTCTAACAATAGGCTTCGTGACAGAATATTTGATTCAATTACTAAAATATGCACAGCGAATGGATTTTACCTGTCACTGGTAACCCTGACAAAGCTTTAAATAAATAGACACACTTATCTGTAGGTAAATATAATTTGAAAAAATGTGTTTGACATCCAATGCGTTTCCACCGCATGCATCTTAATTCATCGAATTCATCGGACGTGATTGCAAGTTTACTAGTACCTATATAAAAATCAATGTTATGATATTTTTTATAAGGAATAAGCTAGCGCTTGACCACGATCTCACCTGGTGGTAAGTGAAGACGTGGTCTAGATGTGGCCTGTGGTGGTGGTGTAACGCGCTTGCCTAGAAGATGCCTATACACTCTCATCTTAAATTTGCCCAGATTGTAAGAATTAGGAAAAACTGACTTCGGGAGAGAGTTCCATACCCTAGCCAAGCGTATAAGAAACTAAAAAGCAAATCGCTTCGTACGAGTTCTAGAGATGTCAATGACATATGATTGGAAACCTTATGGATGTCTTGCAGTGCGATGGTAAAAAGGAGACGGTGGTACAAGCTCAAATATCTCCTGTGCATACTCTCCGGAATATATTTTGTAAAGAAACCGAGAGACTAGCAACCTTTCTATGAAGACCAAGGGTTTGAAGTTTTTATTATATGGCGTATGGTACCTGTATGGCGTCTACCGTCCATGGCAAGAGTGGCAGCAGTTGTCGCCGTAGTAGTGGTAGTGGCACAGCCGCGCTTGCACTGCTAGCGCGCAGTTGCTTAGCTTGTCCACGCAAGCACCTACAAACATCAAAATTCTTTACTTATCGGTTATGGTGTTCCAAAAAGTTGGAGCGAATCTATGAAAGCCAGACCTTTGCGGTTTAATAAAAACTAATAGGTATATAGGTATCAGTGTCAGTATGAAGTTTAAATGGGTCATGGTGTCTTTGAAATATTAAGCAGAACCAAGTTTGAAGTGCTATTTTTATCAGACTATGGCAAAGCCAAAGGGTTATGATTTTGGCAGTCGCGCCTACTCTATGTTTTTTGTGATATTGCTAGAAACAATAAACCTACTATGGCAACCAACCCTACGAATTAACTCTACAAAGAAAAGAACAACCATTACTGTTAAAGATGCTTTTTGCTAAAAATATGAAATCTTGTTTTTTTAGTAAAATATAGTAGACAGGATAGTTACCGTTAGTACTAAACGAACGCTGCTTGACGTTTTGTGTTTGGCTTTGGTGTCTCGTTACTCGCTGTTGGGGATCTGTAATTATAATAAGAATTTAAAAAAAAAGTGGCTATAAAGGAATTTAAATTTTCTTAGAATAATGTGACACAAAAATGTACTGACAACACTACCTAAATAGATTTGGTATTAGCCGTTTTGACTGTAGAACAGCGTGCGCCTTGCACGAGCGTCTCAAGAGCGGGTGAACTACGCGTTCGGGCCGCCCATAAAACGCCTCAGATCGCACGAACCACTCCGTGCGCGTTTGTATGTATAACTGCTTTGTTACAAGATTTTTGTTGTTTACCTAACGGCACAGTGGTGACAATAGCAGGTTTCTTTCACATTATATTGGCGAGCGCTTGGTTGCAAACATTGCTTGACAATACGTGATGATGCAGCCTATGGTAGAACGCGCTTGCCTAGAGGCCTTGATTCACTTTTGACTTGAATATACCCATGTTGTAGGTGGTAGGGAAAACGGAAGCTGGAAGGGCATTCCATAACTTCGCAGTGCGGATCAGGAACAAAGAACCGAAACGCTTAAGAGCGTCCAGAGAAGGTCAACTACATACGGATGCAGATCTCTACAATACTCTACACCGTACGCGTTTTTAGAGCTGCTTTGTTATTAAGATTTCTTTTATCTTACCTGACGGCACAGCGGTGATGATGGCCGGTTTGACCGCGGGGCGCGTGGAGCAGCGAGCGGGCACGCACGAGCGGCGGGCGGGCGGGCGCACCCCGGCGCACTCCGCGTCCCGCGCCGCCCCGCTGGCGCCCTCTGCGCCGCCGCGCGCGCACCACACCGTGCGCGTCTGTATAGCCGCCTCGCACGGACCGGTGCACTGCATCAAATATTATATATTTATGATATACTAGCCGGCGCCCGCGACTTCGTCCGCGTGAAACTCGATGTAAACTTTCAACTACCCCTATCCTACCCCTACCCTACCCCTACCTACCCCTACCCTACTTTTCTGGTTGATTTTTTACACCTTGTGTCCGAAAAACTCAAATATCTTACGGAACTACTACTACTTGTAATAAATAAATAAAAATATTTTTTTAGGAAATCCTCCTTTGATGTACCAGATTTGCAGATTCTCGCAAAATCACATAAGAAACATAAAAGGTTGTGGAGTTATAGTTTAAATAAATCAAGCATCATAAAAAATAAATATCTGGATAACACCGTTGTTCGATATTTATTTTACCTAATTTTACTGATGATTATTTTATAGAAAGAGACATATTTTGCGGGGTACAATGATAATTTCCGTAGAAGGTTGTGTCACCATATGATTGAAATTGGTTAAGTGGTATGTCACCTCATAGATCATATCACATTCATAGATCATAGAACATCTACGAATTTGAGGTGCGTACCGACTGGTACCTATCTAGAAATCAGTTGAACTGTATTTTTTAACCGACTTTCAAAAAGGAGGAGGTTCTACGTTCGGCTGTATGTATGTTTTTTTGTTTTCGTCGTTATCAACCTATATACGGCTCACTGCTGAGCTCGAGTCTCTCTCAGAATGAGAGGGGTTAGGCCAACAGTCCACCACGCTGGGCCAACGCGGATTGGCAGAATTCACACAGAGAATTAAGAAATTCTCTGATATGCAGGTTTCCTCACGATGTTTTCCTTCACCATTTGAGACACCTGATATTTAATTTCTTAATATGCACCCAACTGAAAAGTTGGAGGTGCATGCTACAGACCGGATTCGAACCCCCACACCCTCCGGAATCGTAGGCAGAGGTCATATCCACTGGGCTATCACATAAATAGTTCACATACCTCTCCCCAGTCACTGAGGTACCAAGACGTAGCGCAGGCACCACCACACGATCTCTCAGTCTCAGGTTTAGACGCTCTGCAGGAGGCATCTCTCAACCTCCTTCCATTGCTTCCGATGCAGATGACTCCGCGGATCTGACGCCCGCCACATGTACTAGTACATGGAGACCAATCACCTGTACACAAACGTTAAAATAAATCATCATCATCAACCTATACTTTCAACCTACTTATATTTCACTTGCTGAAGTGGCAATGGGCGGGGCACATAGTTCGAAGAACCGATGGACGTTGGGGTTCCAAAGTGCTGGAAAGGCGACCCCGCACTAGTAAGCGCAGTGTTGGTCAACCGCCCACCAGGTGGACTGACAACATCAAGCGAGTCGTAGGGATTCGCTGGATGCAGGTGGCTCAGTATCGTGATGTTTGGAAGTCTCTACAAAAGGCCTATGTCCTGGACGTCCATCGGCTGATATGATGATGATGATGATGATGATGATGATGATGATGATGATGATGATAATGATGATAATCAACCTATATTAATAAGGTCACTTCAGGACAAAGGTCATCTCTCTCTTATATAGCAGAAAGGGATTTGGTGCATGGATCTCCCAACCTGCTTCAATGGTTAGATGACGGCATCAACTCTAACTAGCACTTACGTGATTTCAGATACGTGCAGATAGCAGATACGTGCTTTCCATCTTATAAGGGTTGCTGGATGGTGGACTGACGATATATTGTCGTGCACAACACAGTGCACCATCCAGGAGGAGATAGTAAACCATGATTGAGCTTTTCTGTGTAAGGTCACTATTTAAACAACTTGGGAAAGCCAACAGTTCTTTAAACTATGTGCCCGGGAATTTCTTTTTCCTTTTACGAAACTCTTTATTTCATCATCAATACAGAAATACACTACACGTGTAGCTGTCTCATTGTAAATAAATTAATACTGCGTCCTCGCAGAATTTGGATGACAAAAAAAGCTCTGTCAGAATAGAATCCCAGGGCAAAATAATCTAGAGGGAATGATTCTTTTGGGGCAACTCCTATAAGACTCATATTCTGATCTAAGAGTGACCAGACGCTCACTCGCGCTCAGACGCTCTAACGCTCCGAAAGAGAGCGATATTTTCTACTACACTGCTATTGGGCAATATTTTGTCTTTCCCCCGTCTCTCGATATGTCGCAGTACGCAGCTTAGGTCAGCGCCCACTGGCGCTAACACGCGACTAGCTAGATAATATGCAGAGAAATAAAGAAAATTCACCAATGGTGGTGCAACCGCAAATAACGCTTCACTTTTATTGCGTTGCTACGAAAGAGGTGGTCAAGTGATTGTACAGCTTCACCGCCATTGGGCGAAATTTTGTATGTTTTTCCTTCACTTGATCGTATGTTAGCGTCACAGGCGACGAAAGATAACGCAGATATAACGTACCGGTAAACCACTGTGCATCACACTGCTTCCTCGGCGAACAAGTCTGCGAAGAGTGAGGAGCTCGACTCGCTCCACATCCATTGGGGTCGGCGCAGCGCACGCCGCGAGATTGCACTCCTCCGCCTACACACCAGCCTACACACTGCCAAACACAGAAGCATATAGGCAAACTGGATAATTGGATCCTCGCCTGCACGGGTAATGGTGTGGATTTTGAGAGAAACAACAGATGGGAGTTAGAGAGTGGTAGGTGGAAACACGAGCATATGAATGATTGTCGATCAACCCCGTAGCCATGGACTGCGAAGGTGACGACTGAGTTATGTTTAGTTTAACTATAATAATGAATTGTTAAAAAGCTTAGCTTAATCTACATTTGTGAAGTCTTAAGTTTCATGTAAACATGCATCAAAATCCATTCAAGGTATAGTCCCAAAATTTGCGAAATTACCAGACAGCAAATTATATTTTTCAAAAGTGTTTACCTCTGACCACTCAGTGTATAGCCATCCTCCAACAGCGCTGAAGCTAAATTTGGTATCTTGCATAGAGCTAATTTCGTTATCCGTTACGTTAGAAACTAGCGATACAACTGGTCCATCACGGAACGTATCGACGTGGTCGTTCGGTCGCACTTGACGTCTGGCGTCGACTCGTGGCGCATTCCCTGTGTTGGGTGTACCGTCGCAGTTAGGGACATTGCATACTTCTTTACTTATCGGCATTGGTAAAGGACATTTTTGATCGCTTATCTGCAACAAAGGAACATATTTAGGACATCTGTTTCATTAAGTAAACAATCATATTCGTATTTGGCTGGATAATTTTTATAATTGTGTATTTGCTGTAGACTCCATAAAGCCACAGCAGCAGCGTCATTGTAGATGTCCGTTTAGCGTAAAAGTAGACGCTCTGCCAGAGTTAAGTTCGAGAGTTAGATAAAATATCAGAATAGCAATTTATCAATCTAAGGGCGAATCCTGTAAGACTTCAAATCAAAGCCTGTGTTAGGACTGATAGGGCTTGTTGGCTAAGTGATATCCTGAAGTATACACTCCTCAACGGCAAAATCGGGAATCGCAGAAGTTTAGAGTAAAAGTAAAATAGGAAAATCCACAACATACAATATTATACAAGAGTAGATATTTACCTTCGTAATTCCTCGAGCATGATCCTGCACACATCCAACGATTCTAGTCCGATGTGCAGGTCCACAGACAGGACAGGGTCCCCAAGCAGCTGCCCTCCATCGCGGAGGACAGGGAGTTACACCACATCTTCGGCGGCGTGAAGGCGGTGGAGAACCCGTGCAATGGGCTGGAGAAATCTCCCGGTCATCCTTCTCACCAATTTCAACACATTTGAACTTCCCGATTTGAAGTCCACCTCCACATGTCCTTGTACATTGTGTGTAAGATAAAATTTTCCACATGAACTTTCGATCACCGATCACGTTGCTTTGATACTGATTTTCAACTGAATTAGATTCCACTGTATTTGACAACGATGGTCCGGATTTATCTAAAGCTCTTGTATGAGATTCGGCGTTGTGATGACGATGATGTCTTTGTAGTTGGTGATGTGGTAAGCTGCTTGCGGTAGGAATGTCGTTGCTGGTTTCATCTGGCAATGTGTCAGTGAGGTATTCGTATTTTATGTTCGGACTCGGTTGCGTATAGAGGACCTGGAATAAAGCATAGTCATGTAGTTCAAATAGAAAATACCTACTCCTTCCATAGAAGCTCTTTGTTCGTATGTCATCATTATCATCATCATGTCAGCCGATGGACGTCCAATGCAGGACATCCGTCTTCTTTTGTAGGGACTTCCAAACATCATAATACTGAGCCGCCTGCATCCAACGAATACCTGCAACTTGCTTGATGTCGTCAGTCTACCTGGTGGGGGAGGGGGGGGTGTTGACCAACTCTGCGATTTTTGGTGCGGGGCCGCCATTCCAACAACTTGGGACCACAACGGCCATCGGCTGTTCGAACTATATTACGAACGTATTTTATGAACATTCATAGTCACACTATTTCTGCTGGCGTGCATAATGAGGCAGTTTTAACAAAGGGAGCAACTGAATGAACTGTATCATGACCACTATGCCGCAAGTGACAGCATATTATTATCAGTGAAGTCATACTTTACGTTGTAAATGCTGTGGCAACAATATTATACCTTTTAGTTTGACTAGTGATCGAATTCTCAACAATTAGTAGGTACTGCTCAATTTCACCACTTTCCTAGAAGTGTTTGATAGCTCATTCATAAGTTTTGTCTTTGTCATAAACTGACAAAGCTTACAGTTAAACTTTCTGACACTTATCAGAAGTTGCTGACACCCTAGTGTTTTTAAATTATATTATAAGCCCTACGACGAACTTATTCAATTCATATTACCTACTCATTTTCGCGATTTCTGTATTTTTAGCCTATGGAATGTAACCCGAGCTTTTGCTATGTTTGAAATAT